>NC_034592.1:97917954-97926513 GCF_900095145.1 Mus pahari
TCTCTTTCTTTCTGTCTCTGTCTCTCTCTCTCTCCTCTCTCTCTCTCTCTCTCTCTCTCTCTCTCTCTCTCTCTCTCTCATACACACACACACACACACACACACACACACAGGGGTGGGGATTTAAATCTATACTCCACAAAATATACAATGTTCTTCCTAACCTAAACCAGCTTGTAAATCTTTTGCTACCTGTATCATTTATTTCTTATTAGGACTGCAGCTGAGATATATATATATATATATATATATATATATAAAACATTATAATATATATTATAGATATATATTACATTATACTCAGAAGATAATCTGCAAATATTAACTGATAAACTGTGATGTTAAGTCATCTAAAAAAACACAGATTTCCTAAATAAAGCATATGTTTTATTAGTATATAAATTTTATTTTTGGCACAAGTGGTAGCTTATTACTCAAAATTAATAATTAAAAGTATTTTTCCTCCAACTCTCATTCTATTTTCATATTGAGTGCAGTTGGCTTACCTACACTGCTGAATTAAAACATTATTGCTTCTTTTAGGTCTGAGAAAGTGTAAATTCGTAATTTAACAGTACTAAAAAGGTTAATTCACTCAGTTCTAAAATCATAACAAATTACTATGCTATGAAAGACTATATTTAGTTGAGTCATAAACCTAATTATTGTCATTCAATTATTTATTCAGTATTTATTTTTTCTCTTTTTCTTTTAGTTTTTTTTTTTTTTCCAAGTGCTTATGTGTGCCAAGCACTGAACCGACCTGGAGAGTCCTGTGTCTATCCATGACAGTCATCAGTAGAGCCAGTGAACTGTGACTTTTGCTGGGTGCCCTTTTGTAGGAAGGCTGTGTACCCAGTGAAGGCTCTGGCCTTACTAGGTTGCTTTGTAGTCTGATTTATAGGAACAGCTTATAAAAAGGATGTGTTCTGGGTTTGAACACATCACATGCCAGAATGATTCTGCTGAAGGTACCCTGATATAATGGCCTCTTGTGAGGCTATGCCAGTGCCTGACAAACACAGAAGTGGATGCACACAGTCAGCTATTGGATGGAACACACAGCCCCCAATGGAGGAGCTAGAGAAATTACCCAAGGAGCTGAAGGGGTCTGCAACCCTATAGGTGGAACAACAATATGAACTAACCAGTACCCCCAGAGCTCGTGTCTCTAGCTGCATATGTAGCAGAAGATGGTGAATTCAGCCATCATTGGGAAGAGACGTCCCTTGGCCTTGCAAACTTTATATGCCCCATAGAGGGGAATGCCAGGGCCAAGAAGTGGGAATGGGTAGTAGGGGAGCAGGGTAGGGGGAGGGTATAGGGGGCATTCGGGATAGCACTTGAAATGTAAATGAAGAAAATATCTAATAAAATAATTAAAAGGAAAAAAAGGATGTGTTCAACAAAAGAATTTTCTCTTAACAATCAAACGCATGCAATCAACAGTGATAAACAATAATTGAAAAATTGAAAGGGAAAGTGGTATTAAATGTATGTAAGAGAAAATTTGTGGAAAAAAAATCATTAAAATCTTAATAGATACAACTCGTTAAATGACTATCATTTAAATCGCGGGTGATGCTTTGTGATGGCAAGAATCTCAGGAAATAAGTAGACATTTCAGCCGACTGCTCTGAGTGGCTGAATCTCAACGCCCCTCGCTCTACAATAAATATGCAATCTTCCATACCAGCTTGAGTCTTCAGAAGACATCACAATGTCCTGACTCCAGTGAAACCTAAGTCTGCCTCTTACCCTCCAGAAGCCTCAGCAGGAGGAGAAGGCTGTTACAGAAGGCTCTCACTGGATCAGCTTAATCTTTAAGCAGCTATTAAGAGTTTCAAGTGTAAATTGTTCCTTGAACAAACATCCCAGGACACAATTAACTCCTGGATTTCAACTGAACCCCAAGTATTTTACAAAGAAATGATATATTTGTCAAACCAGGAGGAAACACCTGTTTTCCAAGAATGATTTAAATCAATAAGTTTTAAGCTAAATCTCTATTATAAATGCATCGTAGTGCCCCAGTGACTGCTGCCCTTTTTGGAGGGCAAAGTGCATAACAGATTCCATGACCTTCTGACTTGACAATCTGATAACCACCATTATGTTCAGCCAATGTAAATAAGCATGACTGACAATTTGCTAATTGGCTGCCTCTGGTCAGCCAAGTGTACTTTTGACCTTAATGAGAACCTAATCAATTAGTACCTCGAGCAATAAAGACCTCTTGCTGATTGAGTAAGACAGGAAGCATCTTTTTGTAATGGGATTAATGCTGCAAAGTGGCAGCAAACTTTTAATTTAATGTATGATAATCCTCTTTTATTTAGTTAACATTGTGAAATTGAACTACAAAATAAATGTTAGACCTAAGCTTCATCTGTGTTTGTAAGCTTTTAAACAGAGAAAGAGGGTGGAGTGGAGGATATAAGGAGAATATTCTCAGCATATAATATACTTGCATGAAAATGTCCTTATGTGGTACAGTACTGTGCTAGACCATTATATGTAATGAAAACGTAAAAAGGAAACAGGCAAAGAGACCCCCAAAACTCAAATGAGAACTTGAGGTCATTTGAATTGCATGGTAATCAGGCACATGCCATATGATCACCGAGTTAAAAGGGAAATATCTTTCTAAGAACCAAAAGAAACATTTTAAATTCTAGACAAAATGAAATTTAATACAGTTGCATTTAAAGCTTTGTTCTCTTTTCTGGCAACTGTTTCAGGTAATACAGCTAACATTGAGGAGGCATAGAGTTTCTTGATGATTAAAAATAAAGGCAATTCTATTAGCAGTAATGAAGACAAGAAATGTTTCAGGCTGGGCCATTGTCTTAGTGGATAAAGTGTTCACCAGGGCAAGAAGAGTTCAGATCCCTACATCTAAATGGCAGCAGGGCTCTGGGATACCTATAAGTCTAGCACTAGAAAACAGCTATCCCCAGAGAAAGCTGCCTCACTGAGTCATGAGCTCTGGGTTCAGCTAGAAACCTGAATATCTAAATAAATATATCAATATCTAAAATACAAAGAGAGTAATGGAGGAAGACATTTAACATCCCACTCTGGTCACCATACACACATGTGCCTGGGCACATGCTCACATACATGCAAACCGACGTGCATGCCTACGTGCTTACCATACTCACGCATGCAAGCACAAAAGAAGGTATTATTGCAAGAGGAACTGCCATGTGAAATCTCAAAGCAGCCTGCTCTGTGGTGTTTGATATAGGGCAATGTTCTTTCATGTGCTCTTCTGTGTAGATAAACATTCTCTGTGAAGAAATGCAACCATTATTTGTAGGCACTTTCAGAATTACTTTCTGTTTACAATGTATAATAACTTACATGGCAAAGGAACAAGTTTATCATTCTAGGTTTTAAAAAATGCCATTTGGACACAGCAACTAAAAATTTATACTCCTTTGAGAACTCTGTCACTCCCCTGGCTTGGACTGAACACGTGTATATTTTATGTAGGAGAGAGACATGGCTCCTTTAAAGTTACTTGAAAAGTAACAGCTGTGTATCTGCAATAACTGTTTCGTGAGGCTTTTAATACTGATAAATATGCAAATATGTCATACTATTTTTAATACACCATTTTTACACTGTGTGCTGACTGAAAACAGAGCAAACATTCTGTGTATTTAGATTCATAATGAGAAATACGCACCATTCAAAACTGAAATTATCATCATGCTGCAGTAATTAAAAAATATGTTTGGGGATGGTAAATAAGACAGTTCTGAATCATGGCAAGAACACTGGCAGATCCCAGGGCTATAGGTGTTCAGTTTTCCCGACCTGCCATTGGGATTGTTGCACACTATCGATTTACTAATTTAGGATGACTTTAATTTGTCTTCTTTCAGTTTCCAGGATCAGAAGTCCAAATTTGATTTGGGGAAAACTCGTGTGCTGCCATACCTCAGGGAGATTGTTCTGTTTTGATTCTACTTGGGGCAGACAAGTTTCTTCTTTTCCAAGTTTCTTAATTTCCCCCTTTTGTGAACATTGTGAACACATTTTATTAGCTACCTTTTCACGAAGTGTTGAATCCATCAAGAGTCTTTGGGGTCTGCAACCCTATAGATGGAACAACAATATGAACTAACCAGTACCGCCAGAGCTCGTGTCTCTAGCTGCATATGTAGCAGAAGATGGCCTAGTCGGCCATCATTGGGAAGAGAGGCCCCTAGGTCTTGCAAACTTTATATGCCCCAGTACAGGGGAAAGCCAGGACCAAGAAGTGGGAGTGGGTGCGTAGGGGAGCAGGGTGGGGGGAGGGTATAGGGAACTTTCGGGATAACATTTAAAATGTAAATAAAGAGAATGTCTAATAAAAAAAAAAAGAGTCTTGCCTTGTGGAGATACTCCCACTTCTCTTTATCAGTGAACTTCATGGCTTTTTCTGCTGCACTCAAGTTGCCGTTTAGACACATGACCAACTATAGACTTGGTGTGACCAGTCCTTCCCCAGCATGATGGACTGCACCCTCAATCCATGAGACAAAATAAACCCTATCTTAAATTGCACTTGTCAGGTATCATGTCACAGCAATGGATCAGCAATTAATAATGTTGTACATCTTAAAAGCCACATACATCTTTTTTGAAAAAAATGTTGGAAGAAGTTTCTCCTATTACATAGGGTTTTGGTAAATGCAGGAAGTCCACTTATGTGTGGTTTGTAAAAAAGGAATAGTATTTTGGTATGTGTTTATGCTAGTTTATGTGCCTTATCTTTATTAAAAGATTTTTATTTATCTTAATTTTTTCATTAAACTGGATATTATTGTGTTATCTGACAGCTCTGGAATCTAATATGGTTTTTTGAAAATGGAAGTTTTAGACATGAATAAATTAAAGTTTATGAAGTTACATCTTTGTGATACATTTACATATATATTGCTTAATTTTCTTCAAGACTATTAATTTACCTAATATTCATGGTTCTATAGTTTTAACTTAAACATTCTATAGAAAATACTCATTTGTCTTTATACTTATAATGTTGATAAAATGTCAACTCTTAAATGTCTCTCTTTTAAGGGATTTGTTTTTTCTTCTCTCTCTCTCTCTCTCTCTCTCTCTCTCTCTCTCTCTCTCTCTCTCTCTCTGTGTGTGTGTGTGTGTGTGTGTATGGTGTGTATGTGTGTGTGCGCATGTGCGCACGCGTTTGTACATATTTCTGAAAGTATGTGCATGTACTTATGGACAACTGATGTTGACATAGGTATCTTTTCTCAATCACTCTCCACTTTGTTTTTTTGGAGGCAGGATTTCTCACTGAACCTGCAGCTTACTATTCCCCTAGCCTAGCTGTTCAGAAAGCCCCAGAGAACCTCTTCCTGCCTCACCAGCCCTGGAATTACAAGCATTTACTGCCAGACCCAGATTTCTAAGTAAAACTGTACCTGAGCCATCTTCCTTGACCTTCTAAATTCTTTTTTAAAAAAATCCATGAAGTTTCGTAACTTAAACATACAGTTCTATTCAAGTTATTATTTCTTAACTTTTTTCAACATGGGTATACATTTTATTTGAGTCTTTTTCACTTCTTGAGGTTATTCTGTAAATTTTTGTGAGGACATTCATTCTATTCCCTGGTACCTACTTTTAGCATATAATGCAAATAGAATATTTTTTCATTGTGCTCATATATTTCTCTATTTTTAAATTCCAAAATCTTCTTGGCCTTATATTTTTTCTGATATCTTTCAGTCCTGTCTTCTACTGCAGCCTGGGATTTCTACATTGCCATGTTTCTTTTTTAACCTCTTTAATTTTTCCTCATGGTTATATTTTCCTATAGTTTTTTTCTTTAGTGTTTTTAAAAATCTTATTCCCTCTCTTCTATTTTATCAATTATGTCATAAAGCCTAACTTTCATCAGTCTCCTGAAGTGTAAGTAGCAAAAATTTTGTACCTCTTTTAAAGTGTACTTTATTTTCCACAGTGTCTTCTATGTATGGATTCTTGTGGATTTTTATTTTAATTCTATTTTCCATGTGTTTGAGTGTTTTGTCTTCATGTATTTGTGTGTATGCTTGGTACATGTGGAGACCCGAAGTGAGCACTGTATCACCACTGAAACAGGAGTTAGTGAGCTGCCATGTGAGTGCTGGAAACTGCACCACAGTCCAATGGAAGAACTGCCAATGTTTTTAACCCTTGGCTCATCTCTCATGGAGAATTCAAAATAGAATTTCGTGTTCTATACTGCTTTTGTCAAAAGCAAAATATATTTGCTAGATTTTATTTCCACACCAGATCAGCTTTTCCAAAATACCCTAGCCTTGATTTAGTGTCTCTATACTCCTTCCAGGTTTTCTTTTCCAATAGCCTATGTCCCTGAGTTACAGGAGGGTTCCTGATTTCTACTTTTGATGATATCTCTTGAACCCACTTGCCATATCAGTCATTCATACTTGTAATTTTCTCTGGGTGCTAATTGGTTTGTCTATTTCAGAGAACCACAGATGTTTTCATCTTAGTCTTTATGGTTTAAACCTTTATGTGTGTCACCGACTTTGCAGTCTGCTGCTTGCTGGTCATCATCAAGCCAACCGGGTCCACAGATTGTTCTCTGTTTCTCCGCTTCACCCCTACTGAGGTCAGAATGGAAATGACTGAGATTGGTGGGTCTTTAAAGTAGGGCTTTGAGTTATTATAGTAAACAATAAAGGACAGATCTTTTTAAAGAACAAAACTAATCAACATATTTTCCCTGTTTCTTTTTAACCATAATCTTTTAATCTGTAAGTTGAAGAGGAAATTTGGGATAATGTCATCAAATTAAAATAATTTTCTAAATGTTTTAAAAATAATCTTCACATTGCAGTATTTTCGGAAAGAGAAAACTTATTATAGTCACACTACTTATTGAGATTTAATTCATTTTATGTATATATATATATATATATATATATATATATATATATATATATATACTAGTTGCAGTATTTAAAATGTCTTTTTGTAATTAGAAATACAACTAGCATATGACCAGGTACAGCACTCCTAAGCATATCCATAAAGGATATTATATTCTTTTCAGCTATGCTTGCTCACTCACCAGTGATCACTGTTGCCTCACAATAGCCAGGAGATGGATCGCCCTGTCACCTATCAAGTATTGGATGGAAGATGAAAATGTAGTACATGTACACAGTGGAATCTTTCAGCTGTAAAGAAATTATGAATCATATTTAAAATGTGAAAAATATAGTGATTGAAGTTACCCAGAACCAGAAATATAAATGCTATATGTTCTTTCTCATATTAGGATCCTATCTTTGAAACCTTAGATTTGTATGCTTAACCCTATCTGTAGAAGCAAGGAAACTAGTAAGAGACTATTTAGTGTGGAAAAAAGATATTTACAAATGGAGGGGACCCATATGGTCTGAACGAGATAAGGGAATGCCAGGGGAGAATGTGCGAGTCGGGGAAGGGGTTAGGCAGATGGGAGAGAATGGGGTCAGGAAACGATAACCAACACTCATAGTGCTTGAAATCAACTATTTTATAAACCTACTAAACGTACAATAAAAAAAGAGTTTGAATATATCTTACATGGGAGTAATGTTCTTCCCAGAAGTCAAGGATTACTAAATAAACTCCCATGGCCATGTTGAACTACCCCAGGCAGCACAGGTTGTTGCCATTATCCTTGATTGCCCACCAGAACTTGATGGTAAGATCTTATTAGCAAAGACACACTTTGGTCAACAGACATAGCTAAATCACATGAATATTGATCTGAAAGCCCTCCTTAGCATTCACAGTGCCAAAAGGCTCTATGTAGGCTGCTGTAGGAGGAAAACCAGTAACAGCAATTACACAGCCATGAGCCCTGTATGCTACAATAATGGCCCACTGGTAAAATAGGTGTATTGGTAAAATAGTGGCATGGATTTTATACGAGTAGCCAAATGCTTTCTGATTAAATTTAAGGTCTATTCTGTAGAAGGGAAATATCTGGCCAGGAACTCATGGCTTGGGAGCTTATATGTACTAGGGGAGAACTTACTATTTGCTAAATGTACAGAGTATTAATCTGACTTCTAAACACTTATTGTTATACCCGTGGATCCATACCGATACCAACATGTATCAGAGAAGTTACCCCACCTCCAATGGATGTAAGTTAATACAGAAATTCTTTTTTTTTAAAGATTTATTTATTATATGTAAGTATACTGTAGCTGTCTTCAGACACTCCAGAAGAGGGCACCAGATCTATTTATGGATGGTTGTGAGACTCCATGTGGTTGCTGGGAATTGAACTCAGGACCTTCAGAAGAGCAGTCAGTGCTCTTAACCACTGAGCCATCTCTCCAGCCCAATACAAAAATTCTAAACTAGGCAAAATAAGTGCCTATGGAGTGCTTGGTCCTAAATAGCTTACATATTATCACACTCCCTACTCAAGAATCAGGGAAATTTGCTGCATTAGGAGGAGAATGAGCAGGAGGAGGAGGAGGAGGAGGAGGAGGAGGAAGAGGAAGAGGAAGAGGAAGAGGAAGAGGAAGA
>NC_034592.1:97926647-97931623 GCF_900095145.1 Mus pahari
AGGAGGAGGAGGAGGAGGAGGAGGAGGAGGAGGAGGAGGAGGAGAATTGTAAGAGCTAGAGATTGAGAAGAATGGTTGAAAAATACTGTCTTCTATACTTGACATAGCTGGTATGCCCATGAGCTCACTTCAGATGTGCTTACATGAACAAGACCTGCATAGACTTGGATCCTTCTAAAGTTCATCCTGGACAGGAAAGGGTTTATAAAACTCCACCTATCCCCAAAGAACTATTGACAATTAATGTTGGCTGGGGAAAGGAGTGTCACTTTCTTCACAGTGTTAACAATTAAGAAGTTGCCTATGTCCAGTGAAATAACCTCTCACCTTGCTCAGTCAGACAATCCTATTAAACTCTGGATCCACACAGAAAAGAGGCATGAAAGAAAGGGGAATTTATTCTAAATCAAAAGTTTTACTGGAGAAGGCAGGAGACAGGCTAACATAGGGCGAGATGAAGTAAAATTCATGTATACATGCATGAAAATGTCAAAATTGAAATAAGTACAAATTTTAAACCTAAAACTTATTTTTATTAATTTTTGGTTAATTATATGGGAAAAACCAAGTCTTTTGAAATGACTCATATAGTATTTGCCATATTTATTCTGACTGTCAGTGTTTTTTAAGAGTGTGCTTGTCTTTTGGAAAGCCATTTTACTTTTTAAGGTCTCAACTTCTGATGTGATCTATGGGGCCTCTCATTCCCAAGATGACATGAGGTCTTAGACCCTGTTGATGTCAGTGTGTGAGAAGACCGATGGCAGATCTGTCACTCCATTCCCTGCCCAGCCCATGTGCAAGACTGAGTTACTCTAATGTCAGTATCCCTATTCATGACTCCAAGTTCCCTTCACTGAAAATTGGCCTTGAATCAGTGCAGAGACAGTTCATCTGCGCTAACAGGAGGGAGACACAGAGAATATTAAATGTGGGTGACAAGAATAAGCTTCCCTCTGTTGTTTCCATTATTTTAGTGAATCAGGTCATCATCATAGACCGAAAGAAAAAAATAAAACTTTTGACGTCAGAAGGAGAAGAGAAACTGTGAACTAACCTCAAAGGAGGGTGAGAGAGTGAATGACCAGGGCACACAGTCACAGTCAGAGAGATACTGGTTAAGGTTAATGCTCATAAAGACAGAGTGAAGATGGGTAGCATGACAGCAATTTGGGGGTGTTTTATGTTTTGTTTTGTTTTTTGACATTTCTAGTTGTCAGGACACAGATAAAGAGTAGACAGTGTCTTGGTGTCCACTGGGGTGGAGATTTTGTTGGTGAGTGTGAAGGAGAGAGGGAGAAGGAAAGATGTACATGGAGTGATCATGGTGATGTATGTTGAGATACATCCTGGGAAAGACTGAGACTGGAGAAAAGCCTAAGAAGCATCAAGACAAGGCATATTCAGGCTTGGACTAGGGGCTTCTCAGGCCACATTTACCAAGAGCATGTCTTCTGTCAGTCTGTCCTCATAGCCTACTCTTTATTTCCTACCAAAGCAAGGGATTACAGGCACTTAATTAAGAATTTTTCTTAAGAATTGTGTAGTATTCTATTTTAGATACATACCAAATGTTCATTATCCATTCATTTGTTGATGGACATCTGGGTTGATTGAAAATTTTGCTATAGTGAATAAAGCAGCAATTTAAAAAAGAGAGAGAGAGAGACTGTCTCAGAGTTCTCAGTGCCCTAATGAGACATGTCAAGTGTCCTAAACAATCAGGACCTACCTATGCCATATCCATTGTGATGGACACACTTTACTGAGGGACCAAGACTTTGCCCCTCCCCTCCTACCATCAAGGATTGAGAGACAACATGAATATAAACATGTACAATGGTCTACTCATCAACAACAATAGTATACAATATCCCCTAATTAGAGGGGTTCTCACTCTGCCACATGGGTCTAAACCCTCCTCGTACCATGCCGTCTATTCAGGACATTAAAAACTCACCTAATAAGTTCCTTACCAGCAAAGACAGTCTTCCTCAGTATGGGACCTTGTAATAGGAGTGATGATGATTTTTCAGTGTAAACAACACAGGAAGTAAAGAAATTAGGAGGTGGCAACCAGCGTGGGAGGCTTAAAAGGAGGCTGTGGGGGCTAACTGTGATTGGTGATGACAAGTAGTGTGTGAGCGTTTGGGATGCAGAGTTAGGCCAGATTTTGGAAGGATGATCCTGTCTACATTGGGAGAATATTGTAATTATCAGGAATTGGCACAGAACCTGGAGATAAAGCATTCAAGGAATAAGGAAGAATAATCCAAGTCTGTGGATGAATAAAATAAGAATTTCTGTTTTTTTTTCTATCACATTTGCAAATATAAAAGAAGATTGACAGGTTTCAGCACTGGCCAAGTGTGGGAGGAGGATGGCACAACATTTTCATAGGCAGTTAGCAATATTTATCCTAACTCTCATACTTTCTCACAGTAGTTCCATAATGGGAAATTCATCCTACATAAATTGTTGAACTGGAATGCAAAGACATTTGTTTTAACTGGGACTGTTGGATGAGTGAGAAGGAAGGAAAGGAGAAGAAAGGCGATACGTGGAATTCTGCAGAAATGCTTATAATACTAAAGAACTGCTAATACATGTATCTATCAATAGACAACAGGTGAATTATCACACCTCCACCAACAGAAACAGCATGCAACCACTAAAAAGAATGAAAGGGGTATCACGTGTATTGACATAGAGAAGTGTCCATGCTATTTTATTAAGTCAGCAGAAATGATATAAAATTTATGAGTTCTTTTTGTGAACATAAAAATTGGGAAGCATTCATTTTATAAACCAGCACAATAAATGTAATAAAAATAAAAGTGAGGACAGAGTAGAGACATTTTAGTACAAAACTTATAAAGAGAAAAAGAAATTTATGTTGTGCCAAACAAACCACCAAGACTCACTTGATATGTGGATGCCCCAGTGCTCCAAGAACCTCTGCCCCATAAGCAGAATAAGAAATGGGGAGAGCAGGATCTGACACAGGGCTTATCTCTGGGTCTGACCCAGTGCCCTGCATGTGTCTGGCTGTCCAATCACTTACCATCCTCTCTGCCTCACCTCTGTTGTTCTTTCTCATGCACTTCCTTTATTCATTTTTCTATCCTGTGCATGATATTCCCACTGCCCTTAGTGCCCTGGATCTCCGTGTTACTGGCTACTTGTCAATCAAATGTCATACCAAGCATCCTTCAGATGAAGTCTCTGCTTTCTCCACCTCAAGTTCATTTTTAGCTTTGTTTTCTTCGTTGTACGTATTGTTTTTCTAAGGGTGTCTTGCTCATATGTTTGCCCTTTTGTTACTGTGTACAACCTTCCCCTGACAAAAAGCACTCAATGTTACATGTTTAAAATTTTTAGATTTATTTATCTTATGTTTATGAGTGTGTTGTCTGCATTTATGTATCTACACCAAGTTCGTCTCTGGTTCCTGAAGTGGTTACCATATAGTAGCCCTGGTTCTCTCGAGTTACAGGCAATTGTGATCCACCATGTGGCTACGGAGAATTGAACTGGGCATTTTGCAGGAGCAACAACTGCTCTTAACCAGTTAGCTGGCTCTTCAGCCCCTATCACTGTACCACAGATGAGTGCTTGCTATATTTTTGCTACTTTGCCTTTATTGAGTGAATGAAAGAAGCAATGGCCAAGAACAGTCATATGACTAGCAGACTAAATCTCACATGTTTGTCTAGACCTGGATTGAATGCAAGAAAATTCCAGGTAATGGAAATTATAGTATCTGGTAGGGGTAAGGTGAAATGGCAACAGTGGTAAAGGCACATTCCATGTTTTATATACCACAATTTAACCTCTAGGAAGTTTTTGTCTCTCTTTCTGCACTAATTCTAGTTAGGTTTATAGCTTCACTCACACACTGCCATAGTTGTAGACTGAATTGAATTAAGTTCAGAATATAAACAATTTAAATTTATGTTAAGGATGAGAGACAAGTGACTGATTTTTTTCTAGCATCCTAGCATATACCTTTATCTTCTTTTATGACATTATCCAGAATTTGAACAATGACATTTGAATAACATTAATTACAGTCATAGACAGGAGCAAGATTTGATAATTAGCACATACTAGACATAAGTTAGCCAATGAAGTCATTACATTTCCATGACCCTAGCATTTGGAATAGGATTGGTCATGTGATCTCAACTGTATCTGTGAAAGCCCTTGAGTGTTTTTGTTGGCAGACTTTAGATGTGGATTATTTCTTTTCTGGGTTTGGTGGTGTGTGTGTATGAAACTTGCACTACTGTGGACATAAGGAAAGAGAACTGATGGAAAGTTTTATCAGGATGGACTAAACCCAAGAAGCAAAACAGAGGCAAAACCTAATGGTATTGCACGAACACTGGATCAAGTTACATTATATGAAAGACTTAGTTTCTTTATCTGAAATCAAAATATTCTTATTTGCTCATGGCTTCACTCACACACTGAAGAAAAAAACCTAAAATATAAGTCAGGTTCTACATCTGGATTCTGGAAGATCTGTGTCTTAGCCAGGGTTTCTATTCCTGCACAAACATCATGACCAAGAAGCAAGTTGGGGAGGAAAGGGTTTGTTTGGCTTACATTTCCATACTGCTTTTGATCACCAAAGGATGCAGGACTGGAACTCAAGCAGGTCACAAAGCAGGAGCTGATGCAGAAGCCATGGAGGGATGTTCTTTACTGGCTTGCTTCCCCAGGCTTGCTCAGCCTGTTCTCTTATAGAATCCAAGACTATCAGCCCAGAGATGGTCCCACCCACAAGGAGCCTCTCCCCCTTGATCACTAAATGAGGAAATGCCCCACAGCTGGATCTCATGGGGACATTTCCCCAGCTAAAGCTCCTTTCTCTGTGCTAACTCCAGCTGTGTCAAGTTGACACAAAGCTAGCCAGTACAATTGACCCCTTGTCAACTTGACACACAAACACATCACTAGTAAGCCTCAAC
>NC_034592.1:97933778-97950760 GCF_900095145.1 Mus pahari
AAGCTCCTTTCTCTGTGCTAACTCCAGCTGTGTCAAGTTGACACAATGCTAGCCAGTACAATCTGGAACCATCAAAGCAAGTGCTCTCTTTTCAAGGAGAAGGTTTTTGTTTCGTTGTTGCTGTAACTGAAGTTGTCTTCTTATGAAGCCCAGGCCAGCCTTATACTTGCTACACAGCCCTGGCTGTCCTTGAACTAGTGACCCTTCTGTCTCTCTCCCAAGTGCTTGGATTATTGTCATGAGCTCTTACATCTGGCTCCTGATACCCCTCTTACTAAGTCTGTGGTCTTGCTTCCCTTCAGTAAAACTAAATGTGCTAATGGCTCACAGGTGACAGACAATCTGGTAGATTACCTGCTCTGTAGGTAGAAGAGCCCAGTTCCTTTGCCTTGGTTGGGGCACTTTTCTGTATAGCATCTCTTTCTGAGCTCCCTTTCCTCTCTGGTCCTGAACATTCCTCATGACATTTGCATACAAATCTGCATCTCAGAGCCTGACTCTAAGATGGAGCCTCCTCCATCTGCTTGCAAGGGTCAGCCAATTAGCAGAAAAAGTCCAAGAGAAACAGTAGACCCAGGAGGAGAGGTTTCTCCTTTGCCTAATTTGAGCTGGCTCCAGAGAAAACAGACTGCACTGAAATTTTGCAGACTTTTCCTATAAAAAATTCAGTTCTGAGTCAGTGAGTGTTCTCCAAAATATTCAATGTTTTAAAACCTCAAAATTAGAAAAACTTACTGTTGTCTAGATTTTAACTTTTTAAAACTGGGAATTATGTCTTAAATGCTTGAACTCATACACACCAGGCCCACCACCTACAAAATTATTATTATTTTTTTTTTACAGAATACTATAGACACTGATGGATTTGCTTTCTGTGTCAAAGGAAAATATACTGTTTTGTAGGGTATTCGGTCTAGGAACTACTGGTTGTGCCTTCAATGTGTAGTTTGTGGTATATTAGAAAAAAAAACATAAAAAGCTGCAACTAATTGTGTGCTGAAATAAGACCACCATGTGTGCTTAGTTTAGCGTGTGATGAAATAAAATTAAAGAGGTTAAGTGCTAGCAGTCCAATTGCTCTGATCCTCCCTCAGGGAGACTATTTCTCCCACTTTGAGCATTCCCCAGTTACCTGAAGTTCTTTGTGTAGTGTTGAGGTGCTGTGAGCTCTCCACTGCTGCCTTAGCATAGCTATTGGTGTCCTTCTTCTACTCAGGTTTAGGCAGTCATGCTGGTATACCATGGAAGGAGTTACAGAGACAAAGTGTGGAGCAGAAACTGAAGGAAAGGCCATCCAGAGACTGCTCTACCTGGGGATCCAACCCATATAAAGTTCCCAAACCCGGACACTATTGCAGATGCCAACAAGTGCTTGCTGACAGGAGCCTGATATAGCTGTCTCCTGAGAGGCTCTGCCAGTGCCTGAGAAATAAAGAAGTGGATGCTCTCATCCATCCATTGGACGGAGCACAGGGTCCCCAATGGAGGAACTAAAGAAAGGATTCAAGGAGCTGAAGGGGTTTTCAGCCCCATAGGAGGAACAACAATATGAACCAACCAATACCCCCAGAACTCCCAGGGACTAAATCACCAAACAAAGTACACTTGAGGGACTAGAGGCTCCAGCTGCATATGTAACAGAGGATGGCCTTGTAGGACATCAATGGGAGGAGAGGCCCTTGGTCCTGTGAAGGCTTGATGCCCCAGTGTAGGGGAATGCCAGGACAGGGAGGCTGGAATGTGTGGGTTAGTGAGCAGGGGGAGAGGGCATGAGATAGGAGGGTTTTTGGAGGGTAAATGAGGAAAGGGGATAAATTTGAAATGTAAATAAAGAAAACATCTAATACAAAAAAGACTGTGAGTATTGCTTCTGAGCTTCTTTGGAGACACAATTGCACAGCAACCTCCCTGGTTCTTTGGCTCTATAATCTTCCCATCTCCTCTTCCTCAATGATCCCTGAGCTCTGAGTTCAGCTATGAAAGCACATCTATACAAACAGCATTGCACTGACTGAGTGGGTTATAGTTATGCATTTAGGGATGTGTGTATGTGTGTGTGTGTGTGTGTGTGTGTGTGTGTGTGGTGTGGTATGGTATGTGTGGTGTGTGTGTAGTGTGTGTGTGGTGTGTATATGTGTGTGTGTGGTATGTGTGGTGCGTGTGGTGTGTGTGGTGTGTTTGTGTATAGTATTGTGGTATGTGTATGGTGTGTGTGATGTGTGTTTGTGTGTGTGTGGTATGTGTTTTGTGTGTGTGTGTGGTGTGTATGATGTGTGGTATTTGTGTGTGTGTGTAATGTATGTGTGTTGTGTGGTATGTGTGTTGTGTGGTATATGTGGTGTGTGGTATGTGTGGTGTGTGTGTGTGGTGTGGTATGTGATCTGTGTGTGTGTGTGGTATGTGTGGTATGTGGTATATGTGGTGTGTGTTATGTGGTGTGTGTGTGCAAAATAATAATTTTTAAAAGGACATCAATTTAAAAAGCGGAGCAATATGGAAGGATTTGGAGGAAGAAAGGGAAGGGCAAAATCATGTAGTTATGATCTAACAAATTGTATCTCAATATACATAATTTTATAATTTAATAAAGAAAAATTATTCACTATGTACTTTCTCACTGACTATTTTGATTTTGGTTACACAGAGTATACATTTTCTGGTCTTGATCGCAATGTATGTATAGTGTGATGCAGTATATTGAGTCAGAATCGTGATATTCAGTGGAAAATAATTCATTTTGTAAAGTTGATATCTAGGCCAACATAAGTGGTGGAACAGTGTCAAGGGTGACACTTGATTTTTGCTGACATTTGTCACACAGGAAAAGAATAACAGTGTTGGCACTGGAATCCCATAAGGAATTTCCCATATTTTGGTGACACACTAGGAAACCTGTCATAGTAGATAGGTACTAGGAACCTATGTATGACTTTAATGTCCTATCTGGAGGGCTATAAGTAATGTAAGTTCATAGGTTTAGTTAACTTTTCATAGGATTAGTTGCTTGGCTTCTGGAAGATGTTCAGTGATTCATCGTCTTCAAGGTTGGAACATTTATACACTACTTTTTCTGACACCCTTGATGTATTCTGCTGAAAACAAAACCCGGTCTGTATAGTTTTTGGTGAAAAAAATTACTGAGTAGATATTAAGAAGCTCACCCAAGTTATATCATGTGCTCAGCATCAGTGGACCCACTCTGAGCTTTTTAAAACTACATGGTTGAGAGGTCAAGAAAGTCAGAAGGAAATTCAAAGAAATACGACATTTAACCATCTCTAACTTAACCATTAGACACTACTCTTCTAACAACATGCAATTATAAAGATACTCATTGTAAGCCTGTAATGCTTCAAATATAGCATGAATCATAAAAGATATTGGCCCATAGGATAAGACCTGAATTAAGATATGGACATTTTCTGCTTCGAAGCAATACAACTTTAGTCCATCTGTCTAGTTAACATCTTTTTCAGTGTTAGTCTCAGGATATACAATGTGGTGGTTGAAATAAGAATGGCCTCCATAGGTTCATATTGTAGACTGCTTGGTTGTTAGGGAGTAGTGCTACTAGATGGAGATTAAGACATGTGGCCTTGCGGGTGTAGGTGTGGCCTTGTTGGAAGAAGTGTGTCACTGGAGGTGGGCCTTGGGGTTTTAAATGTTCAAGACAGGCCCAGTATCTTCCTCTCTACTTACAAATCCAGATGTAGAATCCTACCCCTAACTCTCTAGCACCATGTCTGTCTAAATGATGCCACACTTCTCACCATAATTATAATGGCCTACGCCTCTAAAATTGCAAGCCAGCCCCAATTAAATGTTTTCCCTTTAAGAGTTGCTATGATCATGGTGTCTCTTCATAGCAATAGAACACTGACTAATACAGAATTTGGTACCAGGAGAGAGGTTGGGACTAGGGCAATGTGGTTATAGGCCTGACCATGTTTCTTTTTGGCTGAATATGGATTTTTGGGACCTTGGATTAGGAAAAGACAGTTGAACGCTTTAATGGGGCTTTTATTGGTTATACTGAGAGGAGCAGAGGAGACGGTGGTACTGAGAGCAAAGCAGATTATGACAGCTCTGCTCAAGAGATTCCAGAGAAGAATATTAGTAAGTGGCTTAGAGATTATTCTTGCAATATTTTAGTGAAGAATGTGGCTGCTTTCTGCTCTTGTCCAAAAACGTCTGCAGGAGGCTAAATAGAAGAGTTTTAGATCAATGGCCTTGGCAGAGGAGATTTCAAGGCAGCCTAGTATTGACTCAGTTGTGTGGGTATTAGTGGTTACTTTTGACAGATTTATAATGAACAGGAGCAAGTTGAGCATGGCAAATTACAAAATGTATAGTTTGAAGCACCAGGAAATAAAATGGAGATAAATCCAATGTTTAAGGAGATAAAAAGTATAAGGAGATGAGCCAAATACTAAATGGAATAAAGGAGATACCCAGCTAAGCTTCCTACCTGTGAAAGGAACTAAAGAAAAGCTCATGGTTGAACACTCAGAAAGCAAAGGCAGGCAGATCTCTGAGTTTGAAGTCTGCCTGGTATACAGAGGATATTCCAGGACACCCAAACTAAGACAGTGAAGGAAGCCACTGAAAGCAGAAAGCTGGTAGAAATGTATTCGAACAAGGGGGTCATATCCCAGCAAGCAGCATAACTGGACAGCTTCACTCACATCGTTCTGGCTTTGAGAGTCAAGGATACGAGAAAGAAGTTGTAGAGTCTCCCTCCATGGCTACGGAAACATTTGAGATCAGATATATGTCAGGGATTCTGATGGAGTCCTAGAGAGAAGCTGTGAAGATGAAGCCTGGATTGCCTCTGAGACCACAAGATGTTAGTGAACCTTGGGATACCGGTAAGGAAAGACCAGGTATAAACCCTCCCAAGAGAGAGAAGTGTGTTATAGTCAACAAAGATAGAAGAAGTTGGAGATCTCAAGCGCACTTTGTTGGCATCAGACATGGAGTTTTTCCCAGCTATTTTGTTGTTGTTGTTTCTTTGCTGTTGTTTGTTTGTTTTCTGTTTTTTTTTGTTTTGTTTTTGGTCTTATTTTGTTCAAGTATTTCCCTGCTGTGCTCCTTTTCCTTCCTTTTGATATGGCAATGCATATTCAGTGTCAATGTATGTTGGAAGTATGTGATCTGCTGTTTTTGATTTTACAGGGATTTAGAATAAAGAAATTCCCATGAGTCTCAGAAGAGACTTTGATCTTGAACTTTGGACTTTTATATAGTGTTGATACTGTAAAGAAACTATGGGAACTATTGGAGTTGGACTGATGCATTTTGCATTATGGAATTACTAGGAGCCTGTGGGGGAAATGAGAATGGAATGTGGTGGCTTGAATAAGAATGGCCCTCATAGGCTGAAATACTTGAATTCTTGGTCCTTAGGAGGTATGGCTTTGTTAGAGAGAGTGTGTTACTGGGGATGGGCTTTGGGTTTCTAGAAACTCAAGCTAGCTCCCCTTTTCTCTCCTTGACTGCAGATCAGGATATAACCCTCAACAAATTTTCCAGCACCTTGCCTGCCTGCCTATTGCCAAGCCCCATGATGATAACGAACTAAGACTGTGAAGCTGTAAGCTAGACCTCAGTTACATTCTTTCCTTTATAAGCATTGCTCTGGTCATGGTTTCTCTTCCCAGCTACAGAACAGAGACTAAGATAACCCATAAAATTCAAATCAAGTCACTTTTAAATATGTGCACGGACTGTTTAGGCATTAAGAGAATTTTTTTTTTTTAAAAAATCAAACTCCAAACCGATTTATAAGCCAGTGGGACAACAGTTGAGTTTGTAACAAATTACCAGAAACCAGATTTTTAAAGAAATTGTTGTATTCCATTTCTAGAGTGGTAAAGGAATACAGTGAAGGAAAGTAAAAATTGTCATTGATTTTTATTGTGACATTAGCTAGTTTTTACAGATGACAGTGATATTTGGTCACTTAGCTGACAGGTAACAAAGGCAAAAGTGAAATTATTCTCTGGTCAGCTCTCAAGCTCATGAGTTCAACTTCAATACCTAACACCTCACACCCCCTTTTCAGTGCTACAGACTGTATGTCACGAGAGATACTGCTGTCCTTGGGTTGGAATGGATACCTATGAATATGAGTTGGTTGTTTGAGTTTTCCTTTGTAGCTTCCTCTGGATGGTTAGCCACACCTACAATTTCTTCTATTTTCTTGATTTGAAAATCCAATCTGAAAGACCACTAAACTGTAAGATGTTGTAGAGACTTTACAGGAAAAACAATATTCCTACTTACAAAATTACTTTACCAGTAGAAGCTGCTTTTCCTCACTACTGGGCAACATTTTATTATGACATTTCAATATTCTTTTTGCTTTAATTATGCAAATGGTGCACCATCTTCAAAGAGACGGTGCTACTGAGGACCTGGTGACTGGTGGAATCGGATCACAGGTATGGCCACTCAACACTGATCGTGTTTGGACAAACATTTTCTCCCATTTCTGTGATTCTGTCTTTATTGCCTTGGGATCATTTAATTTATAAGTATTTATAAGCTAGTTTTATTTGTCTTAACAGTTTATGAACTACTTCATGACAGCAACTAATGTATAATCTTACAAAAAACCCAATAATTATTTGATGGATGATTCATAAAACTAAAATACTTTCCATAAATGCTTGGGTATTTAATGCTCAAGAACAACAACAGGTTTAGGTTATAAGTCATCGCTTTGAAGGATAAACACTTCGTTTTTAAGCTCCTTGAAGATAGAAGCTACATACGAATGTTAACACTTCATGCTCAGGTAAGGTTTGATTTACCAAGGAACATTAACTAATGCTTATGAATCAATATAAAGTGGCAAAGATTCATAACAAACCAATATATAAAAATGCTAAGTTACTGCTTTCTCAGTCATTTGGTACCCTCTTCTTACCTCCTTTCTGGAAGTCAGGAGAGTCCCTTGAATGACCTCTTTAAAAGCTAGGCTTGTTCTATTACATTTTTGTGTCAAAAATTTTTCCCTTCTGAAAGCTAGAGTAGAGGTTTCTAAATGATTGATTGGTGAGGTGTATATGGACACGTGGGTACAAACTCCATGTACCTACTGATTGATGTGCTCAGTCTTTCAAGAACACATTCATTTTATCTATTCTTACTCATACAATTTATTCATCCCATGATGCACTTATACATCTATTATCACTGTCTTTCAATCTTTAAGCAGGTGAACAGATAAAAAGTTAATGTCTACATAGTGGTAAGGCAAGCCTATCTGAAGGAAAAGAAGTGATCACTTATATTCATCTATACATTTAATATATGATATATATAATCCATACCTACATGTTAACATACATACATCCAAACATAATATATATTTCTTCTAGGAAGGTTTATTTTACTATTATTAATGACAAATTTAAAACATCTTTGCAATCTGAGCCCAGATAGTTTGAGTTGACAAAATGAAGGATAAGAGCTGTCTCAAGAGACAGGGATCTCTATAGCATCTCAGGGATGCTATAGAGTCAGGAAACCAAATTTCTAACACGATGCTACAAACTTTGTAAAGTCTGTTAATTTTTGGAATTCAAAGTAGAGTGTGGCATTTAACTAGATAGCTTTGAAGGTTCCCTCCTATGACAGTGTTCTAAGATTTTGTAACTACTATTGACAGTAATATGAAGAAATCTGATGCTTTTGAAAAATTCAGGCCCTTATATTCTGGCAGAAGGCTAGTCACAGTTCACATTACTAATTTAATTTAAATATGGGCAATTCATAAAATAATTATGATATTACTCATCATTCTGTGAAGCCAGAAATAGTTATTGAATGTGAATATCATTTGGAAGCAAATATTAACCTTATGAATATTTGGGGGGTTGTTTACAGTGAGGTAAAGAGAGAAAATTATCAAGTACGGATTCCTTTAAAAAATTTGTTACCCTCTGCAATTACAAAGGAGAGGATATATTGTTTGATGTAAAAGTTATTTGTCTTGCCCAGGGACAATTTGTATATGACTTACACATCAGTGAACTGAACTCTCAAATCACCCAACACAAGACACTTTAACTTCTTCATATATTGAAGCATTTTGAAACATCTTAAGATAACATTTCCCTACAATAAAAGTGTTATACGGCTCTTACAATTACAGAGCTCAACTAAGGAGTATGATCCTGAAAATTTTCAAGCAATAAGAATCCAATCAAGTACAAGAATCAAGCATTCATCAACAGGTTAACATTTATTAAAACACATGGATGGGCATTTACTTCTTCACTAATCTATCCAAATCTATCGAGCACTTAGGTTCCAGGTATGCTTTTGCTCTCTCGAATATCTTTACTGAAAATAGCATATATTTCAGACAATAACCTGGGCATCCAGTTACCCCTTTCCCATTCTTTTGTTCCCATCAGCACCACCCACTCTATCAGAATCTCTCTTTCTCCACCTGTGTCTCTCTTTCCAGTTGTATATTTTTCTTCAAAGCTCTGCCTGCCTTTTACTGAGCAATAGAATTAGCACCAGACTGCAGCGAGCAATTTGTTCATCCTTGGAGAGCACATTTGCACTCCCCCATGATACAGGCATTTAAATGATTTTATTCGTTCACCTGTGTTGAACATTAAGGGGGTAAATTTTCAGTCCAAGGATTTGGCTTTAAAACTCCAATTGATGTTAATGAGAATTGGTAATGAGCCCCTTCTTCCTAATTAGTGGCCCCATACCTGTGAATGTAGGAGGCATAGTCTTGACTCTGGGAGCTTAACGAGGTGATAACAAGGAGAGAATGTTTAAGCCTGGATTTGGGCCTGGTCCTTGCTTCCCTGTGCAAACACACTTAAGGAGCTCCTGCTTTAAAGTAAGTGTACTACCTAGCTTTTAGGGCCACGTGGACCTTCCGTAAGAACAAGTCCTCTTTTCTATAAAAAATACTATGGCTCCATAGAAAAAGAGGGTTTCAGGGGAAGTCAAGTCAAAAGAGAAAGAAGGCAGAGTTTCTTCTGGTCCTCCAAGTTTTACACTGAAATAAGCTACCTCTTGCTGACTCTGTTTGCCTTGATTAAGGAACACTACAGTTTATAAATTTAACTCTTAATATGGTCAATTAAACTTCTAAATGTTATCCAGGATAGGAATGTTCAGGTAATAAGGCTCTAACTTTTACAGCATCTCTGCTTAAATGTTAGGATCACGGGGTGATTTGGCAAATAAAGTTTTGATCTATTTGAGCTGCCTTTTACTGCCACAGTACACAGCCTAATCCAGCAAGACCCAAATGATCATAGAATAATGAAATTTCACTGTAGTGAGCATAGGACATAAAAGTTGGATTATTGATTCTGCTTGAATGATGTGCCGCAATTTCAGATGCCAACAGAGTGTAGCAAGAGTCCTGCCTGCCAGCTTTCATTAGGGAGACCCACTTTCTTGCCACCAAGTAACTTGTACCAAGTCACAAGCTAAATCTGGATTTCTTAGCTTACTGAGAACGAATTTTTTTTTTTTGGTTTCAAGCAGTTAATAGGAACTTCAGGTCTCAAGAAGGTCTGCCTCAGCAGAGACGGGAGAAACAGCTCCTCAGTGGAGACCTAATCACTCCTCCACTTTGCAATTATCCTTTCCACAAAAACTATATGCTTGGTAAGTTGTCAGTCTTTACTGTATTTCTTTACCTTCATGAATATGTAACCTTCAAATTTATGTATCTATACATTTCAATTGGCCTTACTATGCTGACTTAAAAACAATAACATAATTTTTAAGAGACAGGGGAAAAATAATTTTAAAAGTGATAAGAATAAGATAAAAATTAATTTATTCAATGAAGATATGTCTAAGATATCAAAATTAACTATGAGCAAAGATGGAGGTGTTTTAGGATTAGAAAAAACTAGAATCAAAGCACTAGGCTCTTAGAACGTTTTATAATTATTTGCAAAGAATTTTTAAGATGTTAGGAATTTGTTTCTTTACTGAAGACTAGGATGCAGTTCATACTTTTTGTGACTGCACTCCTTAGTCTGACCTTCAAATCAGTCTTATTAAATGCTGTGTGTGTGAGTGTGTGTTTGTGAGTGTGTGTGAGTGTGTGAGTGTGTGTCTTTATGTGTTTGTGAGTGTGTGTATGTGTGTGNGTATGTATGTGTGTGTATATGTATGTGTGTGTGAATGTGTGTGTGAGTGTGTGTGTATGTGTATGTGTGTGTGTGTATGTGTGAGTTTTTAAGTCACTGGTAATTTTATGAGTATTCCTGAGAACTAGAATAGTTTCATGATTAGAGGAAAAGTTGAATAGTTCAGTAAAAACAGGTTATATATAAAGGGAAATTTTATGATTACATTCCTTATCAAAGCATAAATTCTTTTTATGGAAAAAAAAGAAATTTTAAAGTGAGAGGTCCTGATATAGTGTATAATTCTACATTCCCAGGGGTAACACGACATGTATAAATTATTTTAGGTATAATTTCTTATGGTAGAATGAATAATTATTAAAACCTTTAAGACTTTCTACAGTTTTTATATTGGTTATCTTTTATTTCTTATCTCTTTGCAGATGAGATTTATAATCTTTGAATTACTTAAATAGAATGGATCCTAGAAAATAATACTCTGCTCCAATTTAAGAGTTAAAGAAGAACTTTAAAAATAGCATATTAGTTATGAATTTGGAACTGATAATGTCTTTTCTGTTATCACTTAAGTTTGTGTAATATGTGAAGGGATGGGAAACTGACAGAACATAAAAAGTCAATTTAAATACTTATAAGCACAGCATGAGGTAACAAGAAGAGCAGTCAATCAACTTCTGATAAAATTGTCTAAGTTATAACCTAATAGTTTGCTGTTCCCTGAAACTAGAGATTCCTGTTCAAAGAGAAGGCCATGTGAATGTACAGTGCCACAACAGAAAAAAGGTAAGGTTTATTATTAAAACAAATGATTATAATTATCCCTGCGTCACTGAGAGAAACTGTCATTTAATAAACATCAAAAGAATAATTTGGTTTTGTGCTTTTCATTAGTGCTCACATAACATGACAGATCAAATATATGTCACACAGCAAAAAAAAAAAAAATATCTCAAGCTTGCTGGGCTGGGAAACATGACTCAGCAATTAAGAGCACTTGCTGGTCTTCCAGAGGACATGAGTTTGATTCTCAGCATACAGGTTAGGTGGCCTGCAACTCCAGCTCTAGGGAATCACACACACACACACACACACACACACACACACACACACACACATACACATACTCACACACACACAAATTAATCTTAATTTTTAATCTCAAGGTGTGAAAGGTACAAGAAATATATCATGCAAATAATCTTATCTGGTCTTTTACAACTAGCATTGCTACATTTTAAAATATATTTCAAGGTGAAAGCAATAGAATATCTTTTCACATGTGAGTCCTTCCATTAAGCCCAGATACTTTGAAACAATTGTAGATGGATCTGGAAGTAAAAAGACAAAGATTTATGATCCCCCAAACTCAAAACAGGAAAGGCAAGGAGAGGGAAGAAAAAGGCATATGAAGCAATTAATGTAATACAACAGGTCTTTGGTTTGCTGAGAGCCTAGAATTAAAAGACCTTAGAACGCTGCAAACTCAAGGGGTGCTGGGGGTGGCTTTCTCTCAAGTCACTCTACTGACTGCTGTGAGCGCCAGGATCCAGAAGATATTGAACTGCAAATCCCTTTTATAGATAACCTATCAATCCAGGGAGGAAGAGGCTGATTATGATCAGAAGAAAGAAGACTGGAATTGACCCCAAGTAGACCTTGTTTTCAGCGCTCCCATACTCCTTCGGTCTCTATCAATTAAACTGCTTTGTGATTGGTCAGTTTACATGTATGCTTTCCCTCATTCACACCTCTCATTAATAAAATCTCAGGTTCTCATCAAGGCCTTGTAGAGTATAAAATCTACTCTACCTGTATATGCTATTAACTCAAATAAATTGTCAAAAAATGGCTGTATAGAACAATAACACCACCAACAATGTTATTTTCATAAATAATACTAAAAATAAATGCTTCTGTAAAACAATGTGATTAACACTATTCTAAGTGCTTTACAGACATTAACTCATTTATTCCTCAGGCAATAGGTACTCTCATTGCTGCTACTTAGAGATGGAGAAATTAACGCTTGGCAGCCAAGCATCTTTTAGGATGAGCAATCTGTAAAACAAACCAAGGAACACTGCCAGAAGTTAGAGTGACATAAAACCCATCATCAGTTAACGCTTGCATGCCTGTGGCTTCCTCCTGCTCTGGGGCTCCATCTGGAGCTAGGTCCTATGATCTTACCTAAGGGCACATTGTGAAAAATAAACTATATTGGGTGACAATTTTTTCTCTTTTGATTTACAGATTTCTTTTTGCTACAGTACCCATTAAGAAATGCATATTCTATATAACTTTATTTTATTAGTATAGAAAAACCTACCTAGTATCGTTCTCAATCATAAATGCTTGCATTAAAGTTTTTATACTCTAATACAGGGAGACCTCAACAGTTGTTGTTGTTGTTGTTGTTGTTTTTAGTACAGTTGAGAAATGTGAATTAGAATTGTGTCCTTCAAAGAGATCTCATGTAAGGCAGCAAGCTGGATGTGTGCAGAGTTGGAAATAAAGGCAGTAGGGTCTAAAACTGTCTAAGAAGTATTTGCCTCAGTTTACTTATTGATGTATTAGGAGCATATGAATAATTGTCTTTCAATAGTGGTCTAATTTTAATATTCAAATACACGCAAATTAAGCTCTCCGAATTCACTGAAGCCACAGAACAGAAAAGTATTAACTAAATTTCTAAATTGTGTCCTTCCATTGCGGGAGGCTTGGGGGGGCACCCCCTCCTTGTTTTATTTTAAAGAAACAGCTACCGATGAAACAAAGTATGAACAGTGGGTCATGGAAAGCATCATCAAGGGAAGAGAAGAATGGAGGAAATAAATAAAATTTTTACTGCTTCCTTGGTATAGACTTTTTTTTTTTTAGGCTAGAGGAATGGCAGATTCTTATATTCTGGTGTACAGGAACCACATGAATAAAACATGGTTGTGCAAATGCAGTCACTACCTTCTTCCAAAGCACCATTCGGGAATAATACATTTAATGTCTCATCAACTTGCTCAGAAAAGTGAGAGTAAACCTCTGCACACAGACAAAACAACCATAACAAAAACCAAGGTGGAAATAAATCTGCTATGGGGAGCCGATCTGATCGACAATTGAAGGTTTTCAAAACTCTAAGTAATATGCTAGTCACTTAAAAATATTTCCACATTTCTACTCTCCCCCCATCTTTCCGTGTCTTTGAATTTATCTGTCAGTTCTGAAGCATCGTTTTAAGTACCCCCTCCATGCTTAGAAATCCAGACCACAGAAGAGCCCTCTTGGCTTTGAAAGCATCAGCTGAATCTCCAGATCATTTACCTGCAAGGTTTATTTGGTGAGGCTAAAGAGGCGCTTCAACCAGCGGCATCTGAGGGCTGAGGCGGCGGAACATCAACAACAAATTGTCATTGGCATTCCGTTTATGAACCTTCAAACGGCATCAGATCTTTTCCATGAGAACCCAGATCAGGTCAGACTAGAGCTGAATATTTCTTAACAAGCTAACCATCAAAAGAATTTGCGTTTTGAATAAAAAGGCTATCATTTGTTGATTTGAATATCAAAGAGATCCACTGCAAACTCCCAGTCTGGAAAAACCTCCCTAAGCTATGCTAGACAGGTGTTTAATAATCTATTATTAAGGCACTATTTTAGGTTACTGAGAATTATAAAAAATAGCTGTAACTGCGAAGCCGCAAATGGGACTGCACAAAGAAACGAATGCTATTAACATACTATTAACAATTCAAAAGAATGAGTTGACATACCAATCAAACTTGTTAATTGACTGTCAATGGCCTGTCCTTGAATATACAACATGACTGCATTATAGATTTCAAATGCTGACAGGAAGACAGTTCCATTTGCATTAACTTCATAAACTGATCAACAACCAAACTGCCACATACATTTGTAATGGGAAGCTGAATCATTTCAATATTCATGGAGTTCTGTAATTGTAAATTAGGTACTGGCAAACAATACAATACTGTACATACTCTAAAATAATCCCAAAATTCATTGACCTACTTTCATTCTGATTTTAAGAGACGGGGTGTGGGGGGGGGGTTAAAATTCCATCTTGAAGTGATCATTACTTTAATTTATGGTTCATGCCTGAAGCAAAATTTGTTTGTAACTCGATTTACAACTGTGGGTTTCATTTGCACTTCACTAGCATCCCTGCTCTGCTCCAGGAAATGGGAGGCACAGCCCAGCTTAGTTCTGTAGCCTTGTAATTCCAGCATTTGGCAGGAGAGAGCAGGTGGACTGTGGCTAGTTCAAACCCAACCCGGTCTACATACTGAGTTCTAAGACAGCTAGGGCTACAGATTAAGATGTCGGAAATAAATAATGTAATCATCAGTTAGCAAATGGAAATTATGACTCATGAATGGTGTTAGTATTGCAGATAAAGGCACATTATGACCAGGCAGTAAGCAAAGCATAATTTGAACATGAAAAAAGGTTCTTCGTTACTCCTGCACTGGAACTTTCTCAGATCCTCTCACATAGACCTGCTCTTCTGAGCCAGACTTTGTACCCATTGATCTTCCATCACTTTGAATATGTACGTATGTATATATGTATGTATGTATGTACGTACGTATATATATGGAAAAGAGGCACGGAATTTGGAAAAGAATAAGGAGGGATATATGGGAGGGTTTGTGGGGGGAGGAAAGAACAGGGAAATTATGTGATTATATTATAATCTTAAAAAAAAATAGTAAAAAGAAAAAGAAAGAAAGAAAATGCATTCCTGGGCCAGCCAAATGCCTGAGAATATAAAGGCACTTGCTGCCAAAATTGACAACTTGAGTTTAATCCTTGGAATGCACATGATGGAAAACTATAACTGTCTCCCTCAAAATTGACCTCTAAACATATGCCACAGCACTTTCTAACTCATGCCTGCACAGACACACACACACACACACACACACACACACACACACACACACAAATTTATTTTTGTTGAGTCTGTCTTGAACACAGGAAGATTTTTCTCTTGTCATTCTCTCTTAAACCATGCTGTATAGCAATCATTTATGTAATATTTGCATTGTTTATGGAATATTAAGTAATTTAAGTATTTAAGTAATTAGAGATGTTTCAAATTAGTGGACAGATGCATTTATGTTATAAGCATATTCTATCATATTCTACATAAAGGACTTGATCACTTGCAGATTTTAACATTCCAAATGGATACTAACGTATAACTATGTAGATTTACATTATTAACTATATATCTATGAGTATAGGTAATTATGTATATATGCACATAGGTTATGTATGTATGTGCTATGTACTCCTTTATGGAATATATTATTGCTTAGTTGGATAATGATAAAGGGAAATATAAATTGATAGGATAATTAACCTTCTAAGGTAAACATTCAAATTATTTAGAAAAAGTTTTCTTTTTTCTCATAGTCAGATTAAGGCTCTCAGTCTGTAGACTGGAATGTCCAACAGCTTTAGAACTTACTAAGGCAGTTCTCAACCTGTGGCTCATGACCCTTTTGGGAACTGAATCACCCTTTCACAGAGGTTGTCTAAGAAACATCAAATGACACAGATATTTACATTATAATTCATAACAGTAGCAAAATTACAGTTATGAAATAGCAACAAAAATAGTTTTATGGTTAGGGGTCACCACAACACATGGAAACATTAAAGTGTCACAACATTGGGGAGGCTGGCAATCACTGACTTACTATGTAGACCAGATTGGCATCGGACTCTAGAACTGAGTCTGTAGACCGGGCTGCCTTGGAACCAACAAAGAACTGCAGCCTCTGTTTTATGAATGAGTGATAGTAGGGTCTGGGTCAGCACATCAGGCAAGACAAATAAACTTAGTGCAACCTTCCTCCACAAAAGGTAGTGAATGAACTCACCAACTCCAAACTAAGTGGACACATTTAATCCTCTAGGATTGCTCCACAAAGTTTGCATAACGGTTCTGAGCTGCAGGGAGAGTATCTGGTTAAAAATCAAAGGAAATTATATTCCATCTGAAGTGACATGAACTTATGGGGGAATCGGCTTTGTAAAAGAATTTGTAAAAATTCTCAGAGAGATCATAGAAGCATTTGAGAGGATGGTGAAGACAGAATTTAAAACCTTGGGTTAAAACATTCTGTAAAGATAATTTTTCTCTTCTTTATTCTATTGATTCTCAAATGGATGCATACATACAAACATACATACATACATACACACATACATACATACACTCTTTATAATTGATCACTCCTTATAATGCTACCTGTGTATATATGTGTTTTAGGGTGGGCCATTTGTTATTGAATAACTGTTAAAAAAAACTTTTATTCACCTGATGTAATTGTCATCTCAGAGGCTTATAGCGGAATAAGTTCACTCTTTCTAGCTCTTTCTGAACTCTGGCTGGCTGGTTCAACTGAGTCATTTTATTCCAAACTCCCTTTCAAGCTGACTGATTCAAACGAGGTTTCACTGAATTGCTCTGCTTGCTCTCAAACTAACTCTAGCAGTCTGTTTTCATCTTCTGGCTCATTCTCATTCTCTGGCTGATTTTATCTTCTATGTTTAGCTTGTTCTCTCTGCAAAATTGTCCCTGCAAAAACTGCCTCTGAATGCCTTGAACTGAGTGCCTTTCTACTCACTGACTCAATGACACTGACTGACGAGAACACAGAGATCTGTATGCCTGTTTCCTGAGTGCTGGGATCAAAGATGTGTACCATCATGCCTGGATCTAAGTTTTTCTTCACCATTCTTGATTGTTTTCAAATTAGTGGCCTATTAATTGTTATATATATATATATATATATATATATATAT
>NC_034592.1:97950795-97956168 GCF_900095145.1 Mus pahari
TATATATATATATATATATATATATATATATATATATATATATACTATCAGTATTTATGTTACTTGCATGTTTTCTGTTTAGTATTGTAGAACCAATTAGTGTGCTCGTCTCATCTCTGGGGAGGATTGCTTATATTTCTTTTGTGTAGGGTTGAGGACTCTTGGGTGGTCCCCCATCCATTACTGCATGTCTACTGGTAACATTCTTATTTAGCTCATGTTTAGGCTCTAGTATTGGTGCTTCTAACATTCCTAGGAGATATAATCTCATAGCAAACTCCCTGATCCTCTGACTTGGACAATTTTTTCACCCTCTTCTACAATGATCCCTGAGATTTAGGTGGTGAGTTGGTTTCGTAGATGCATCTATCGTAGGTGGATGGTCTCTATCTCTTGAACAGACATATTTGCTTCATGAGGGGCAAGGACTACACTTATCTGCAGGTATAAGGACAGGTATTTAGAATACAGTTAGATATTATGCTAGTTTAATAGAGTGAAGTTTGTAGGTCCTTCTCCAGGATCCATGACTTAACTAGTTGTGAGTAGTTGGCTAGATTTCCAGTACCAGGCATGTTTTCTTCATGTTGAGACTGTCTTATATCTAATAAGTGAGTTGTTGGGTACTGCTGATTATGTATGCCAGTCTTGCACCCATAGAGTTATTGAACTATTCTGGCTGATGTTGTGGTTTGTAGGTGTCATAGCTGGTCAAGACCGTTGGTTGTCTCCTTCCTTTGGAAGCTTACATGGCACTTTCTGGTACCATGAAAACTAGTCTTTATAGGCAAGGATTTAAGATCAATTCCAGTTCAGGTGCCTCTAGGTCCAATGTCTGAAATACATGATGTCTTCAGCAATAGGTACTTGTTTTCCATCTTTTGGGGCAATCAAAGGCAATGGCAATAGCCTATTACGACCCTGACCAATAACTCAGTAGTGGTTCCTCGTGCTGGGTGTTGGATTTCTTGTTAGGTGGTCCATAGGATCTTGAATGGAATGTGGTCAGGTCAGATGGGAAGTGTTGTTTAAACTATATATTTGTGTTTTATATCATTGTATGTGTGTTATAGCTATGTGTAGGAGGGTAGTTAATAGTATGATTCCTTGTCATTTTTGACCACAGTATTATTTAACCCTCCTCACTCTTTTGTATTTCTCCCCACTGCTCTCTTTCTTACCCTCATTCTCTCCCATGTTCCCCATTTTATTCTTCCATGAGAATAAAGGGTCTCTCTCATTACAGAAATACCTACAGGCTCCCAAATGGCTTTACACTCAAAAGTCCCAGAGTCACTTACATTCTCTGTATAGCCATAGGACTAAACTGCATGAATTTACTTCAAGATCTTTTTGACAGATTCAGTAGGATGGAACTGATTTGGGAGCCATGACAATTTAAACACTTCTTAGAGGTATATGCAACTCTAGTTGTAAAGCCGAGCTCTCCTGAGGGTTATGGGGAAGAGCTCCAGAGAAATGTGTGGTGGGCTTTTGGAAACTAACATCTTGTTTCACTAGAATGTTAACAGAGCTTATTTCAGAATCTGTTTCAACACTGTTTACTGGACCAACCTATACATTGTTTACATTAATTTTCACTTGATGTGAATCACCTGATAAGGATTACCAAGGCAACAATTGTTCTTGAGCTTTTCCTGAATAAAGCAAACACCCATTGGTGAGAGGTTAGGGTGTGAGTTGTATTCCTACACACCCTAACACACAGGAAGCTCTTTAGAGTTGCTTTTATTGCAAAGGAGGACATGAGTGTTTCTACTGGGAGGAAGAGCCAGGTATGGGAACTGTGGCAATAGTTAAATAAGTGTGAAGCACAAAGAGAAGACTTGGATTTTGATGGCAGTTTACTATACACATGTTAACCTAATACTCTAAAATTTTTCTCCTCCTCAAATTATTGCTTTGTGTGTGTGTGTGTGTGTGTGTGTGTGTGTGTGTGTGTGGTGAGGGGGATAGTAGAAATAATCTGTCTCAAGTAATTTCTCAAGTGAGAAACGAAAGTCTGGGTTAAGAACAATCATATGGTGAAGAATGATAGTTCTGCCAATGGTGGTCTTCAGGTACAAAGGTATTAGTGATATCAGGTACATGGCATTACTGTGACCCTGAAAAGAACTGTTCCTCACTGATATCGTAACTGTCCTAGTGTTGTTGCACAAAGCATCACTCATGAATCTGTAGTAAACAAACTACTGTGATATCAGCCATATTAAAGTTAGAACATCCAATTGTGTACCATATTTAATATTTGACAATGAAAATGATACAATTGATATAATATGATGAATGAATAACAATGAATAATAAATATCCCTGCTCTTGATTTATGTACTGATATACTCTGCTTTGTACAATCATTTCATAATATGCCTATATATTCATATAAATATACATGAATATATATATATATATATATATATATATATATATATATATGAACAAAACTCACTGTAAGTTAGTCTGTTGTGTTGTACTAGTATGCTTCATACATCTTGTACTCAGCATCTCTGACTGCATCAAGATGGCACAGTTAATCAGTTAATGACTGTCCTGTGCCTCCTAGGTTTGTGAAAGTACCCTTTATGATTTTCATACGACAATGGAATTACCTATTGACACAATTTTCACACATCATAGTGCCCCTAAAGATTAAAGAGCTCTTTAGTCACAAAGTTAGACTTAGGCTGAATGTCATTTCCTCCCCAAGCTGTCTCAGGAGGCTTTTGATTTAGTAAACCATAATAATAAAAGTTTTTATAAAGCCCTAAATGTTATATTTTGCCAACACTTGGGAATTTTTCTTTTACATGGTTTCCTAAGGACTTTAGTTGGCAGGGACAGAATGACAATGGTTCCTGCTCCTGGGATAGGGCTAGTGGATGAGGGCTTCTACAAGTGTGATGGTTGCCTTGGGCACAGGCTTGTTTGTATAATAATGTACATATTTTTCCATCCCTCTGAGGAATGTTATCCCTGTTAACACTAATGATAATCAAATGACCATGATCATCAGACAGCACAGGTCCAGGAGGCCAAGGTGTGTCTAATGTCTGTAAAATGGTAAACACTGGGACTTTCAGGACAGCCCTTAAGGCTGTGGAAAAGAACTCTAAAAACATGAGTTCAAAAATATAGTATTTTTTAACTATATAAAATAGAATGATACAATATGAACAATGAATTCATGAATCTAAAGGAACAAAGGTAGCTACACTATAAGCCAGCTTGACTGAAAGAAACAAAGGCAGGCAGATTCCTTAGTTCAAGGTCATCCTGGGACATAGGTCAGGTAGAAATGATAATTTCAGGATGGGGTTCCACCCAGCTTGCTTAAGGTCCAAGTTTAACAGAGGCAGACAGATTGCTGAGTTCTTTCAAATGTTAAAAGGAAATGTGGACTTGCTGTCTCTAAGAATTAAGGGGCTGGGGTCACAGGTTGCTGATTCATAGGAATGAAAAGAAAACCTGGAGTAAATAATTGAATTGATATGTAAATAAAAAACTGGGCTTTTGGTCTGCAAGAGATGAGCAAGCAGAAAATGATAGCAGTTCTTTTTTTAGAAGTTTTCTTTTCTATTGAGAGCTGAGCTGTCTGAAGATCTTTGGAGAGCAAAAAACAGCTCTTCAAGAATTTTTTTCTAACAGGATTTCTGATCTTGGTCAAAAATCCCAAGAATTACTTAGAGTGTTGACACAACTCTTTTAGACTGTTTCCTATTAGCTATCCAGGGATTATTTTAGAATAGCAAGAGAGGATTGCTTGAAGAACTGTCTCAAGCAGAACATAGAAAAAGAAAGCAGATCAGAGAGAAAGAAAGCAGAATAGAGAGAGCAGAATGGAAAGTTGTCTCCATCAGAACTTGGGCCGCCATCTTGGACTTACAGTTTGACTTGAGTCATTTGTTTTCTTTGCTCCAAGTCATCCCTTCTCTCCAACCCCTAGCCCAGCTGAGGCTGGTCCTTGGTATTTAATGAAGACAGTGGCAAATGTTTATACTTTTATTAGGGTCTCTAATCCTTTCCTATTTTCTTCTGTAGTTTTAGCTCTTAGCATAGTAATAACAACAACAACAACAACAACAACAATATTTGTTGTTGTCATCATTTTACTTTTTCACTTTACATACTGCTCAGTGTCCCCATCTTAGTAACTCCCTCCCACAACCCTTCCCCACTTCCTCTCCCTTCCTCCTCTGATTGAGTGGGGCCACCCTGGGTATCCTCCTACCATGGAACATCAAGACTCTGTGAGGCTAGGTGCCACCTTTTCCACTGAGGCCAGACAAAGCAGCCCAGATAGAAGAACATATCCCACATGCAGGCAACAGCTGTTAGGAGATCCCCAGCTCCAGTTGTTTGGGACCCACATGAAGACCAAGATGCACATCTGCTACATATGTGCAGGGAGGCCTAGGTCCAGGCAGTGTATGTTCTTTGGTTTGTGGTTCAGTCTCTGAGAGCCCCAAGGGTCCAGGTTAGTTAATTCTGTTGATCTTTCTGTGGAGTTCCTATTCCCTTATGGGCTCCATCCACTCTTTGGTTGTTGGTGTCTGTCTGTGTCAGCTGCTGGGTGTAGCTTCTCAGAGAACAACCATGCTAGACTGCAAGCATCACAGAGTATCATTAATAGTGTCAGGGATTGAGCATTCCATATTCATTTCCCTAATATTCTCACCATAGGTTCATCTACCCCTCACATTCCTCAAAGTCCATTTGGCACTGAATTTCCAAGCATTAGCTGGCATTTCTCATCCCACTTCTTGAAATCTTGTGGGGGTAACTAAAAATGAGTGTAGTTGGTTAACTATAAATGCAGAAATGGTGCTTCAAGAATGACTATGAATACACACTCTATGTCTCATTAAGAGAGAGTGCTTCTGACACATAATGCACCATTGAATGGATACTTTTTGGACTGGGAATGGAGTGGTAAAGATCTAGCCTGATATGTACAAGACCCCAGGCTTTATCTCCAGCACTCCCAAAACAAACAAAAACAATCAATAGAACACATTTCTATAATGAATTACAATTCTCATTTCAAGTACTATCAAAACATAGATTTTTTTTTCAATTATAATGCTTGGGGAGTCCTCTTTATATTTGGCACAGTGTTGACAGTGACAATTTCAGAGACATTTGTCTGAAGACCTGAGATAGGTAATGTCACAGTGGTTGTTTGTACAGCTCCCTGAGATCAGATCTCCTCACCTTTACCTATAGAATAAAACACTGAACAGTAGATATAGATCCTCAAACAGCCACATAAAATCTCATAAAACTTTAGAACAGGTTCTCTCTCTCTCTCTCTCTCTCTCTCTCTCTCTCTCTCTCTCTCTCTCTCTCTCTCTC
>NC_034592.1:97956213-97963547 GCF_900095145.1 Mus pahari
CACACACACACACACACACACACACACACACACACACACACATACACACACACACACACACACAGGGTAGGGAAGGGAAAGAGGGAGAAGAAAGGGGAAGAGGAGAGGGAGTGTTGACAAACTCCCCCAAATCTTCAAAACATTTTTCAATGTATTGATTTGTAACACTCAGGCAAAAGTGGAATACATTTTAGAAATCTTTTTCTTTCTGAGTTTAGGATAAATAATGTAATTTTATACAATGGTTCCTTAATCCATATCAACTCTGATACTAATGTATATGATAATTTTCATTTATTTTTGAAACCTTTTGGCATTTTCTATATAAAGGCACTTTTACAAGTTTGTTATCCTCTAGATCTGATTTTGAGTCTTCAGTCTCCTGTATTTATTTCAGGAAGCTTGTCAGTTTCTGCAGAGCATACTGGTCTTCATTTTCAGACTCCTGGATCCCAGGACATCAGTTGACCTCTTAGAGGATATTACATAGTGATATTCATTAACTTCTTTTGATGAACCTTAAGCCATTCTTTTCATTTGACACATATTGCAACATTTTAACACCTTCCCATCTCTATACTTATCCATGTCTTGCTTATTGATTTATGAAAAGAAATTCCCAGAAGTTAGAGCCCACTATCTACTAAATCATTTTCTCCTGGAAATCCTTTCTGCAGACCTCAGTCATTTTCCTACCTCCTACACAGATGACTACGTTTTTTCCCCCTTCTGTAATGGGATGCTTGAAATACATTGCATACTCAGCACCACTCAGCTTGTATAAACAAAGTTCGTTCTTCTGATGCAACACTGCATAGAGTGTGTTCAGAGAACAGTGCTCCTAATCACACAGCCCCTTGCTCTCACACCCCCAAAACCATAGAGCTGATATGAAATCTAGTCATACTTTAAAGTCTTTGTTGTCTTTAGGGTCTGTCCAGTTTCCTCCTTGCTTTGTCTTTGTCTTGTCATTCAGACTTCTTGATTGCAGTCCCCAGAGTAATTAGTTTTTGCAGAAATCATTATGAAATTCCTCCATATTTATCATTCAAAATTAATGTCTTTGAGGTATATATTTGGCTCCCCTAGAACATTAGGCACGGCATTTAAATATGTGGTAAATCAGCTGAGAATAAAGAGATGAGTTAGGATATAGGAGTGATAAAGGTCTAGAAATTCAGTGGAAAAGACAATAAAGACAATTCAATTAAAAAAAGGAATGGGAAAATTTAAGATTATCTTAGTTAAATTTATTGTCTAGAACAATTCTAGAACTGGACAAAGCTTCACCCCATAAAAATAGAAGTATTCTTGAGAATGGTAATTTTAATTTAAAAGTGGTCCAAATCATGGATTAAAATATTTTTACCCGAATTTTGCCTGGTGGAGTCATATAGAGATGAGCTTTCCCACAGCATGGTCCACAGTCATGGTGCTTTTTCTGATGTGGAAAAAGTGGAGCTGATTGGTTTTTTTAAAATAAGGTAGTGGAATATTAGGAAGACTGCTATCTCTTGATTATACAACACTTAATATATCTATGTGAATTTGTACTATTTGTCTTTGATTACCAATTATAAATGGATTTATACCTGATGGCCTCCAGGTTGCTTATTCCAAAGGTAAGATTACATTTTTTTTTACATAATTTCCTAAATGTTTCTAAACTAAGCATAGTACATAAAACCTCCATTTCTTTTTTTCTTTTTTCTTGTTTTTTTGAAACAGGGTTTCTCTGTGTAGCCTGGCTGTCCTGGCACTCACTCTGTAAACCAGTCTGGCCTTGAACTCAGAAATCCGCCTGCCTCTGCCTCTAAGTGCTGGGATTAAAGGCATGCGTCACCACTGCCCGGCGACCTCCATTTCATTTTAGTGATTCAGAGCACACTAAATCTGTAATTGCTGATTTTCATGTCTTTAAGGATTTCTGAATGATTTAGGTTTTGATGGTATTGAATGCCAACCTGAGACTTGGGTTTGTTAAAACTTTACTATTGATCTGTATGTGCAATGTGCATGTATGTGTGAGTGCATGTGATTTGTATGTATGTGTGATGTGTGTGCATATGATGTGTGTTTATGTGTGTATATGACATGGATAGATTGTGATGCATTCATGATGTGTGTGTACACATGATATGTGTATGTGGGATGTGAGTGTATTGTGCTGGTTTTAACAAGTGCTTTACTTGTTAAGCCTTCTCATGGGCCTTGTCATACATCTTGAAATCTGCCTCTAGAACGTTATATGCCTTATTTATTATAAGGTACAAAATAGAAATAGGAGAATTGTGCAAATATTTGTCCTTACTAATAATTCAAAATTTAGTAATTTAATCTTAAGGAAGAAAGGAAAGTGAAGAGGCTCGAGTTTCAGATATTTCAGTTCCATATAGGTATTTACCTGCCAAAAGTGAAATCCTTGTTTGAAATACAAGGAGCAAGACATATAAACTTTCTAATGCATAGAGTCCTTTCAAAGGATCTAAACTCATTTACCTTTGATAACAAATATAATTTATTGAAATATTATAACAATTAACACTAATAATAATATACTTACATGCCACAGTTCATCTAGAGGTCTCAGACATTTGATGAATGTTTCTCATTACTTGCCACAAACCCTCAGTGAGAGATTTGTACTTGGAGATATACAGGCATTAATTAGTTCTAGAAGATTCTCCTATAAGATCTTTGCATCCATACGTGAGTAATTATGAGAAAATATCTTATATAGAGTATATACTATAATTTTCAGTTTATGGTAACTTCTCATACAGTAAAAAAGAAATTCATTTATAGAGATCAAGCTACATTTATTATTTAGATATACAATAAACATTTCTCAGATATCATATTTTTTCCTGCTCTTGAGTAGGGAACAAAATCCATTTCAAGACACACTCTAGCGTGATTCTTGACTGTTGCATCAAGGAAGAATCCAAGAATTCATTTATTTCCTTCACAGTCATTTTCTCACTGGGAATTAGACTTGATTTGACCTTCATTTAACCTAAATTCTTCCTTTTCTTTTTTTTTTCTGCTACAGGCAATGTCAGTTTCTCACTCATTATTTTTAGCAAAGCTTTGCTCAAAATAGCGTCTACAGCTTCTACTGACCTGTTCCAACTGGTGAATATCTATATTACCATTATCATGTGGTCAAGCTGAAACCATAATGGAATCTCTTTAGTTTTTAGAGCTCTCTGGAAACACTGTTTTACAGGTGTTGATTGAAAGCAAAAGGGCTTACTATTTTTAATTTTACATGATGTTAGTAAAAAATTCTGCAAGTAGCTTCTTCACCTTCCACACAGTCTCCTGACCTTGTCCTGAGAGTTACTGCCTGAAATCCAAGAGTGCTCACGTGGAACAGCCTCAGCATCTTACATTTTTATTTTACAGACTATTGTTTAAAATTATAGTTTACATAATATAATTATATGTAATATATGTTGGAATGAACTTTAAATAAAATATCAATTTATCATAATACATATACAATTTGTGGATTAATACATTCAGCAGATGTTTACCAATATAGGCATCAAAACACAGGGGAACAGACGGGCAGAGTATCTAGATCTACAGGTGTTCAGAGAATATTGCACTGAGAAAATATTTGGTCTCTGATAGATAAGCAAAACATAAAAATCAAAGTTTAGAAAAATGTGTCAGTCAGACGTTAATAAAGGAATGGGAGAGGGTTTACAATACTCTCTGTTTAGTGATTGATGAGATAAGTATCTGATTATAGACTGCCGGAGGCCAGCTGTCGTCTACTTAGAAAAATAACCAAACGTAAGTTAGAAATTCTTGAGTCAGAAAACATGAAAAAAACATTTTTTACCATAAAAACAATAAAATAACCTCAAACTTAAGTAGGCCATACAAAAATTAAATAAAATATGGATTCTCAGAACTGATTCAATTCAGTCATAGAAAGCCAAAATGTTTCCTTTTGATAACCCTTCAAGTGCATTTTCTTCAGAATGTTATCTTTTTCTTGAAGGCATCTACAATCTTACACATGCCTACATGCGCCCAGACTGGACAGACTTTCTTTAGGCATGTCTTCAAAGAAATGGGTGAGACCTGACAGATTCTTTTGCACAGTGGGCAAAGCAGAGAAGGACAGTCTATGTGAGTTTCCACATCACTTTCTCCATCTGCAAGAGAATCCTCCTCTGCTCCATGGGGTAAAGGCTTCGGAAGGCACTAGCACTCATCGTTGTGTGTTTAGAGTAGTTGGTACTGCTCCTAGCTAATACATTAGAGGATTTCATTTTCAGCATGCTCGAGGGCAGGGATCAAACCCAAGCCCTAGGCATAATATATAAATGCTCTATCACTGAGCTACATCCCTATTACTATGTGGTTTGTTGAAAGAAAATGGGAACCTCATGCATCACATGACTTTATACATATATGTACTTATATGTTACATGTAAAATCATTAAGGACTGAACAAGAAGAAGTGGGTGGAATCACAGATATTCACCAGAATGTATGATCATTGGGCTAGCACAAAATTATGACAACAATGTCAATCCTCCTTTTGCATGGCACCAAGGATTTAGATACATAAATGATGAGACGAAACAAACAAACAAAAACTGATAATGCAGACAGTGGGAACATGCCTGTGCTGTATAAAGTGCACTGAGAACCAAGCAGAACTGCAGAACGGAGAGCAGTGAAAGTTGGCTGCCAGGGGCTCACTTCCAAAAGACCTTGTAAACCACGGTGACTGAGCAGAGAGGCGCTGTTTGTCAGACTGGGCGAGATGCCTGGACTTGGACTAGGTTACTTTTACTCATGTGTGCCAAAAGGTCATGCACCAGGGTGGGTGTTCTTTTCTGCTTTTCTTTGACCCATGAGACTAGATCTGTGGGAGAATTAAGGTTCTTTTCCATGTCAGTCACCTTTCTGTTACTGCTTTTTGTTTTTTTTAACCCATCAGGTATTTATTCTTATTTCAATGAGTATTCCTCTGTTCATATTCTGTATCTTTCCCAATCCTACCACCATTAGATTCTCAAGAGTTTCAAATAGCTCCAGTTTGATTTTTTTTTTTTTTTGTTTGTGATAATATGTGGCCTCTATAGAGTGTAGAGTACCTGTTTAGGCTCAACCTGTCACAGGCTCATTGGTTTTCTAGAATAATCTGGAGGCTTACTATGCAGCTTGCTCTGTTATAAAGTTAACTAGTTAGTGGTTATTCTATTTTTAAATGTTACTTTATTTTTTCATGTGTATGAATATTTTGTTTTTCGTGTGTATGTGTATTGTATGAATATTTGCTGTCTATGGCTGTTAAGAGAGAGCACTGGATCCCCCAAAACTGGTGCTACAGATGGTTGTGAGCTGCCATGTGGGTGCTGGGAATCAAACCTGAGTCTTCTACAGGAGCAGTAAGGTCTTAACCACTGAGCCATGTAGTGATGATTCTGGAATTGAGTTTCTTAAAAAAAACAAAAAACAAAACAGAAATATTACAAGAAGATATTTTCATTTAAATCTCAGGTGTGGGAATATGGGGCTGCTTTGGACTGTCTGTAGCAGCTAACTACGATTTGCCTTGTGCTCTAGCAGAGGCATGGTTAACCATCTGTAGATAATTTCTGCGATTGTGTGACTTTTGGAATTCTGGGAACTATTCAGAGGGTATATTTATGCTAGGGCCCTGAGATAGCTGGATGGTGGTTATTCAGGTGTGGTTGTTTGGGGTTTGTTAGTAGTCATGCTCAAAGAAGAAACAAGAAAGAAATCACACAGATTCTCTCTGTCTCTCTCTCTCTGTCTCTCTCTCTGTCTCTCTCTCTGTCTCTCTCTCTCTGTCTCTCTCTCTCTCTCTCTCTCTCTCTCTCTCTCTCTCTCTCTCTCTGTCTCTCTCTCTCATCTATACTATCCTTTCTCTACTATCTAGTATTCAGGTGCAGAGGAGATAAAGGATGGGAAATGAAGAATCTACATAGTAGCAAAGGTCAACCATAAGAGGCACCTCAATGTGGGGCTGGAAGTTAAGGATAAAAATGGGAAATTTGCCTTCAAATTCCACAGAAGAAACAGCAGGGGACAAAGGATGGATATTTTTTCAAGACTCCAGCAAAAAGTTCAAAGAGTCTCTGTCTAGTGGTGGAGGGTTAAACTGAGGTGTATAAAGGGTGGGAAATAGAAGAACCCACCAAGTAGCACAGACCAAGACAATGTAACTTGTAATATGATCTATCTATATCTCCACAAAAAGGGAGAATTTACACAATGCCAGAATAAATCTACTTCAATGGAGTTCAGATACTCATTTTCTGTTGTCTTATTTTTTTTTATAAAAAACATTTAAACTTTTAATTATTTCTATTATATTTATTTATTGTTTGTGTTCTGGTTAGGGAAGCCAAAGAACAGCTTTTGACACTCAGTTATTCGCTTCTACTATATGGGTCCTGGGTTTCAAATTCAGGATATAAGAACTCATGGCCAGTGATTTTTTACCCACAGAGACATCTCACCGGTCTTTAACAACATTGCTAAGGGAATGTTTACAGATGCTTCAAAACATTAACTGACAAGCAAGATTTAATTTGCAGAGCTGGGGCTTATTTTTCTTATGCAACACTAGAATTGTATCCATCGGTGTTAAGTTTAAAAGCAGGAAATATGGAAGAGAAAGGGCCAGTGGTGAGAAAATGTGACTTGCCCTGATCTTCAGTCACTGTAAGTGAAGCAGAAGGATGCCTTTAGAGAGATTATAGTGCAAATGAGGCCTATCTGGGTTTGGCAGCAGCATCAACTATGGGGTGCCATCCTTAAAATCAAGAACATTTCAATGGTGAACAGAAACATCTGGGCTTTGCTTTCTAAAATTTGGGCAGAAATAAACAACTCTGTGATACACACATGTCTCAGCTTCTGCAAGTGGGGAAGAAAGTCACCTTTGTTGAGCATCTAAGGCAGACGAGCTAAGAAAGGTACAGACTTCAGTTGGCACAGTTTTATTATGAAAACCCAGTGTCCATTGTGCAGCGTAGGACAGTCTTAGAGACGTTGGAAGACTTTCTGAAGGCCACAATTTGGGAATTGGCAGAAACTGGAATGGACACCAAGGTTACTGACCTATAAGCCACACTTCTTTTTTTTTTTCATTTTTTTTATTATTATTTTCTTTATTTACATTTCAAATGCTATCCCGAAAGTTCTCTATAACCCCACCCCCACCCCCGCTACCCTACCCACCCACTCCCACTACTTGGCCCAAGCGTTCCCTTGTGCTGGGTCATATAAAGTTTGCAAGACCAAGGGGCCTCTCTTCCCAGTGATGGCCGATTAGG
>NC_034592.1:97964263-97965577 GCF_900095145.1 Mus pahari
AATCTTAGCCATTCTGACTGGTGTGAGATGGAATCTCAGGGTTGTTTTGATTTGCATTTCCCTGATAAGCCACACATTCTTTAGTTATTGGTCTGACCAGATCGAAGTTAAAGCTGAGGTGGGACGTGAACAATCCTAGGAAGTCACTGGAAGCCAAATTTGTAGACCGAGTTACCTTAGCTAAACTTGGACATTATGGAACTTACTCTATTTCTCCAAAGTTGCTTTTCCAAAGCCCCATACAATTCCTGTAGACATAGAGGGATTCAAATAATGGCCCAGGAGTTAACAACAAAGTATTGCTTTCCTGTCCCAGTCTTTCCACAATCTGAAAAAAAAAAAAAAAAAAAAAAACCAGAAAAAGAAAACATGCTTTTCAAACATATCCCCAGAAAAAGAAGATAATGCATTTCATACTTCTAACAGCTAAAACTGCTTTAAGGAACACAGTGGGATCAAGATGCCTTATAATGGAGAGCAACAGAAACATCCGGGTCAGGGATAAAAGGAAACCAAGGCCCGGGCATTGTGGAGTTAGAGTAATCTATGTGACCATTTGTCTTCGGCTCCTTTTTACCAATATTGTCAGGTTCGACACAGGGCAAAGCCGTCCCAGGTGGGTAGTGAAACTGTCTTCCTCATGCTTACAGGGAGGGGACTAGAAACCCTGTAACGCGGACACTCCGGGGCTGAGGGTAGACATGTTTTTCTATGTGGGTAGAAGCCACCATAGGAGGACCCCTGTCTTCAAACAGGTGATTGATTTACCTCAGCATCGGAGAGGCAGGAGGCTTCATCACTTCTCAGGCAAGTTACTATTTCACAGGGGTTCTGTGAGCATCCAAGACTTAATAATCGTAAAGTGCTTACAAAAAGGCTCTTCGTCTAGGAAGCATGGACTGAATTGTGTCTCTCTCTCTCCCCCATCAAATTGATATGCTGTAGTCTTAAACCCTGATGTGACTGTATTTGAAGATAGGGCTCTCAAGAGGCGATTAAAGTTAAACAAGCCTGTAAAAGTGAGCCCCTAATTCAACAGGATTGGTGACCTTATAAGATAGGGAAAAGAAATTTTCTATACTACACACATGGAGAAAAGCCAGAGAGTTTGCGAACTAGGAAGACAGTCCACACTAGAGACCCGATTAGAGATCACAGACTTCTGCTGCCCTTCAAAGCTGTGAGAAACACTGACCTACAGCTTAAGACATCCAGTTGAGGCATTTTGTTATCGAAACCCAAGAAGGCTAATAACTTGAATGAAATCTCTCTCTCTCTCTCTCTCTCTCTCTCTCTCTCTCTCTCTCTCTCTCT
>NC_034592.1:97965735-97980735 GCF_900095145.1 Mus pahari
TTACCTTTTGAGGACTAGACAACTTCTTCTTCTTCTTCTTTATTTTTTTTTTAAACTAGACAACTTCTATTGTGTTCTCAATGATAGCACAGTCTCAGAGCATACAGGTATATCATACAGGTATATCATACAGGTATATCATACAGGTATATCATACAGGTATACAGCAACAGTAGGTTTCTGCAACTGATAAGGCAAAGAAACATTAGCTTTAATGAAAACACTTCATTATAGAAAAATATTTGCCAACAAAATTAAAATGTTTAAAGACACAGGTTTTGAATTAAAAAATTTTAAATATTTAATTTAACAAAACACAAAGAATTGCAAAATACATCAGGTAAATTTATTTTTCTCTTTTATGCTTTGCTCATGGTAGATGAATTCTCTCAACTTTATTCATGAATATCATTGTAAACAAGCAGCCTTTTTGGCATTTTATTTATTTATTATTTTCTTTATTTACATTTCAAATGCTATCCCGAAAGTTCCCTATACCCCCCCCCCCGCCCCTGCTCCCCTACCCACCCCACTCCCACTACTTGGGCCCTGGCACTACTTGGGCCTGGCCTTCCCCTGTGCTGGGTCATATAAAGTTTGCAAGACCAAGGGGCCTCTCTTCCCAATGATCGCCGATTAGGCCATAACAAGCAGCTTTTGAAAGTTCAAGTTATAGGCTGGGGAGATAGTTCCGTGGTTAAGAGAACTTGCTGTACTTGCAGAGGACCTGAGTTCAGCTCCTGTATCGACATTAGACAGTTCCCACCACCCATAACTGCATCTCAGGGAATCATATGTCTTCTTCTGGCCTCCATGGGCATCTACACACACACACACACACACACACACACACACACACACACACACAACCCAACACATGTTAATCAAAACTAAAAACAAATTTTTAAAGAGACAAAAACTCAAGTGATTCCATATACAACAACAAATGGTCAGCTGCTCTAGATCTTTGTTGGGCAAGTGTTTATTATTTTTCTATGCCTCCTACCAATGAATGAATTTATAAATAAATAAATAAAGTAATTTAGAGATGGATAAGTAATCGTCACCAACCCTTACTCCCACTACATTTCCAATTCTGAGTGAACTGTCTTTTAAGTCTCAAAAGGGCACCTGGATCTTGTTTTCTTAAAGCCTACTCTTATTTCTGGATCTCACGATTATATTTCACCACCCCTTTCTTATAAGCCTCTAAACCTAATCAGGGTGTACCTGCCTACAAAACTTAGAAAATTAAAGACCCAGGAAAAACAATGTAAAAAAATTATTTGATCATTGTCATTTAAATGTTCTTGATGTATTTGATCCCTGAAAAACTAAGTGAATATAGAAAGCATGACCTAAAAACATGTTTTCACTAAACAAGTTAGTAATCAAAAGGAGATTTGTCCTCTCACTTAAGCAGGAGGTTGGAAGTCAGGAAACTCATTTTCTTCCTTCCCTCCCTCCCTCCCTCCCTCCTTTCTTCCCTCCCTGCCTTCTTCCTTCCTTCCTTCCTTCCTTCCTTCCTTCCTTCCTTCCTTCCTTCCTTCCTTCCCTCCNTCCCTCCCTCCCTCCTTCCCTCCTTTCTTCCCTCCCTGCCTCCTTCCTTCCTTCCTTCCTTCCTTCCTTCCTTCCTTCCTTCCTTCCTTCCTTCCTTTCTTTTTTTTTTTTATGGAATAGAGTTTACTTAGGGCATGGGGAGGGGAGTTAAGAGAGTAGTAGAGGCAGAGAAAGGCAGAGAGAAGGAATAGAGGAGCAGAGGCTGTCCATGACCAGGACCAGGTGGAGAGAGGTGGGAGGGAATGGGGAGCAAGGGGGCAAGAGGCAAGAGAGAGACAAGAGCATGAGAGAAGGAAACTCATATTCATTTCTATGGTATTTCCCAAAGCTTTGACTCCTCAAGACCGATTCCGTTGCTCAATATATCAGTCCCCTCTGCAGGCATGACTCTTTGTAGAAAGATAACCATGACCACCAGATAGAAAGGAAGGCATTCGTTCAGTCATTCATCCCCGAGCCTTTACTGCACATCAGGTATGAAGTCAACTGTTGATCTCCCAGAGCCAGCACACCTAAGCAGCAGGTGCTGCAGAGGTCCCATAGGGACAGCTAGAGAGGGCATTGTAATGCACACGTGTAATCCCAAAGCTCAAGTAATAGTGGAGGAAGGACTGACTGCAAGGAGTTCCAAGCCAAGCTGGTCTACAAAGCAAGTTCTGCAGGCAGGGCTACCTAGCAAGGCCGCAGTAGGTGAGGAGGCTAGACTGCATCGATCTCTCAGAGCCTTCTGTCGGCACATTCTCACAAGCAGCAAATCGTTGTTGCTGTGTTCTTCTCTTGTTTTCAATCCTATTTGTTCTTATCACTTCATAGTATTTCTTGTGGTTTAGACACATTCCATTAAAGAATGCATTTTTTGTAGGTGGGTGTGGTGGCTTTACATCTTTATTTCCTGTGTTCAAGAGAGCAGTAATATCATCTTGTCTTTTTTTTTTTTTTTTTTTTTAAAGTACAGTATTCAGGCTGGAGATAGGGTTCAGCTGTACCAAGCAGACAATTCCGCATGCAACTTATATCATCTTAATTTCACCAAAATTATAACAAATTCTTCTGTTCTACTATAACAAACAAAACAAAACACAGCTAACAGGTCAGTCCGTTTCCTGTTACTTGAGTTTTCTGCACTGTGATTGGGGAACTCGGGTTTTCCTCTTGAATTAGGCTCCTTTTGTTTTTACAAAGATAAGAAATACTGTATGATAAGAAAGGAAGTTTGGAGTCACATAGAACAGAGGTTGGTACTATTACTCCCCCAGTTAGGAGCCGAGCACTTTCAGACTCATTGCACAATTTCTCTGACTCTATCTCTGTGCCTTAAGTGAGCACACTAATTTTGTCTGAAAGGATGACTATGAGGGTTAAGTAACAAAGCATTTGCCATATGCGAGGAACATTGCAAGTCTCCGTAGATGTCAGTGTCGACTCCTCACCAGCCGTCATCAGACAAGGTTGCCTTTAAGAGTGGCTAGAGTTCTTAGTGGAGCAGGCTTTCCTTGTTATTTTTCTTGTTATATGCACAACTTTAACTGGCAGCACTGTTCAAGGGCAATGGTCATTATTTTCAGTCATTTACTTCCATATTAGCTCACTTCCTGGTCAAAAGCAAGACTGATATGACCATCTTCTACCAACTCTCTTTGTGTTCCTTGGACATAAGTCCAGGAATGGATTCTCTGGAATTCCATTATCAACATCAAAATACTTCAACCTCACATACAATCAGTGACTAGCATTTTAATAAAAAGATGTAGTTGGTTTTTATTCATTGGGACGTGGCGCGCGCGCACACACACACACACACACACAACTACCAACACATTGGAAGACTGTCTTTGACATTCTTCATGTGTGATATATTCTAGAGTAATATAAGCTAATAATAGGTAGAGATGTCTCCATAGATTAGTTACATTAGTTATTTCTCTAGCTTATATGGAACTGTAAGTGAAGTTATAAGGGTCTATGTTTTGCGAAGAATGATATTATTGATGTGATGAAACATCATGACCTGACTGGCTGCCCGTAAAGGGTGGGTTTTCCTGGAAATGACTGTTCCCGTTCTGGGAAACAGAACTTAGTCTCCCAAACTTCCAGTTTGCAGCCTGTCATGGAGTCAGCCTGGCTCCGGCTAACTCTGTCCTCTCAAGATAAACCCTTTTCTGCCAAAGTTGCTTTGGTCACAGTGTTTCATCACACCAATGGTAACTGGTAACTAACTATATATAAGACAATAGGAATAAAAATGTGGGCAGAAAACTAATGAAGAGGAAAAGAGAGATTTGTTTTCAAAATGTTTACCTTATAAGTACATTACATTACAAGATGTGCTATATATATGTAATACAAATAATTCTATATCAGCTGATGAAATCCTATTTAAGCAGAGAGCCGGGATTATGAAAAGTGATACTGGATAAGGAAAGAAACATTTTCCCTCTCATTGTCCTAATAAAAAGATTTTATGGTTGTATTTCAGAGTTGAGCCATGAACAAAATAATTTTATATTAAAAGATGAAAACATTACAAATAAAAAGGGAAAATTTTGGCATGGATCTTCCAAAGTGAATTAGACACATTAGAGATGTCTATACAGAGAAAAGAAACTGTATCACTAAAAAGCACATTTTGTTCCTACTCTTTATTTTGAGTACCAACTTTTAAAACATTTATAGAAACCAAATATCTTAAAGCAATAATGATTATTCTTAAATGATTTTTAAGTTTTTAAATGTATGTGTGGGTACCTCTAATGTATCATGTACAAACCTGGGTATCCAAGGAGGTCAAGAGGGTGTCATTGGATCTCCCAGAATTGGAGTTATAAATAGATGTGAATTACCATGTATGTGCTGGAAACTAAATTCAGGAGCCCCACAAGAGCAACAAGTGCTCTGAACAGCAGGCCTAAGTTCCTGACCCAAATGAATGATGGTTAAATAAGTAATTTCTTAATCAATCTCCCCTCTGTTTGGAAATACATACTTCACGCCATATTCATTAGACAGGTTTTAAGCTGCCATTCTTCTCAAATATGTCACCCATGTAGCCATGTAATAGATAAATAAGTGCTCAAATAAGTCACCCATGTAGCCTGGAATAGATAAAATGGATATCTTTGTAGCATATTATTCCTAGTGAGATCTCTGTCTGACTTCATAGTTGACATGTTTTCCTTAAGACTTCCTTTCCACTCTACATAATCCTGAGATGCAGATTTAAAATCAAGGTGAGCCCTCAAAAAGACAGGAGTGAAGCTTTGGCAGCAATGGATAAAGCTTACAGGATTCATTAATCATCTTCGAGGCATTGCATTTATTAAAGACAAATTAGTTAAAGCAGAACAGAAAACAAATGGAGTGTACTGCATCAAGACATCTGTCGAAGGCAAAAATCTACAACCTCATTTTCAAATACATTAGTGACTTGGGTTGTATCACAGAGTAGAGCTAAGGAGTACAAAGTCTAGGCTTTGCTGTTACCATGGCGATTCCCAAGTACTCTGAGAATGCAGCAGGGATGACTTTTCCTTGAAAGCACTGAGCTCTGAACCTGTCCAGATGTGAAGGTATCCTGTTAGTAAAAGGAGTCTTTTGTTATCTCTTCATTTTCTGAGGCGCTTTGCAGAGTGTCAGTGCTGTTAGTTCTGTGGAACTGTTAGCCCAGTGACTATCTCTCAGTCACATGTGTTGCTTCATTCTCCTCTGTTTACTTCACTCTCCATCACTCTGGAAAATACACCTTGCCATGGCATCCTTCATGGACACAGATGCAGCTCCATAAACAGTGAAAACAGAAAGTGGATCACAAGACAGTAGAAAACCAGAATGGCTGGGTAATGGGGTCTTGGCCCTCAGAGATGGGCTCATAAAGCTTAAGACCCTTCCAAAGTGGGTCTATTTAGCATATCACCTTTTTTATTCAACCTAGAAAAGTTTGGGTTCAAAGCAGGTTTATGAATTCTCTAGTTATTAGAAGTTCGTGAAAAGTATTGTGTGCAGGGGTTACTTTTCTTTTTAAATGTCCTCTAACATAATTTTCTATCAAGAAAAGTAAAAGATATATTTTTCTCTCACTAAAGATTACTGGAAAGTATATGACTTTTCAATATAAGGGAAAATGCTAAGTACAAACTAACCAAATCATCTGTCTCTACATGCTTGTGCCTGGTAGAAAAGCAATGTCACAGGAAGGCAAAAGGTACCTATTACTTTTGCACAGTTGAATCTAGCAAAAAAAGGGGACAGTACAAAATAGCCAAACATGACATGGCAATGAGGAAAATGAGTCCTAATTCCAAATTTTAAGGGAAGAAGTATACAAGCTATCTTCTTTAAGCCATAGATCCTAGGTGTTACAAATGAGCAAACGGCTTTCATTAAAATCAAATTCAAAAACAAAAACAAAAACCTCATGAGTCAAGAGATGATATATCTGGGAAAAAAAGTTCATAAGAAACTAGCTTTTGATAACTGGTGCTATGAAGCAATTATTATCCCTGATCAGTAAAACAGTTTGATTGACACCAACCCATTTTAAAGAATACAGACAGGAGGGCAAGCTTAAAACACAGAAGGCTTAGATGGAGAGGTATTATTTTGCAAACAACAAATGATCGAAAATGGTCTGAACTAGCATCATGTGGAGTCACTTTCATGTTGTAGAACTCAATAAATAATGCTTTTTAAAGACTTCACAGCTCGTCTTGATTTGCTTGTAATTGTAGCCCACTGTTGGTTTCATGGGTATCGTGTTTCCAGATACCAAGTGTTGAAAGATTTATTCTCCTTGAGCTGTGCCCTGGGGTAATTTTAGTTTTCATAAAGTCTAATTCCACAATTATAACCACCTGAAAGGAACAGAGTATTCCTCCTATCTAATTCTATAGTGTAGAACGCTTCTACTAGAAGTCCAGTTGTCACAAATGGCTGTTTGCATTTTCTTTATATTCCATACTTAATTCTTTTTCATTTTAAACCCTCAACCTACAAATGTTCAACTGTCATAAAAGATCAGCGTTACTCAACTGCCAGTATTAATCTTTTGTTTGAGATGTATAAAGACAAACAAAGGAGGTATCGCATATGTCTCTGCAGCATAAGTAGATCTTGAAATGATAAATAACATAACCTGCGAGTACTAGTTAGAGTTATAATGTAGAAGAAATTCCTAAATACTGAAGCCAGGGGCATCACTGTCAGGAGCTCCATAAATAAGCCCTCTTCAGTACCTGACATTGGACCTTTCTTTCTTGGGATGCTCTGCTAAATAAGCATGCTCCCTTGCTTGTCGGAATTCTTCATGCCCATTTACAGAAATGTTGCTGCAGATAAGTAACACTGTCATGTTCATTTTGTCAACCCGGCACTGATTATCCTTTTCTACATGAAGTCCGGGAACATTAGCAAGGTCAGAAGCAATCTTTCAGAAATCCTTTCCTAATAGTACTGTGTTGGACCTTTCCTGTAAGGGATGTCCATAAATAATCTTTGTGGAAATGTACGTGTATTTCCCAATGTTTTATACAGTTATGTCATGTAAAAAGGAGAGACCAATAGGGCTTTGGGGATTTTGAACAAAGAGGAGAAGGCTTCAGCCATTCATTGTATGAATTGACTAAACACAGAGCATGTGATACAGAGGATGACATAGCTGATTCCTTGATATACTTTTAGGATGACTTGATTTTGTATTCTTAACATCTTCCTATTTGTTTTATTTTATTTTGACAAATTGCCTATGAAGCATTTGCAACTGATGCACATATCATAAAATTATTTCTGCCAAGCTTCCTCTGTGACCTGCCCGTGGGACATGACAGGCTCCAAGATGCATCGCTCTATCAACCCGAATTTTTCCAGGACAATGCAAATTATGACAAACTCCATCATCCTGAGTTATGTACTTCATGCTAATCTCACTAATTCTGAAGAATCGGGGGAGGGGTTGCTATTCCGCTGAAGGGCATACTGTCTGATTGAATGATAGGGAAAGATTTGTCCCCTCTTTATGGTCCCAGCTGTGGCCACCACTGTCCCACTTCTGCCAGGCAACTATGTAAGTTGTGTTGCTGAATCAAATTTATATCAACTGAACTTTTTGACAAAGCCTCCACTCTATCAAAAGGGGTGGGGCTTGGGAATAAAATGAGAAGGGGAAATTGTATTTTTATGTGTTGTTGGATACTTGCATTCACTTGTAACTACTTAAAATGAAGAGTTAGAATTAACTTACAATAAATGTGATCAAAAAGAGACGTTCTCCACATCCGCTTGACTGAAGTTTTGCATACATACTCAACCACTGCCAATGGTCACCAGAGAAGTCTCTTACAGAGGAAGACAGCTGTCCTTGAGAACAATTCTTCTAGACCTCAGAAGGTGGCGGTAAAGTCACATGAAAGAAGCTTAAAGCCTATATTCCATTCCGTGGCCACATTGCTGAAGTAAACACGTTTAATTCCCAAAGAAACATATATTTTATCCAGTGGCATAATTTACTTATAACATTAAAACTCAAACATGGAGCAATTTGTAGCAATAATCATGATTATGCTGTTAGTGGCCCAAATGTCACTGTCTAGATGAAGCTAAACGATACCTAGCAACAGAGAGCTTCTGTGATTTACTTTTTATGATCACGGGTAGAACTTACATGCTTAAAAGGATCCACAGAAAACTGCCTTGGATAAATAAATATAGGCTGGAAAGACTGCAAGGATCTCACATCATTGTGCAGAGAGATGATTGCAAAGCCCTGACAGAGCAATCAGGTCAATTTTGAATGAAACACTTCCAAAAACCAGGTAAAGATCCTGAGTATCTCTAGTGTGATGTTTTGGATTTTAAAATATATTTCTGTGAGCAAATAACTCACCTTATAAATTAAAATGTGTCTAAACTGTTTTGTCCTTTATAAATGCTTCCTGAAATGTCAGAATAAAATAAAGGTTTTTTAATGCATGTTATGCATGTAATGCACGGAAATTGATTATTTTAGCTACTTCTAGAAAATGTAGCACAATAAATCTGTTTTTAAGTGTTAAGACTAAAATATCCTATTCACACATGTAATAATTTTCTTTTGAGGAATTCTTGTCTAATGCATATTTCTAACTGGAAATTACAGAATATTATAGTCCTTTTATGCCATTATCGTACATCAAATTGAAATTGTTATGCATAGTCCAAAAAGGAATGTAAACTGTACTAAAGTTGCAGGAACGTAAGATGGGCTAAGGTTGACAAGGGTTCTACAATGAGCTTACAGTTTACCTCTTCTCTACAATAAAGGCAAATTGAAGCCAGCATTTGTCTCTGTGCCCTAATGGAATGCTGCCTAATTGTTTTAATGTTTCAGAGAGTCACTAGACAAACTGTATATGTATATACAGTACAAATCAACATTAAGGTTTTACTAAGAAGAGACGGGGAGACCTTTAGCTTTCTACTTTGTTCCCCGTGAGACTCAAGCCCCTCAGAGCAACGTGGCGGTATGAATGTCTGTTCAGCAAAGACACTGGGCACACCCTATGCATGCTGTGGCTTGTTGACATGAACCAGGGCAGGCAGACACCAATAATACATGAAGTGCGGTTCAGAGGCAATTAGGATCAGTTGTCAAGGCCAGGCCATTAATGAAAGAACATGTCAGAGGAGCTGGAGACTTCAATGGTTGAGGGCAAGAAGGCGATTTAGTGTGACAGATCGAGTCCTTCCAGTGTCCTCAGTGGTACATGCTAATACCAGCCTTAACAACCCTTTGTGGCAGTGTATAATGTGACTAACATGGACTTTGATTCAGCAAAATGACTGCTGCCACTGTTAGTCTGTCTCAGTTTGAACAACAGCAACAGCATTGCTACAAATAATTACCTATTTCCATTCCTCTCTCGGCCACTTAAGATCCACCTTTTGCTCATGTCACTGCTCTGCTACTTAAATGTTAGGGGTGTTGATTGCTGTCAGTGTATGTGAAACTTCTTATAAACATATAGAATACTGACTAATAAACGATAATAGATTTTAGAAGGTAAAATAATGAGGCCCAACCCAGTCTCATGTAGCTAATTCAAATGCATCATTTTTTTTATAATAAAAGAAACAATGTATACCATATAAGGTAATGCCAGGCAGCAAAGAAGGCTGTTTAGCTGTGACCTAAAACCCATTAAGAATAAATTAAGCCAACCCTTAAAGACCTGAAAGCAGGATCGTGTAGGAAATCACCAGGTTGCTACTTTCAAAAAGAAAGCCTTCACAATTCCATTGGAATTTGAAATAAAATCCTATATTTTTATAACCAGGCCATCAACAATATGTAGGAAACAGGAAAGTTATTTAGTTCTCCATGTAAATGATCACAAAGAATGTGTGGTTGTTGAGGCCAGCCTGGTCTACAGAGTGAGTTCCAGGACCTTCAGGGCTACACAGAGAAACACTGTCTCGAAAAAAACAAAAAACAAAACAAAAAAGAATGTGTGGTTGTGTGAGAGCTCTGTCCTATAAACGCTTAAGCTACAGTGAGATGCTACATCAGATGTCTACCTTGTCCTTATGTCTGGAGACTAGCTATGTTTTCTTCTCTGGGCTGCCTTTGCCATTTTATTTTTCTTGGATGAGATCTTTTTATGGAAGGAGAATCATTTCCAGAAGAATGCCTTAAACTTGCTCATAAACTCTGAATGTTCTTGGTCTCTTCTAGGGTTAACTTACTACGTCATTTCAAGTAGACAGGATGCTATTGTGATCTCTTAGGGCTTAAGACAGAGAGTTAAACCACATCTACTTATGAATGATACTACACAGATGTGAAGAATGAAATGGGATGTGCACGAAGATTAACAAAAAATTTGGGGTCGTGGTACCTTGGTATGATGTGTGCAATCCCCCCTGCTTTGCTTTGAGGAATTCTTCAGGCTTTATTTTCCTATCCTGTGAACAAGCACTTTTTTCTTTTAGTCTGTGTTTGGATCCCTTTGTTCACCCCCATTCTGACCTTAGCCACTGCCACTCCTTTTTCCTAATACACTTTTCATTATCAGCTTTCTCCCTTCTTCATAAGCATCTCTTTCCTCTCCTAAAGTGGTTTAATAAATCAAGCCTCAAGTATTAGCATAAGCCTAGCCAATACAAATGTCTAAATGTTCACATAATTCCGAATGATTTCATGAAAAATTTCTTTGATTGCAATTACTTAGGGAAAAAAATCATGTTAAAATATATCCTTTCTAATTGTACCCAACCTAAATGCACTCAGATACTTGCAATTGTTAATAACCTATTTGATATTAACAACGTACTAGTATATTGCCTACCTGCTCCTAAGTGACAGTGAATTTATGCTCTGCATAGAAAATTTCGTGTCTGCTTAGAAAATAACCTTTTCTTGGCCCATCAGCAACTTCTAGTGCAGGGTCCACCCTCAAGTTGGTTGAATCTGTTCTGAATTGTGATTAGGCATGGCTCATTCTGAGCTTCTGGTTGCTCCCACTGTTTAGGGCTGATGTTGTAGCAGAACTGAGTTAATGGGCAGCAGGAACTAGATTTTTTTTTCAGGCTTCTAGGCTGCAAGCCACAGAAACAGGCCTATTGCAAAGTCGGCTATGACTCTATCCATGGGTCAGATCAAGGTTTTGAGACTAACTAAAATAAAAAAGTAACTTTTGTATTTATCCATTTGGGTAATAAAATATTCAAATGCATCAGACGGAAATCCCATGAGACTAGGCATTCTAGAAAGTGCACATTTCTGCAGTGAGCAACATTTTGGAGAGGGCCTGAGATACTGCATTCATGCCCCACCCCCGCTTTGTCTAAAACCCTGGCATTTCTCATCTGTCATAATGTGTTTACTTTGAGCATAACATTTTAAAGGTATTATTTTGCCTTCTAAAAACTTACTCCTAGAAGGCTTGTTTTCCTTCACAGGCATAATTATATCTCATTTCTTCAATCATTACCTCATATTTTAATAATATGCTGCCATTTTGGCATAGCTATAACCATAATAATGAACACAGAGTTCAAAGATCACTATATATATAGATGGCATGAACCATTAGCAAGAAATATTCTACACCACAGAGAGCACACTCTACAAAACTCTAAAATCTACTATAGAATTCTGACTAAGGCATCTTTCTGTGTAATTAACATAAATCTCTTTATAAAACATGCTAGTTTTAATAACAAATAGGGACATTTTTACTGGAAAAATAAAGAATAGAACACAAATAAAATTATAATATGAATAATTTAGTTATCTCATCATATCTCATCTCGGCATTGTGCAGCTATAATGGACCTAAACCAGAACTATTTCACTTAAAAATAGGCCTATCTCTTTTTCATATATGTCATTGAGATTCATATCATTACTCACACACAAAAACACATAATTAATCCTAATTGTTTCCAACACTCAGAAGAAGAGAAATGGAATCTGTGGTTTCTCTCTTTTATGTGTGCTAAGCCTTTCTGCCCACAAGGGCACCATTTAGTAAATTACTTCCTCTGAAACTCTGGCCAGTGCCCTCTTGGCCTAGAGGAGCTAATGCAGTTGCTAGAGGTGAGTCACTGAGTTCCTCTGTGACAGAAAAATGAAACTCAGTGACTGTTCAAGGATGTCCTACTTTGCTATGAATGATGACCCAGAAACAAGGGGAAAAGCATTTCTTCGAAGCAAGTCTTAACAGGGAAAACGAAGAATGTGTGTAGTAAATGCCCAGAGTGTTGGGTAGGAAAGGAAGGTACAAAAGGAAAATAGAAGCTTAATGAACTTTCTCCATGTGGTCATTTGTCAACTTTGAGTTTTTAAAACCAAGATTACTTAATTCTGTGTTACTGTCTCACTGTGTCTTAGTTTCACTTAGTATTAAAGGGAACAGCACAATCACCCCGAATTTTCTGGCACTTTAATTTCCAGGTATTACTCCCTGAGAGTCCCACACCTCAGTCATCCAGCTGTTTGCTCTAAGTCTGGCTGATTCTATGTTTCCCCAGTCAGCTGTCACTGGGTTTTTGGTGCAATCATATTCTGAAACACGCTCCAGTTCCTGAATCGACTCCTAATAATAGCAATGTATTCTATGCTTCAGGATATAGATTTGCTCTCCCACTAACTTTCTTCATTCCCTATAATTTCTCTCCTCTCACCCAGTCTTCCCTTGTTCCCAAGTTCCACCATACCCTACCAGACAAGTCTCAAGAGGTGACATGTTATTTATTTCCTTAGTCATGATTAAGTTCTCAAAGAATCTGTGTGTCCTATTGCCTCTAGATCAGCAGTTCTCAACCTGCAGACCATGACCTTCTTGGGAGTCAAGAACACTTTCACAGGGGTACCATATCAGATATCCTACATGTAAGATATTTAAATTATGATCATAATGTAAATTATAGTAGCAAAATTACAGTAATGAGGTATCAACGAAAATAACTATGGATGGGGTTCACCACAGCATGGGAAACTGGATTAAAGGGTCACAGCATTAGGAAGGCTGAGAAGCATTGTGTTAGATGCTCCTTCGTCCCACAGGTCCCATTTCACTTGAATTTACAGATCATTGTTACTAAGAAAAGTCTTTACACAGTTTCTGCTTCCACAAATAGCTTCTTTGGTATTGTCCTTTCAAGATCAACTAGATCATATTCACTGGGACTATAGACGTTCAAAAGGAGTCTTGCCAGTGTGTCCAACCTGTGGTCCATGGCAGTATGCCTCCCTGGATAGCTGCTATGGAAACCCCAAAACATTTATTGACCACATCACCATGCCACAATGCAAAAAGACAATGGAATTGAGCAAAATCCCTCCTTGCATTTGCACAGTCTATCCTGTGTTCAGCTTCTGTCGCACTCTCCTCCCATTATTGATGTATGAAGATCCAGTTTAATCCCATTATTGATGCCTGAAGATCCAGTTTAATTGACATTATTCATCCTTACTGAGAACCTGCTATATTCCATACACTATGCTTGAGATAAAATTGTGAGAAAGTGTTCACAGTCCTGTTTGCATAGGGTGTTGGGTAGTAAAGGAGTTAAACACACTAAAACATTCCCAGAGACAGAGGCACACTGGCACCTATGGCAATGGGCAAAGGTAGAAGTCAGAATGTACTAAGATCTTGGTTAGTCAGGTCAGGGAATTAGGGGGCATTCCTAAGATGGGCAGCTTGTGCAAAGAGTATAGAGAAATGCATGCAAAGGTCCTGTGGCATGGTGGCCTACAAGAGCTCAGTGACACTGGGTCTTCTCACTGCTCTGGCCACATGGCTGACAGCCATCTCAGGACTGAAGGGCTATTTCCAAAAAAGCTTTAGTAATGAGGCCACCTTTGTCACCTAAAATGCTACCACTTCATCTTTGCAAATTAGGAATAAACCGAGATCAAGCAGAAAGCCCGTACAACTTGGCTGCCCACAGCTCCTTCCTGTCCCATCAGCTCCACCGTTAGTCCTGGTCTAAGCCTCCTACTATCTCCTCATTTAGTCTGACTTCCATAACCTTTTCTTAGGCCCTGCAGAAGTCAGAATTTCTGGGTGACATCTCACTCCATAGCCACAATGTTATTCCCCAACTGTTTTCCTCACTGTGAGACCACCTTATGCTTCAATTCTGCGTCTTTCCTTGAGACCTATGGAGAAGTTTTTGTTTTGATTTGTTTTGTTTTCCATTTTCAACTCTCTTATTCTAGGATCCAGAGCTGGTATTTTTGCCCTTTTCTTTAGAACTTCTAACCTCTTAGCAACTCAAGCTGCCACCAGCCACCATTTCCCACTTGATATTGTTAGGTATTAATCACTGTGGTCCCACACTCATTCACTGACTGACTTGGATTCTGCTTTACTGCCTTTGTGACTTACCCTGTCAACATCCTTGATGGCTTCTACATGTGAGCAGATAGTCCATCTGCCAAGGTTTGAATGGATTCTTCCAAAGCTCACATGTTAGAAATTTAATCTATGAATTGTTGTGTTAATGGGACTTGATAAATATTTAGGAATGGATAAAAATCATCATAGTGGAGTCCCTGTAGTGGTATCAATACCTTTATATAAAGGGGAGGAGATAAAAAGATAATAGGTAAAGAGAGAGGGAGGGAGGGAGAGAGAGGGAGAAAGGAATGAGTTTCTGAGCTAGCACACTTGCTTTGTGTCACCTTTGCCATGGTGTGCTTTGTCATGTTGTAATGTAACACAAAGGTCCCTATTAGACACAGAGCCCTTCAAAAACTAAATGTGATCCTCTAGCCACTGAAAAATGCTAGAAAAAAAAAACAACTACACAGATAGATATCATGTTGAAATTTGAATGCAAATTTTTGCTGCCCATTTCTCACTAATATTCCCTAGTGTCCTGCCTTCCTTTCTGTTGCTGTGATAAAACAAACAAACAAATAAATGGCGACAACAGCAACAACTACAACAACAGCCAAGC
>NC_034592.1:97985735-97987911 GCF_900095145.1 Mus pahari
TGTGCTACAGTGAAAGTATCATAGGCTGGAAACGGGTTTTAACGCTGAACATTGAGCAGCACAATGAGTGCACCGAAAAGGGCCACTGTCCCTTACAACCACACGAATGACTGGAAACTGTGTTCCAATGTTCCTGTCCCACATCACATATGAAAACTACACAGCACGCTCAGAGCTTCTTTCCAGCAGCACAAAGTATAATATGCTGTATACCCATAACCTTGGACTAGATCAAAATTTATAACTGAAGCATGGTTTCCATGGAATGTTCCCAGCTTTTGAACCAGTGTAAAGTCAAAAAGTTATTGACAACCATTTTAAACACTAAGAATATATGTAGTAGTGACAGAAAAGATTTTGGGAGCCAGAATCCAGACTTAAAATCTTGTGCATGTTTTCACTGTCATTAAACCAGAGATTATGTTTTTGAAAACAGAAATAACCCACTGATAAAATAAAATCTTCTAACAGCATGGGTGACATATAAATTATACAGAGCAGTGGGTTCTCAAGTAAGGAAAACAAAGGGTTCAGTAATATCTTGTTTGGTTTTTCTACCACATTTTAATGTCTAAGGTTGCATAAGAACAACTTTAGAGATGAAACGTCAAGAATGCTAGACTGAGGGTCCAAAAATATATGGACCATTGGTAAAGAAAGCACATCCAAATTATAGCAAATGTCTGTTCATGCCATTTAGGTGGCAAGACAGTTGTGTAAAACACAGCCATATAATATCTCACTGTCTGAAGAGAATCTTAGCAGCCTTCACCTCAGCCTCCTTAGGTGCTGGCATTCAAGGCAGGAGACACCCCAGCTGACTGAATATTCTTTTTCTTTTTCCTTTTCTTTTTTCTTTTCTTTTCTTTTCTTTTCTTTTCTTTTCTTTTCTTTTCTTTTCTTTTCTTTTCTTTTCTTTCTTTCTTTCTTTCTTTCTTTCTTTCTTTCNTTTCTTTCTTTCTTTCTTTCTTTCTTTCTTTCTTTCTTTCTTTCTTTCTTTTTTTTTCTTTTTTCGGTTGTTTCTCTGTGTAGTCCTGGCTATCCTGGAACTCACTCTGTAGACCAGGCTAGCCTCAAACTCAGAGATCCGCCTGCCCCTGCCCCCTGAGTGCTGGGATTAAAGGCATGCGCCACCATGCCCAGCTTGTTTTTCATTTATGAGGAATGGGGGAGGTTAACCTTTTAAGAGAAGTTAGTTATTGTTTCATTGAGCTCTAATAGAAAACAAAAGTCGATGTTAATTGTTCAATTTTAAGAAGTTGCAATCAAGGACATATGTAAACACTATTGAAGATGAAAGTATAGCAAACCATTTCCTGCTCCCATGTCTTAGAGCTCTTAAATTGTCACTACTCAAATGTAATACAAATATAAAAGTGAATATTTAGAAATAAAAATCTGGTTTTCAGATGTTTACAGTCTTACATAAACTCTTTAATATTTTCTCTGTCTAACTTGTAGAAATGACACATTTATCAGATCATCTATCTACCTGGCAAAATCATCTAGGAACCCCATTACATATCTCATGAAGAAACAAACAAACAAAACAGAGGGGGGGGCTTCAGGATTGTGTTGCACAGGCTTCCCTCAAATGCAGGACTAAACTCATGATTCTCAGTCCAACTTTCTCTTCCAACAGATATGCTTATTTGGTTGTATTTGCCTACAAGACCCGAGATGCTTGTATTACAAGATTTGAGAATGCTCTATAATGGAGTATCCTTCAACAGGTGAGGCATTCAAGACTAGATAGGCTCAGTGTTATAGAGAAGATTTTGAAAAGACATACTAAGCTGACAGAAAGAGAAAATAATAAATGACATGCTTTTCATCTCTAAACTCTCTAATTCCACAAAAACACCCTAAAGCTTTAGCCTTGGGTAAAAAATATTTGAAATGCCAAATCTGGTTATCTATTGGTCTCTCTGTGTGTTGGGAAGGATTACTGTGGTTAAGTATAGTGTCAGCCTCTTCATACCAGGCATTACTTCTGATGTTCCAGTAAGAATGCCTATCTTGATTTTTCAAGTGATACTAACCCAAGGAGAAAAGAAAAAAGTGTACGTTTAAGGCATTCTTCAAAGCTCATCTCCATGAGGTTATTTTGATTGTTTAAGAGAGAGAGAGAGAGAGAGAGAGAGAGAGAGAGAGAGAGAGAGAGAGAGAGAGAAAG
>NC_034592.1:97987920-97989082 GCF_900095145.1 Mus pahari
AAGAGAGAGAGAGAGAGAGAGAGAGAGAGAGAGAGAGAGAGAGAGAGAGAGAGAAAGTAAATAGAGCAAGCTGAAGTTATATTCTTTTCACTCAATCCTTTGACTACAAATCTCAAGTATATGTGACAGACTTACAAATCATCATTATCAAGTTTGTAATTTTGATTATTTTATACCATATCATTATCCCTGAATTGAAAACAGAAACAAGCTCTTCACAGGATACTGACAGTATCACTGTTTTCATGGGTTCATAAGAGAAGTAGTAAATGCTACCCTGCCCTGTATGGTGGACATACCATGCAATTTTCACGTGACCACACCACGTGCTCAGAAATGCTATAGAGCTATGCACAAAGAGTTTTCAATCCCTGAGAATATTTACCGAATAAGCAAACGAGTATTTTTGAGTCAGTATGGTACTGACTCTCTAGTATATGATGTTTTTATTATTTTTAAAGGGCACAATAATTCTTTTCTAGAGTTTGTAATATCTTTGTGCAATTGTTGGTAACATTCCTAATATTCACTAACTGTTCAGTGTTTGTAGTAAAAACAAAGGCTGTAATCTTAAATAATGTAGTACTTTTTTTCCATGACTTTAACCCATGCCCTGTAACTACAAAATTAATGTTTTCCAAACTAATTATGTATTTAGTTTCTGCTTACTCCCAAGACTCAGACCACTCACATCTTTACTTCTAGATCCCCATCCCTGCCCCCCACACATAATGAGTCACATCTTATATGTTTATAATTGCCTTCAGATCTACCATTCTGCTTCTTGTCATAAAAGCTCCTGTGCCAGGACTGGAGAACTATTGAGGAAGACACAGAAAATAACAAGGTCTTGGTTATTGTGCTTTAGACCACTTAAAAGGCCAATGAAAGACCTGGGTCTGGTGATATACACTGGTTATCAGAACGTGGGTCCAGCCTAGGTAAATAAAACACTGCCTCAACACACACACACACACACACACACACACACACACACACACACACACACGAGAGATATATACACATACACACACATATACACACATACCAGAGAGAAAGAGAGAGATACACATATACACACATACAAGACACACACACACACATACACACACACACACCAGAGAGAGAGAGAGAGAGAGAGAGAGAGAGAGAGAGAGAGAGA
>NC_034592.1:97989197-98020773 GCF_900095145.1 Mus pahari
AGAGAGAGAGAGAGAGAGAGAGAGAGAGAGAGAGAGAGAGAGAGAGAGACCAGAGAGAGAGAGATACATAGACACACACACACCTTCTATAGGACTTAACATAATAACACATTTCAACATGCATTTCTTACAAAGATAAGTTGTAGTTTAATCTTCAAGTTTTGTAGGATATTCAGTTAGTTTTTAAGAGCCATTTTCCAAAAAGTATAAAATAATATTAAAGTAAAAGTGGCAAGTTAAAAATTAGCATGAAAGAAAAAAGAATTCACAAATAGCCATACTGGAAGGGTCCACAAGGTAAATCAAATCTCAAAAATGTTTAATCGCTGTTCTTTATTTTTGTTTTCAGTAATGATGTGGTTGGAACAGTCAGCCTTTAACATGTGCGCACTTGGAATCCCCTTAGCCAGCTGTTTCCTCTCAAGACTGCTCATCTTTTGTTCTTACTACGCACTGACCCAGGGCCACAGCCTTAAGACAGCAATATGCTTTCTGTGCCGGGAAATCTTCTTCAAGAGTGTCAGGCAGCCTCAAAAGATTGATGTGCTAGTCTGGGGCTCTGGTATTTTTCTCTTCAGTAAGTCTCCAGTAAATCTGCAGCTCATTCTATAAGAATGCTAATTAGACTACTCTTGCTAACTTCATGAACATTTTTTCCTCTGTACCTTGAAGATGAGCTTGAAGTCTATTATACAGTATGTTGTGAAAATAATTTTTACAATATTGCATATAAATAAAACAAACTCCTTATCATGGAAAACAATTCAACAGTGAATTTAATTGGTTCTCCTCTTCCAGAATTGCGCCATGCATCTTAGCTGTGAGCCTAAAGCAAGAGACTAGAAATCACTTCCTGTCTTCAATCATTCCTTTTATCTACTGCTCTTTCCTATGTGATTCGAGATATTCCCTGTAACACCAACAGGTATCTTATAATCAACTTACAAAAATAGGAAAGGTTTATTTTGCCCCACAGTAAGTAGGAGGCCTGGGTGGTGATGTTGGCAAAGACTTGGCAGTGTGAGATTACTCAGTTCATGGTCAGGAACAAAAAGAAAGGAGCAACTTACCTACTGAGCCTTCCACCGAGCCCCACTTCTAAATAGTGGACCATTTCTCCAGAGTACCTACTGAAGACCAAATTTCCAACTTCTGTATAAAATCTAGAGTGTAAAAAACAAAACAAAACAAAAACAAAAACAAAAAAAGTTTACTTCTACATAAGACAATATTTATTTTTAGGTAGTCAACTCTGAAGGGCATAGGAGTAATTTGCTAATTTTCAAAAAATTTAAGGAAGCTGTGCTGGCATATTTATAGATATATATGAATTTCATGTGCTCTGACCATATCTATATTCAATGAGTGACAAGAATCCATATGATAAAGCAAATGAGACATATGTCAACATACTGAATGTGAGCAGAACGCAGAAATGTACACATTCCATATGTTTTGTGTAGTTTGTTGAGGTAATTGTAAAGTGAAGCTATGAAGAAAAACTACTTAAGAACATTAAATGCTTCTGTAGTGTTCCAGAAAAATAAATGTTTACGTGATACATGTATGAGCTAATAGATCAGCTCATTCTAAAATATAAATTTGTTCTCTACAAATATGTAATCAGGGTTAAGGTGGATCATTGGAAAAGCTACTTGTTGCCATGTCTGATGATCTAAATTGCCTCCCAAACCCCATAAGGTGGAAGGAGTTAACTGGCTCCTGCTAGTTGTCCTCTAGCCACATAATTGCCATGCTATGTGTGCACCCCTAAAGAAATGCATATCCAAAAGGTAATAGAAATGTAAACAATTAAATAAAAATACAAATGCATATGTATAAATGTTTATATGTATATAAGCATCGTTTAATATATACATATGTTTATACTATAAACATGTGATTTTTATAATACGCATGTTTAATACATACATGTATGCATGCTTAATATATACATATTTTTATATGGTTATGTATGTGCATATATGTTTACTATGCATATGTATTGTCCATGATTAATTGTTTTATATTTATGGTAATTAACATATATAAGTATATGTTATTTGAAAACCTCAGAAGCAAAATAATCTTACCAATAAAGCAGATATCATTAGCTATGGGAAGTGCTGGATCTGAGAAAGCTATGAGGTTTGTGTTTTCGACAAAAATAACTTGCCTGCTTGGTAAAGAGGCACCAAACAACTTAGACTGACTATAATTTAGCAAATCAATGACTTCACAGTATACACTTATGGCTATAGGAAATTCTTTTTCTTCTTCTCCGAGGTATAAAAATGGAGGACTTGAAATATCTGTGTTTTAAAAAGACATGTGTGAGAAAATGTATAGAGACCTATGTTATTTATATTATTGGACACTGAATATAATAACCACTATAAATTACACAATGAAGTTATGGACATCAGAGATGGAGTTCATACCTACTTATCTAAAAGCAGATTAAGAGCCACCAACACAGTAGAATGCTGAGGGTGAGGTGGACATTGAAAATATGTTAGCGGAGCATCTGGTACTAACACTATCTAGCTCACAAGTGTTCTCAAACAGTTATTTATGTAACAATCAAATGTTAAGCATTCCAGCTGCACTTGGAAATGTTTTATGAACTCAAGTCATGTGCATGAGCTCATCCTTAGTACTCACTGTAGAGGGAGGTGTGCGAGGAAACTGGGAACTGGGAACTAAAGTCTGATTGGAATTTGGCCTTTTGACAGGTTTGGGGGGCCTGAGATGGGTATGAGAGATGAGCAGTTAGTCATGTGAGACTCATTTCATTCTAGATCAGGAAACTTAATTGATGTGTCATGATTATAATTTGGCAGTTCTCTTTTAGATACAAAGAAAATGCTATGGTGAGGGTGGTGGGGGACAGAGAAAATGGCATCATGATGCAAAATGACTAAGAATGAAAAAATACGTTTTTCAACCCATCACAGTGTGTGTGTGTGTGTGTGTGCGCGCGCACGCGTGTTCATGTGTGTGTGCACATGCATGTGATGTGCATGAATTGGTCTTGACAATGCCTAATAGATGAAAGAGAACAGGACAAAATTTCAGAAAGAGTACAGACAGGATGTAAGAAAGATGGCTGAGATGTTAAGGACACAAGGCAGAATATGGGAAAGGTGAAAGGCAGCACAGGCTAAGATATTATCCTATGATAATGCTTTAAGGAGAGTTGAGAAAATTGTGAACCTTTTCTTAGGGACAGAATCAATGCTAAAGGGCTTAAGCTTGCTTGCTTGCTTCTTTCCTTCCTTCCTTCCTTCTTTCCTTCCTTTGGTTTTGGTTGTTGTTTTTGCATTTTTTTGACAGGATTTCTCTAGGTATCTCTGGTTTTCCTGAAAGTCACTATGTATACCAGGCTGGCCTCTAATTCATAAAGTTCTGTCTGCCTCTTTTTAAAAAATAATGTAAAAAAAGAAGGTCGCGGTTGTTTCCTCAGCTGTCAGTAGTACTTCTCCTGAGCCAACATTTGCAATCATGATTCTGGAGCTCAGGAGAAAAATAAAATTCTGTTGTCATAGCAGCTTTGGCTCAAAGACTCAACTTCAGACATAGGTTTGGATTATTGGAGGATGTCTAACTACAGTACCATGAAACTCAAGCTAATCAGATTGGAAAACAGGTATCATCAGCACCAGCTCACTCATTGGATACACATGGGCGAGGATGCTGCTTAGAGTAAGAATGGGCAATCCTTTGGGACTGTGCTGTCTGTTTCAGAAATATGACATTTTGTGAAGTGACTGAATCGTGGGTACTCCCTATTCTGTTCTTTATCTGGGCTTTGCATGTTGGGGAGAAATTACTGAAGGGGCTTCTCTCCTAAACTCTAATGCTGCTCCTAGTAGCTTGAGTGCAGTGTCTGCCTGAGGTAGGCCTCTGAGTGTCACCAACTCACACTGGTCTCCACTTCAGCTGAGAGAGAGTGGAACAGGACAATTGTCTTTTCCCCACTCTTGACAGTTTATGAAGAAAAGCCCAAATTTTACAGACAAACTCATGCTGTCCACGACTTGAAAAAGAGCCAGGATGGAAGGACAAAGTTAAATGGTAACTTGTGTGTGATAACTCTGCTGTTCAGTGTTATTTGAAGCAATTTGTTATCTATTTGCATCTGTATTTATGGATCATCAGGCAGTAGAGATCATCTTTTGTTTAGCTAATTATAAATTATTAATTAATCAAATTATAGTTCCAGATAATGTGAGAACTGAAGAATTGGCTTGGGTTCCCATTATCCATCTACAGTGGATCACTACCTCCTGGAACTCCAGCTCCTGAGTACCCTGTACCCTCTTCTTTCTTCCTCCTGCAACTATACACATATAGCATACCTTCACACAAAAGGAATGACTGTAAGTCCAGGTCTGTCAGGATAACTCCTATTTATATGTATTGTCTCAGTGTAACTGTTTACAGCACGACCCTCAACTGTCGATGTCACAGTTCCAGAAATAGGAGGAAGCTATTACTGAGCAAAATTTCAGTCCAATGTAGAGGCAAGTTAAATGAATCACACATAGTACTCAATAAATGTTCACTGTTAGGTGATTATTATTATTAATAATTAACAGCAGTCTTTAAAGACAACCCACAGGAACTAAAATTAAACAATGATATACATACATTCTGTGGACTTTTTGTGAATCTTGGCAAATGATTCATTTTCTTTACATATCCACAAGTAGTTATGGAATGTCATCCTTGGAAACATATGGTAGACTTCCTTCATTTTTCTATAAAAAATGATTAAATTCAAGCTAAGGATGGGATACATACCTTCACTTCCAACAGTAGGAAGATTAAAGCAGGAAGCTTATAAGTCTTTAGATAGCCTGAGCTAGAAGAACCAATTTTTAAAAAGTTAAAATGTGTATGCAAATGTGTATATAATATATGAATACATATATTATGTATTAACCTCAAATTAACTACACAAACTTTTTTATCTTTAAAATATAAGAAGAATTTGTATATTACAAAGAGAATATTGTAAACACTACCAAACGTCCTTGTAATTATTTGTCCAAGTTCAGTAATATATGTTCAATGAGTTGAAACAAGGAAGCAATAAAATAGCAGGATGCACACACAGAATGCCATTTAGATCTGCTTTAAACACAGCTATCTGAAATGTTCTCGTGTTTTGACTAATTCCAGAAGGAAAATTTGAAACAATGAGTAAATGAGTATAAGTTACAAAAAGGCATATTTTAGCTCAACATAAGGATTTTTAAAATAGAGTTGTCCAACAGAATGGATTGTTTCAGGAAATGATGAGCTCCTTTGCTGAAGATATCCAAATTGAGACCGGATGAGCATATGCCAAGGATGCTGCAGGAAGCATTTCTGCACTGTGTGGGAGGGGAGCCAACAGAGATGATGGCTTAACTCTTTTCCAATATTAAACTTTTTAATCTTTTGGCTATTCCAAATGGGAATAACCAATGACACAACCCATGAAATTTGGTTAAGGCTATAAAAACAACAACAAAGTTTATTCTCTAAGTGAGAAATCAGAATTTACTTGATGAGTTACTTAAGTGGTTAAAATAAGAGAGTAAGAAGCTAGGCAGAGAGCCAATGAAGGACCGAGCAGAGTCTCAGTCTCACAGTCTTAAGGAACAAGAACTACAGTAGAAATATCCAAGAGTAAAAAATTCTGACCCCCCCTCAATGCCCATAGTTTCAATGGGGAATTCAGTTGTCCATATATGAGAAATTGTGACTTAATAAAGGACAGAGTGAGCATTACCAGCTCTTTAGCTGAATCTCAGGATTGCCTGGAGGATAACTGGGTAACCTTACAATAGGCACCGAGAGCAGCCACATTCTCCAGAGAAATAACAAGTTAATAAACACAACATTTAGCATTACCTTAACAAATAAATAAGACATATGATACAAAACAGGACAGGAAACAAAACCCTAAATTGTTCATTTAAAAAAATTATCTAACTACCTCAAAATAGTTATGATTAATATGTCTAAAATAGGTGATATATTGAAGAATTTTTAAATTCCAAAGAGCAAGAATTTATAAAAAGAAGGATTGGGTAGCAATGATGATGCTGTGAAACTGTAAGAGCTGAAAGAAGGAGACTGACAGGCAGGCTACATAGGGCATGGATGCTGCTGTGGGGGTTACTGACTCAAAAGCAACACCAGAACGTATTTGTGATAAGATCTGGTGAATAAAATATATGGAAGCCTACAACATCAGACTCCTCCAGAGATATTCCTAAACTGGACCTGCAGACCAGCAAGACTGGGAGAAGAAACATGGGAGAGAAGCAACTAAAGAAAAAAGGGAAAAGATGTCACAGTAGATAGTGACAAAAAGAAAACTCACCTGAGTCTATTACCATAAAACCGATAAAAGGAAAAGATGGGGGGGGGGATCAGAAATACTTGGAGGCACAAATACATAATTTCAAAGGTATGCAATAAAAGTTTTTGTTGAGTTAACAATAGAAATATTAAAATACAATGGAGTGATATGTTCAAACTATCTAATAAAAATTGTCTTCTCTAATTTCATACTCAGCAAAAACATTCTCTAAAGATAAATATATTTTCTAAGGAAAAGAGAGTGAGTGAATTCTTCCCTGAATACCTCAAGAACAAATCAGGGATTCTAAATATGAAGAACAAAACCAAGAAAGAGTGAAATGGAAATAAAAGAGTAAAATTACTTACAAATATAAACGTTTATTGCCTGTACAAAACAGTAACTAGCAATGTGCTCCGGGAGAATAAAGCATGGATTAATAGAAATGAATATTGGGATGATGTTAAATGAAATGAAAAGGCAGGAGGATCAGAAATTAAGATCATCCTTGAACCTTATTGTAAATCACTTGCAGTATAAAACATCACCATAAAACTTTATTAACACACCAAAGCAGTTACCAAAGCCTAAATGTCTATCTGTCTCAATGAACTTCTATCACAAACATATCAGCAATTACATTAAAAGTAATCTTCAGCTGGGCAGTGGTGGCACACGCCTTTAATCCTAGCAGTTGGGAGGCAGAGGCAGGCAGATTTCTGAGTTCAAGGCCAGCCTGGTCTACAGAGTGAGTTCTAGGACAGCTAGGGCTACACAGAGAAACCCTGTCTTGAAAAACAAAAAACAAAAACAACAACAAAAACCCTCTTCAATTTAAAGGTAAATGGCATGAAGACTGGATTGAAAGTACGACTAGATGCTACTTAAAAGAGATAGTTCTTAAGCATAAGGGTGGTTATGGGTTAGAGGAAATGAAATCAGACAACATAGATCATGGAAAAACTAAGGAAAGAAAACATGATTATGTGTCTTCAGTTAAAATCAACTGAGAGAGAACTTAAAGGAGAAGATGAATTACCCAAATTCCCTTCTAACAAGGCTGGAACAATACCATCAGGACAAAGATCAAAAGATCTATTCATAATATGTCAATAATTAGTCTCAAAGAAAAATAAATGGTCGAAATATGGAACAAAGAACTTGCAGGTCTACTTTTTAAGATTATGGATGATCTTAAAGGAGTTTCAGATAAACAGATAAATAAAGTAAAGAAATTAAGGCTTGTGTAATAAACTTAGCAAACAGATACTGAGCACAAATCAACAAAGCAATAATCATAAATTAAGTCAGTGGGAAGCATCACCATGAACGGGATCAGGCAGAAGAAAGTTATCATAGAGCATAGACATAGAAGAATTATTATAACTAAGTACCAATGAAAAAACAGAGAACAGTAAATAATGACCACAGCCTTCAGGAATTCTGGGAAACAAAGAGGAGACCAAACACGAGATTCAGGAGGCTGTAGAGACTAGGAAACAAACCAAAGGCAGAGAAAATCTTTCTATGAATTTATTAGAGAACATTCCCTAAATCTATGCAAAAATAATGGCATAAAGGTATAGGAAGTATTTAGAATTCCAAATAGATACAACCAGACAATAATCTTTTACATTACATTATACTTAAATTTCCAAATTTCAGAACCAAGAAAGACTGCTAAAGGTTGCAGGACTGAACAGTTAAGCTGCTTTCTAAAGAAAACTTTTTGAACTTCTAGGCTAATATCCACTTATCAATGAGTGCATATCATGTGTTTTCTTTTCTTGTGATTGTGTACCTCACTCAGGATGGTATCCTCCAGATACATCCATTTGTCTAAGAATTTCATAAATTCATTGTTTTTTAATAGCTACATAGTACTCCATTGTGTAAATGTACCACATTTTCTGTATCCATTCTTCTGTTGAAGTACATCTGAGTTCTTTCCACCTTCTGGCTGTTATAAATAAGGCTGCTATGCACATAGTGGAGCATGTGTCCTTATTAGCAGTTGGAACATCTGGGTATATGCCCAGGAATTGTATTGCTGGATCCTCAGGTAATACTCTGTCCAATTTTCTGAGGAACCGCCAAACTGATTTCCAGAGTGGTTGTACCAGCTTGCAGTTCCACCAGCAATTGAGGAGTGTTCCTCTTTATCCACAACCTCACCAGCATCTGAAGTCACCTGAGTTTTTGATCTTAGCCATTCTGACTGATGTAAGGTGGAGTCTCTGGGTTGTTTTGATTTGCATTTCCAAGATGACTAAGGACATTGAACATTTTTTTAGGTGTATCTCAGCCATTTGGTATTCCTCAGATGAGAATTCTTTGTTTAGCTCTGTATCCCATTTTTTTCATAGGGTTAGTTGGTTTTCTGGATTCTAACTTCTTGAGTTCTTTATATATATATTGGATATTAGCCCTCTATCAGATGTAGGATTGGTAAAGATCTTTTCCCAATCTGTTGGTTGCCGTTTTGTCCTATTGATAATGTCCTTTGCCTTACAGAAACTTAGCAATTTTATGAGGTCCCACTTGTCAATTCTTGATTTTAGAGCATAAGCTATTGGTATTCTGCTCAGGAAAATTTCCCCTGTGCCAATGTTGATAATAGTCTAGAAGCTCAGAATACCCAAGATACAATTCACAAACCCCATGTAACTCAAGAGGAAGGAAGAACAAAATGTGGATACTTCAAACATTCTTAGGGATATTTCGATCCTTCTTAGAAGGGGGAACAAAATACCATGTAAGGAGTTATAGAGACAAACTGTGAAGCAGAGACTGAAGGAATGACCATCCAGAGACTGCCTCACCTGGGAATCCATCCCATATACAATACCCAAACTGAGACACTTTTGTGGATGCCAACAAGTGCTTGCTGACAGGAACCTGATATAGCTGTCTCCTGAGAGGCTCTGCCAGTGCCTGACAAATACAGAAGTGGATGCTCACAGCCATCCATTGGATTTAGCACAGGGTCCCCAATGAAGGAGCTAGAGAAAGGACCCAAGAATCTAAAGGGGTTTGCTACCCCATAGGAGGAACAGCAATATGAACTGACTAGTACCCCCAGAACTCCCAGGGAGTAAACCACCAACCAAGAGTACACATGGTGGGACTCACAGCTCCAGCTGCATATGTAGCAGAGGATGGCCTAGTTGGTCATCTATGGTAGGATAGGCCTTTGGTCCTGTGAAGGTTATATGCTCCAATGTAGGGGAATGCCAGGGCCAGAAAGCAGGAATGGGTGGGTTGGCAAGCAGGGAGGAGTTTTTGAAAGGAAAACCAGGAAAGGGGGTAACATTTGAAATGTAAATAAAGTAAATATCTAATAAAAAATTTAAAAAGAAATTTTTATCAGAATTATATATTGTTTCTCAGCAGAGTACAGGAAGAGAGGAAGGAAAGGGAAATACACAACACCAAGAAATTTTTAAAAAGCCACAGAACATGTATTATTTTATAAGAGTATTAAACTATGCATTATACATTTGTTTGTAGATGGGCATTGTGGGGTGTTATTGGATGTATGCCACATCAGGTGATGATGTTTCCTCTAAGAGCCTGGCACAATTTAACAGAAATGCTAGTGCCAAGCATACGAACCCTCCCTTGGGTTGTGAACTGGAACAATAGAAGAATATCCCAAAACAATATGGGATGTTGATATTGCCCTTGGTTGCCACATAGAACATGAACCTAAGACCCACTTGGTTAAGGCACCACATCATTTGGGCATAGGATGTGGAGGAACAGAGCTGGAAGTGACCAGGAAGCCTCTTTCCTGAGGGCTGTCACCCAGCTGTAAAGCTTATGAATCCTAACAATAACAGGACTGACAGATATCACTAGTGTTGGAACAGTGGCATTTGCATCTTGTGTTACCAAAGGCTGTCTTTAGGTCCACACAATAAGAGGAAATGTGCTTGATACTGTAAATGTAGCCAACTACCAATCACTTGAGTTATCAAGAGATACTGTAGACCCAGTGGAGAGCCTACTACTGCTATTTTTATATATGTATGTGTATATATATATATATATATATATATATATATATATATATATATATATGATAATACATATGTGTGTGTTATGTTAAACATTTTATAATAATAATCAAATCATTAGTATGGAAGAAAGGGACAGTATAGAAATTTGAGAGGAGGGAGGGACAACTGAGAGTGATATAGAGACAGAGGGACAAAGTGCTAAGAACATTCTACAAAATTAGTACACTGGTAATCAAAATTTCAATTACAATTTTCAAGGAAAAAATTAAAAAATGCATACAGAATCAGAAAAAGACCCCAAACCCTGGGCAAAAGACTCAATGCTTTGAAAATACTAGAGGAAAATATAAAGAGAAATTTATCAACAGATGCAGGTGACAGTTTTCTAAATAGGACTCCAATAGCTTCAGGAATCCGAAAGGTTGGGATTGCATGGAATTAAAATGCTTGTGCACAGCAAAGAAGAAAACCACCTGAGTGAGGTGACAACCTATAGAGTGAGACAAAAATCTTTATTAGACATTAAACTAAGCATCAAAAGAATAAATAATCCAATTGTTAATGGTCCAATCAACTCAACTTTTTATTTTATTTTATTAATTATTTTATTTATTTACATTCCAAATGTTAACCCCCTTCTTGGTCCCCACCCACAAGTTCTTTACCCCCTCTCCTTTGCTTCTGTAAGGGTGTCCCTCACACCAACCCACTCCCACTTCCCCCTTACTATCCCCCTTCCTTGGGGCATCAAATGTCTACAGGATTAAGTGCATCCTTTCCCACTGAGGCCAGACAATGTAGGCTTCTGCTACATATGTGCCACTACAGATCAGTCCATGAATGCTCTTTGGTTGGAGGCTTAGTCTCTGGGAGCTTTGAGGTATCCTGGATAGTTGATACTGTTGTTCTTCAGATGGGGTTGCAATCACCTTCAGCTCCTTCTATTATCCCTTAACTCTTCCCTAGGGGGTCCCTGACCTCTGTTCAATGGTCGGCTGTAAGTATCTGCATCCATCTCAGTCAGCTGTTGGTAGAGCCCCTCGGAGAACCCCCATGCTAGGCTCCTGCCTTCAAGCACAAGGCATTTTTTTTTCAATAGAAGGATAAATGATTAATAGGTGCTTTAAAAGTTGTCCATCAATGAAACTCAAGACAAATTCTATATTGAGATTTCTTCTGACATCATTCATAAGGTCATAGTTCATCAAGGGAACAATAAAACCAGAAAACCTGGTAACAATGTGGAGAGAAAGGAACTCTTATCCATTGTTGTTGACAGTGCACGCTGGTTCAAGCGTTGTGGAAATGGAGGTTTCTCACAAACTGAAAGTTGTTTAGCCAAATGGTGCAAGTACACTACTCCTGAGTCAGTGCCCCAAGGAATCTATTTCAGCAAATAATAGAGGTGCTTCCAGACACATATTTACTGCAAGGATGTTCACAATAACCAAGCTATGTAGTCAGCCTAGGTTCCCATCAATGAATGAGAAGGTAAAGGATGAGAAGATAAATGTCTTTACACATCACAGAACAAGATCATGTGACATGTAGGGAAAACAGATAGAACTAGACAACATTCTGTTAAATCACATAAGACACACCTATGAGATAAATGTTACAGTTTTCCTTCTACATGATGTTCTAGTTTAAAATTAAAAAAAATCTCAAATGCAGTCAAGTAAAAGTGGTACATTTTACAGAGAGTAAGGGGTCAGCAGAAGGGTTAGTAGAGACAGGATAGTGTCATGGTGTGAAAATGATCACAGGGCATTTGAAGTGTATGTAGAACATCATTACAAAGCCCATTGCTGTGAAGGGGCACCAAGACTGTATGGGAGGGCTCAGAGGGAGGAAAGGGAAGGGAGAAATGTTGAATTACATTATAATCTTAATTTTAAAAGTAATAAAAAGAAAAATAATACCTCACCATTTTACATTTAGAATATGTTATAATTAAAATAACAAGAAGCTATGTTCCACTTACCAAAAAGTTAAAAGAAAAAAATATAGTTTGAATTAAGTTTCTGTGGATAAGGGAAGTTAAATGCTTACATACATTTTAGTATTATACAAAATTGGTTTAATCTTTTTGAGGGAGAAATTTAAGGAAATCTTCACAGTTCATATTTAGGATTAAAACAACAACAACAACAACAACAACAACAACAACAACAACAACAAATTCCAGGAAAATATAGAGGAATATGTGGTTTTACATCCTCAATCCAAAGAAAGATTTTCGTTAAATTGAATGTGGAAAGTATTAACTTTAAAAGACAAATGATGCAATAATTTATCAAATATTATAAAAGAGAGAAAAGAAAAACCACTATACAGACACTGTAAGACATATTTGTCAGAGTATTCACCCTTAAAATAGTACTGATTTTATTGATATTATTAGTAAATCAAGTCTTAATGAAATTAATATTAATTATAATAGGTTTAATTACTAATAAGCTCTACCAACCATCTTTAATCTACAGAGACAATTATATAAGTGTTTGAATAAGACTCTTGAGAATGCAGTTTCTAAAGAGATTTCTCAATAATCAAAAAAATTGTGTGTTCATAGAGCAACAGATAAAACATTAAGATAACTTGGCTCACACCTGCTTGGCGCTGGAAGGACAGCTCAGCAGAAGGTAAGGACTTACTGTCAAGTTTGTCATTAGAGTCTGATCCTTGGAACTTGCATGGGAGAAGAAGAAAACTGATTTTTGCAAATTGTTCTCCCATCCAAACACATGACCTTGTGCATTATGAATGCCTATACTCTCTTGCACACACACACACACACACACACACACACGCACGCACGCACACACACACACGCGCGCACGCACACACACACACACACACCAGATTTTTAAAAAAGCAGTAGCATGGCAAATATTAACAATTAGACAGTACAAAATGTTAGTGAACGAATGGGGCAGCAGGAACTCTAGGTTACAGTGGTAATAGTGCAATTTGTTCACACATTTTACAATAGCCAATAATTCTAAACTAAAAAAAAAAAAAAAAAAAAAAAGGATACTCCATTGACTGAAAGATCTGAGGAAAATGTACACCATGACATTTTAAATATTATTCTCAGGAAAAAATGAACATCCATATGTCAACATAATTGAGCAACCTCACGCAAAACTCAAAGTAAGAAGAAAGATTTACAAGGATAAAACATACTTTGTGAATCTAGAATAAAATCCAGTGAAACCGTGAAGCCGTGGTTCTGGTTGTTTGGAGAATGGGAAGGATGGTGATCATGCAGGTGTGGAGTTCTACAGTCTTGATGATGCTTTCTCTCTCCCAGAAGCCATTAACTGTCAACAGAGCCTGTTAGGGTTGGAGGCTCATGAGTCCCTTCCATTTCCATGCTAGAATGTTTCATGGCTTTTTCTTAGGAAAGTTATGTACAGACAACCACACTGGCTATAAGAATCATTTTAATTAATTAATTAATTTTTTACACTCCATATTTTATTCCCCCTCCCCCCATCTACATCCCATACCTCCTACCCACCCACTTGTCTCCACATGGATGTTTCCACCCCCTATCCCACCCCCACACTAAACTCCCTGGGGCCTCCAATCTCTTGAGGTTAGGTGCAATATCTCTGAATGAACGCAGACACCTCAGTCCTCTGCTGTATATGTGTTGGGGGCCTCATATCAGTGGGTGTATGCTGACTGGTTGGTGTTCCAATATCTGAGAGATCTCGGGGATCCAGGTTAATTGAGACCGCTTGTTCTCTTACAGGATTGCCCTTCTCCTCAGCTTCTTTCAGCCTTCTCTAATTCAACTACAGGGCTCAGTTGCTTCTGTCCATTGATTGGGTGCGATTATCTGCATCTGATTCGTTCAGCTGCCTGTTGGGCCTTTCAGAGGGTGGCTATGATAAGTCTCTTCTTGTGGGCTCTCCATAGCCTCAGTAATAGAGTCAGGCCTTGGAACCTCCCCTTGAGCTTAATCCCACTTTGGGGCTGTCACTGGACCTTCTTTTCTTCAAACTCCTCTCTATTTCCATCCCTGTAATTATCTCAGACAGGAAAAATTATGGGTCAGAGTTGTAACTGTAGGATGGCAACCACATCCCTCCCTTGAGGTCCTGTCTTTTGGCTGGAGGTGTTCTCTATAAGTTCCCTCTCCCTACTGTAGGACATTTGATCTAAAGTCCCTCCCTTTGAGTCCTGAGAGTCTCTCACCTCCCAGGTCTCTGTTGCATTCTGGAGGGTCCCTCCAAACCCCTACCTCTCTAGATTTCCTGTTTCCATCCTTTCTTCTGGAGCTCAAGGCTTCAATCCTTTTCCCTCACCCAATACCAGATCAGATTCCCTTCTCCCCCACACTCCCACTGCCTTCCACTTTCCCTCTCAGGTCCCTCTCTACCTCCCCTCTTGTGATAGCTTTCTTCTCTCTCCTAAGTGGGAATGAGGTGTCCTCACTTGGGCACTTCAGCTTGTTGACGTTTTTGAGTTCTGTGGACTGTATCTTGGGTATTCTGTACTTTTTTTTTTTTGGCTAATATCCACTTATTAGTGAGTACATACCATGCATGTCTTTTGGGGTCTGAGTTACCTCACCCAGGATGATATTTTCTAGTTCCATCCATTTGCCTGCAAAACTCAGGATGTCTTCTTTCTTAACAGCTGAGTAGTATTCCATTGTGTAAATGAACCACATTTTCTGTATCCATTCTTTGGTCCTTGGATATCTAGGTTGTTTCCAGCTTCTGGCTATCACAAATAAGTCTGCTATGAACACAGTGGAACACATGCCCCTGTGGCATGGTGGGGCATCTTTTGGGTATATTCCCAAGAGTGGTATAGCTGGGTCTTCAGATAGTTCTATTTCCAGTTTTCTGAGGAACCTCCAGATTGATTTCTAGAGTGGTTGTACCAGTTTTCAATCCCACCAGCAATGGAGGACTGTTCCTCTTTGTCCACATCCTCTCCAGCATGTGTTTTCATCTGAGGTTTTGATCTCAGCCATTCTGATTGGTGTAAGGTGGAATCTCAGGGTCATTTTGATTTGCATTTCTCTGATCACTAAGGACTTCGAACATTTCTTTAGATACTTCTCAGCCATTTAAGATTCCTCAGTTGTGAATTCTCAGTTTAGTTCCATAGCCATTTTTTTGATTGTGTTGTTTGGCTTTTTGGTAATTAACTTCTTGAATTCTTTATATATTTTGGCTATTTGGATCCCTCTATCGGATGTGGGGTTAGTGAAGATATTTTTCCCAATCTGTAGGTTGCTGTTTTGTCTTATTGGCTATGTCCTTTGCCTTACTGAAGCTTTCCAGTTTGATGAGGGCCCATTTATCAATTCTTGATCTTAGAGCATGAGTCATTGGCATTCTGTTTAGGAAATTTACCCCTGTGCCAATGAGTTCAAGGTGCTTTCTTACTTTCTCTTGTATTAGATTCTGTATCTGCTTTTATGTTGAGGTCCTTGATCCACATGGACTTAAACTTTATGCAAGGTGACAAATATGGGTCTATTTTCATTCTTCTACATACAGACAGCCAGTTAGACCAGCACCATTAATTGAAGATGCTTTCTTTTTTCCATTGTATATTTTTGGCATCTTTGTCAAAGTTCAAGTGACTATGAGTGTGTGATTTTATTTCTGGGTCTTCAGTTCTATTCTGTTGATCAACATGTCTGTCCCTATATCAATACCACACAGTTTCTATCACTATTGCTCTGTAGTAAAGCTTGAGGTCAGGAGTGGTGATTTGCTGAGCCGTTCTTTTATTGTTAAGAATTGTTTTTGCTATTTTGGGTTTTTTGTCTTTCCAGATGAATTTGAGAATTGCTCTTCCCATGTCTTTGAAAAATAGTGTTGGGATTTTGATGGGGATTGCATTGAATCTATAGATTGTCTTTGGTAGGATGGTCATTTTCATTTTGTTAATTCTGCCAATCCACAATCATGGGAGATCTCTCCATTTTCTGAGATCTTCTTTGAAGAATCTTATCCTTTAAAAACCAATTACAGTATTCTTTCAAAAATTGTATCAACACTACTTACTTGATATCTCCTTTTTTTTAATGTAGAACTGTTACATCTTTCCTATCTTTTAGATTTACTCTCAGATTATACATCTGTTCAATATTCTTTGACACATTCTTGGTTGATGTAAAGTTTCTGAGTTTCTCCATTCATTCTTATAGTTTTAACTCTATCATATGGCCTTGATACAGCAAAATCATAAGCACTTTTGCAGTCTTAGATCATATCTACCTGATGGCAGGTTTACAAACAAATCTTAAAACTACAGATTTCAGGATGTGTTTATTAATGACTTTGAATCATTTGACTATTTACTAAATATTAATTGTTTTTATCCAAATATTGCTCATTTAAAGAAGTGTAAAACAAAATCAAAATAATAAATGCAATGTTCCTGGATAAATTTAAGAAGGATTTGAAATACTCCCTTCTCGAGTATCTAACTTTGGTTTTAATGATGTATGCCAAGTCCTGAAGTCTGCATTTTAAAGCCTATTGAACGACGATGACAGTGTCCTGAGAGGCTGTGGACATACCATTTCCTGAAAATGGCTTTGAAGCAGCTTCCTTTGAGGAGGATCTTAGTTTTTGGTCTGTCTTTAAGCACATTTTTGGTTTTGTTTCAACGAAACATATTTGTGGGATGGTAGCCAAGAGAATGCTCCACTTAGGAAAGGAGGGGGGCTATTTTGTTTCCTTTTTTGTTCTGAGGCTATTCTTGCTTGGAGAGAGCACAGGACATCATCAGATGTCCATATCTGAACAGTAGAGATGTCTTTGACAGCTTCATTTGGCTCCAAAAATCAGCAGCTTTCCAAGCAACACAGCTGCCAGTGACCTCCTTAGTTCCTGCCGTATTTAGATGCTCTAATAGAAGGCTATTCTTCACCCAAAGCTACATCAACTTATCTTTGTGCATTTCCCTCCAAAGGTGAATTTACTTACAACTAAGGATTAATGTTCTAAAGGTAGTCCATCACCAAAATGTTTTAACAACACTGGGGAAATATTTTTAGTTTCTTAAAAACTGAATGCATAATCAGAATCTAAACAAAAATCCTGATGAATGCCAGTACTGAGAAACTATTATTATCAAAATTACATTGAGTCTTTTTTGTTTTTGATAAGTTTATTATTTAACACTTCATAGTTAAGGTGCATGAGGAAAGCCTGTGCAACCTCACTCCACCCTTCAGCCTCAGACTGAGGGTCTGTTCCCTTGCTGCTGATGGGATAGCTTACCTCTTAGAAGTCAAAGCCCCAACAGTGGAGCCAGTATTTGCTCCAGTTATGGAGCTGCAACCTTGCCAACCTTCATGTGCCCCAGTTTCATCCTTCATAAAAGGGGCAGGAATATAATATACAGCATGTGGGTAAAGGTAAATGAATTAGTAGGTTGCCTGCCATGGACACACAAGACAGATTTAGCCAGTGTATCTCCCTTTACCGTGAGGAGATGACAGTGTCCAAAGAAGATAAATTAGTGCAGATACTACTTGTATATTATGAGGTACCATTTAGAAGAGCTATAGGCATGGTAATTGTTTTTAACTATAGGAGGGGGAAGAATAGGAGTAACCGTAGACCCAATTTTTTCAAATCAGAGAACAATAGTAATAATAATAAAGACAAGTATTTCAGTTATTAACATCATTTTTTCTTTAAGGTTTCCATAAAAATGAAACAAGGAATGTAATAATTCATATGCACTATATAGCAAGTTCAGGAGTTAGAATCTATATTATAGATAATATTTCAAATTAGTTTATAAATTTAATGAATTATACAAATTATACAAATTTTCCCTCTTTGGTTGAGGCTGAGAATAAATGGACTTTCTGAGATAACACAGTCTTTTTCTTCAGAAGCACTGGCTGAGATGGGCATTGAAGCTTCTGCAAACGAGGTTGAGAGTCAAAGAACGGGTTCTCATCTCATCTATGCACCTGTGATCACCTATGTTCGAGGTGTTGGTCTCTAATGTCAGGCCTGGAATTTCTTATACTAGAAATGGAACAGATGGGTTGACTCAAGGGTCCTCAGTTCATGGGTCTTTGGGGAACAGGGTATTTCAGTAACTTTAGACTGAGCCTGCTCTCCCCTTCTCTTTGACTATCACTAGTTTGGCTCAGTAAAACTTGTGGTCTTCTAGTGGGATTACTGCCCTCTTTAGTCATCTTCTAATCTCCAAGTGAAACGAAGGATTCACAGTCCTGTAGCACAAAGCTGTGGCCATACTGTGTCTAGTTAAACTCAGCCCATTAAAAGGGGTTGCTCTCCTTACTTCCTTCACCTTTGTTGTCTTGGGAAATATCATGACCTTGATGTACTTGAAGTCTGGCAAACAAACATGAAAAATGCTAATGCATGTCAAGTTTCCTCAGTGTCCAAAACTAGACTCTATCACAACAGAGTTTGAACATATATGGAATAATTTGCAAGCATTTGCCTTTTTGATCTATACCCAAGGCAGGTAACATGCCTGGCAGTACTCAGAAAGTCAAAACATTTCTTGAATAGTCCCCAGAGCATATTTTTTTTCTCTAACATAATCTAGCTCAGCCCTTATATACAAAATGCAGGCACTTTTGCCCGTAGATTTCACGCCCTCCAAGGGTGCACCCTGTTCTTCAGTCATTTCTTTAGCCTAACAGCAGAACATTGAAGCAACATGACACAGGCTCAGTGCTTCTTGTAGGTTGACTTATGTAACTGATTTTCTGCCTTCTTTTTTTTCTCTCAAGTCATGTGTCTTATCACACTATTTAGTGTTTAAGCCTTACAATGTCATTTATTTGCTCTGATCAATTATTGCCAGATAGGTATTATTTCCCTCCTTGTTTCTACCATCTTTCCCTAACTACCTGCCACTTGCAATCAAGATCAACATGCACCCTTCTCTCTGTCCACTCTCGGTCAGTCTAGATGTCAGCTTTTCACATCTTACCTACTTATTATAATTGTACACCTTTATCTCACTACACTCTAACTAAGTGAGTGCAAAAAAATTAAGAATATTTTACTTACTAAGACTAACATGTAACATGTAGGATGTGACACAGAGTAGGCAGCAAAATGATTGCTACATGTGTGTCATGGAAAGGGAGAACCCTAGGCTACAGGTAGCCAAGGAATAAAAAGTGATGAGACAAATATAAAAACCAAAACCAAAGAAGAACCAAATAATTAACATATTATTCAAGAAAGATAATTAGCAGTCGACTGTTAAAACCTGGTTCTAAGTTAGAGTGAGGAAGGATAAAAAACAAGTATAAACCATCCTTAGGGACCCCAGGCTTTAAGACTAAGATTGTTATTCCTATGATGTGTTATGAACTGGCTGAAAAATAATGTAGCTAACCAAAGAAAAGACACTTCCTCATGGGTTTGTAAAGACAATCAGATAATATAAACTGATGCTTACTGAGGAATATCTAAGTACTGTAGATAGTGGTCTGCCATAAGTTCAGTGCTTACATGCTATACAAATATTCAGAATCTGTTGTTTGCTGAGATGTACAAATGCTGCCAGGAAATATGTATAGAACATAAGAATATTGAGTCAAAAACTGGTGCCCACTCTCCAGAAGTTAAAGAAAGACAAGTGCGTTCACCATACCCTGTTTACATAATGAAGCAACCTGGTGTTAGTTTTATTTAAGCTCAGTTATGAACTTCTAAATTCATAAATTTAGACTCCTAAGTCCCTGTGGCAAAACATCTCTTCCTTGGGGGTTATTAAATCCATTAACCTTGCAGAGGGAAGGTTAAAAGGACATGTGCACACTACATTCTCCCAGCATGAAAGAGAACAGGCAGCAGCCTGTGCGAACTGCTGGTAGGGTTCAGCGAAAGGCTTGTACAAGCAGATGATCAGCCCTGTTCTTGCTAAAATTTGGCAAAGAAATATATTGTGGTTTCTTCAGATGACAGCATCATAATTCATTTAGCTCCCCCTACCTTTTCACAAAAAGGCCAAAGCCCCACAGGAAATGTGAGCACTGACATTTTCTACCAAGGATCAAAAACTGACTATTCTGCCAGAAATTGAAAACAATATACCTAAAACAGTAAATACACAGTAATGCGTTGAAAGAAACAGGCTGTTGGACTGGCCAGTGACACAATCCATCATTTCTATTTTAACTTCTGATGGATAGAAAGGTAAAAAAAAAAAAAATATGTGTTTGGATTGGCACACTTCCATGCAAATATAATGAAAACCAAATGAATGTGAAAGAACCCCTTTGCATTAATTTGCAGATTATGTCCCAAAGATTTATGCTACACACTGTGCCTTTAATGGCAAGTTTGATTATACATTTCTAGCTGATTTCCAGGCAGTTAAAAGCTAGCTTAAGGGCCATCTAGAAGGCATGATTTCTTTGCTTTCTACAAAATGCTAAGACTTCTTTATCATTCCGTATTCAGTCATGAACTCAGCTGCACAAGCCTAACATGAAGATTTTATGGGCCAATCTATCATGTGAATTCGTGAACAAGAATACAAGCCTACTCATGCAGACACTAAGGGTGATTTCCATTTTTATGAATGAAAAAGAACCCTGCATAAACATTCTTTATTTAAAGTTTTAAACGAAGAGAGATGCAAAGCAAAATGGGAGCATTTTGTTTTATATGTCAATATCATGTAAGAGGGGCAAAGCAAGGCATCCGGCTCCATGATTCCCAAGGCAGCTGTATCTCCTTTGCATTAAGTACGTAAATGAGATTTATGGCTACTGACCTAATCTTAGATGCCACAATGTACAGCAGGAACAGCTTTCTGGAAAACTTAATTTAAAATTATGGTGTTAACAAAAGCACTTTAGGAGGCAGACATCCATGCATGCATCCAAGTGGCCTGACCATGGAAAGGAGCCACAGCTATTTGCATGAAGCTATAGAAAACATTTCAGAGATAATTCTAATCTATAATGTTTTGCTCTCTATAACCTTCATGTTTATGAGTTTCCAAATAAAAGCATATCACCAGACAGTCTATTTTAATCATTAAAGGTCATTTGATACCAAATAATCATAAATTTGGGTTTAGAGGATGATAAAATGTACAGTATTTGAACCTGTAAACTCTCTTTTTTGTATTCTAAAAGTCAGTTTCTTCCTCCCTAAATATCAAGCACATTAGAGAGAAGAAAAGTGTTAGGAAGTTATTGTTTCCAATCAATAGGAGAAGAGGGTTGTGGTACCACTAACCTACCAGGAATCACCATATACTTTTCCTGAACATTAATTTAAAAAAAAAACAACCTTGAAACAAAAATCAAATATCTAAATCCATTAAATAAAATTCATAATGATGGGAATTAAATCAACAATTTTATTATTCAGCCCTACTCTAGTCTGATAGCCACATAAAATAAAAATCCTGCAGTGGTAAGGGTATACCCAACAAAACATGGATTTTAAAAAAGCACACTATGAATATTGAGAGGTGATAATTGTACAATAACAAACATTTTTCAAACAGTTTCATTTAAAATATAGATTTGATCACTGAAGTGTTCATATAAAGTAAACATAAACTTATCATTTCCTGAAGCAGATGAATAATGCTATTATTATATAACATGCACATGGGCTGAATGAGGTACATTGGATCTCTGAAATTACAAAGCAACATTCAAAAGGACTGCAAATCTCTCTCAGTTAACTGAAGAGTCTCTTCTAAATTTCTGTCTTAGTTTGGGCTGTTCCAGAATGCCCCAAACTAGAACCTGGACATGGGAAATTATTTCTTTGGGAAATAATCCCAGGACAGTGCACTGAAGAACCATAGGGTGTGAGATAGAGAAGGAAAATGCTTATGAAAACCCTACAAAACCAGTTCATGATTATGGGGGACTCACCAACTAGTTCTTTATTATGTGCTTCCAATACACTCATCAGAAGGATATTACAATAGAAAGATATGTCAATTGCCAATGTCTGTCCTATCTCACCATTGTCGAGGATGGCTGAAGGCATAAGTAACTTCCCAACTTCCCAACTCAACATAGGGAAGGTTGAGTAGTTTCTCTGACTACAGAGCAAGGCCCGAGGAAGAGGAAAAGAGAAAAGAGCAGCTTAAGTCTACAGCAGGAAACTATCACTTGGCAAGAACTGGGGTCCAAGTGGGTAACAGCATCAGATGACAAGCAGAATTTGATGCTCCAATGCCAAGGCAGTTTTGAAAGGTTTGACTGTCCTTCTGGAAATAAGTCCCCAGGATGGAGACTGGTTGCATTCTTCCTAAATCTAATGTTTTAAATGTCCTAAAATACTTAGAAAACGATCACATTTGTAGCAACAATTCACATGTCTGAAGAGATCAATCTGATATTTTGTAATCAATGTATTTTGGCCATTTCAGAAGAAATTAATGTCAGAGCTGAGAAAACAGGGTGAGAAGTGGAGGCTGGGTCTCCAGTCCCTAAACAGATAACTGGCAGGTGTGAGGACTAACTTCAATTCACAGACAGAGAGGCAGGGACTGGAGAGCTCCAGAGCAGAGGGAAAGCTCTGGGTTAAAGGGAGAGTTTCCACCTCAATAGATAGATACGATGGAGAGCGATCGAGAAAATTAGACAGTGTCAAACCCTGGCCTCTACATGAAAAGGCATCACATGCACTTGCACAAACACACATATACATACTGAGGGCGCATGAGTGTATACATGCAAAACAAGAAATTAATGTTAATACTAGACAGCATGACAAATAAGACAAGTTTAAAGATACAGAGGAGTCAATGGATGATCTGGCCTTGATTACTTGCATGAATTTCAGCTGCATTAATATCATGAATGCATTATCTTGTTTTCTATTTCTATATCTTTAAAATTTTCCATACCAATATTTTGATAATATTCTTTCATTTTCCAAACTCCTGCTAGATCCTTCCTGCATCCTTACCCATCAAATTTTATGTTTTAATATTCCCTACTGCCTCAAACAAAATCCCTCTGAAATCAAAACAAACACAAACAAAGAAAAATACCATACAAATAAACAGAGCCATGAAACAAATCAAAACTCCAATTTAAGCAAAACTTAAAAACCATGGAATCTATTTTGGTTTGGTCAATACTCCTGATCATGGAGCCAAATGGAGTATGGTTGATAGGTCCAGTGTCACTCCATTGGAGAAAACTGATCTTCCCTCCCTTAGCAGGTACCAACTGCAAATAGCTTCTTGTTTAGGGAAGGAGGGGATGTGCTCCGTTCCCCTTCCCATGCTGGGATTGTGTCTGGTGTGAACTGGTGCGGGTCTTGTGCATTCTGTCATCATCTCTGTGAGTTCATATGTTCACAGGCCTATTTTGTCTGGAAGATGATGTTTCCTTGACATCACACCACCTGAGATGTGGTGAGTCAGATCTCTGAGTCTTTCTATTTCCTCTCCCACAGAGATCCTTGGGGAGTTTGATAAAGACATCCCATTTAGGGTCAAGTGCTCCAAACTCTCTCACTCCCTGCAAATTGATGAGTTGTGAGTTTCTGCTGGATCATCTACAAGCTGAAGATATACTGAGTGATATACTGATCATTGCAACACATGCAACACATCCTGTCCCTTATACTCATTCTACTGCTACATTCCTCAGCCTCCTATGCTTCTCAGCCTTCCTAATGCCACAACCCTCTAATGCAGTTCCTCACATTGTGGTGACCTCAAACCAGAACCTGACTTTTGTTGCTACTTCATAACTGCAATTTTGCTACTTTTATGAAGTGTAATGTAAATATCTGATATGCAGTATAACTGAAATGTGACCCCTGTGAAAGGGGTTGGGACCCAAGGTTGAGAACCACTGCTTGAGCAGACTAAGAATAGTAGGTTTTGCCCCTTGACCCATTATCTATCTGGTTTCAGGTTCTTGGCAATTTTAGTAGTGTCAGGTATTTATTACATTTCATGGAGTGAACCTGTATTACAATTAAAAATGTGATTTTTTTTTCTCCCACAAGGTCTTCATGACTCTCGTACCAGGGCATCCTGCAGGAACGTCACCAGTATAGGTTATAGGTCTTGCAGTTGTGTGATATTGCTGCTTGCTTTTCTCATCCAGTTGGATGCAGAGCTCCTTTTAGCAACAGGAATGCAATTCAGTAGGCATGACGCTTCAAATTGGGTCCATAAACACAATATCTTGATGTATCTTTTAAAAGTACATTCCCAGGGCCAGCAAGATGTCTCAGTGAGTGAAGGGGCTTGCTTTCAGGCTTGATGACTTGAGTTAAATTCATGGAATGAAAAGACACTCTGTGGGGTTATCCTCTGACTTCTTCCCCATGCATGGCCACACAAACATTCACACAACTAAACAAATAACTGGAAAATATTTAAAAGCCCATATAGTACAATGGTTAAAACTCTTCAAGTCTAGGTCTGATGCTTGTGTTTGAGTTCCCAGATTACAACATATAAGGTGTGCAAAACAGTGATTATGGTATTGCTTAATAATACATTCAAAAATTTTACAATTAAGATTGAACTACATAGTGCATCTGAATTCCTCAGACAACTGTCTATTTCATAGTAAATAGTTAGCATTATTTACTATGTAATTGATGATTACTGTTGTCAATGTTATGCAAAAGTTAAGAAGTAAAAATAGCAACTTTAACATAATATTGCACCATAAAGAAATAAAGAAAATAAAGGGGGGCCAGAGATAGCTCAGAGATACACTGGCTGTTCATTCAGAGGAACGGGATTTGATTTCAAGAACCCACAAGGAGACTAACAACTTTATGTATGTAACTCAAGTTCCAGGGTAACTGATGCCTTTTATTTATTTATTTATTTGTCTCTGGGGGCATCAGGCATGCACATAGTGCATAGACATATATGTAAGCGAAACACCCAAACACATAATAAATATATAAGTAAAATATTCATTATTTTTTCAAAGGCAGTCCATAATTTCCACACTGAAGGTTACAATTTCTTTGTGGTGCTCTTTCTCTATTAAATGTGTTGTTCTCAATACAGTTCACTTCATCTGAGCATCCACTCATGAACAGCTTGTTTGAATATGTTAAGAACCAAGAAAAAGCTAGTGGGCAAGAAAACTAATGATGAATCAAGAAACGTAAAGAACCTGACAGGTAAGGGCAATTTGCATCCACTCAAAGTAAAATGTAGAGCAGAAGCAAGAGGTTTATCTGCTCATAGTAAAATGTGATATCTGATAATGGCAAAGAAGTAAATACTGACAATGCAAATAAATGATCAATGACCGATGTGAATGGTAGAAGTCACACTGCAGTTCGCACACACTCTCAGGACATTGCTGTCATGCAAAGATCAAAAGCACACTCTAACAGCAAGGAGTTATGCTCTGCCTAACTCAAAGAAAAGGAGGAGATATCACAGCTATTAAAGGCATAAGAGATCAACAGCAAGCACATCCGTTCAGTAATTCCATAGGAAAAATGTTGATTGTGCAGATGTGGCTCACCATATGGCAGACGTGTTGGAGTAGGCAATCTGACCACAACACTTAGGGGACGAAGGCAGGGAGGGGGGCTATGAGTTTGAGGACAATCTATGCTACAGAGTTAGTCCAATGTTAGTTTGAGGTATATAGTGAGACTTTATTTCAGAAAAGTTATTAAGAAACACCTTTAATAAATGACTCTAACTGTACAAATTAACTAATACTTATATTAATTAGCTTGTCAGACATAGGTAAATAAAAGACAAATGAATGAACTTAAGCTCATCAGTCATATCAATCATCATAAATTGGCAATTGCATATCAATACGGTGGGGTAGTGGGATAACATTTAGGATTAAATAGGCACCAAACAGTAAAGATATATCAAATTTTAATCCATTTCAACTTTATATTTACAAGTGGAATGGGGCAGGATACATTTTTTTCTTTTAATTCCAGCACTAAGTGACCAGTTTTTAAAAGAAAACTAGTTTACCTTATGGAGCAACTTCCACAGGCACTCTAACAAACTCTTTCATTAAAACATTATATACATCTGTTTGCATGAAGGCATGTTTGTGTCACAGAGGCCAAAGGTTGCATTGCATGCCCTAAAACTGGAGTCTGACCCATTTGTGAGCTGCCTTGTGGATACTAAGAATGGAACTCTAGTTCTGTCTATAAGAGCAATAAAGTTCTGTCTCTGAATCACTAAGCCATGGTTCCAGACCCCTAAACTTCAAACAGTTGGGTTTCAAATAGTTTTGAAAATAAGTATTTCGTAACTGAGAAATAAAGTAAAATTTCTTCATTATTAAAAGAAATTTCTAAATAGATTTTAACCTGGGATTTTTCTATTAAAAAATAGTACCATGAATGTTAATGAAAACATTAAACATTTTCAATAAAACTCATTGATAATTTAGAGATTTTAGAAAAATCAAGCAGATTAATTAATGATCATCTGGATTTCTGCTGTCATTTGAAGTTGAAATTAAGTCATTTATTAAACACTTGAATTCATTCATACCTGGACATAGTTGAATGCAAATTGCCCTCAGTATATCCTTGTTGCCAGCTGGCTTAAGAGCTCCCTGTTCCAGGCTGGTCTTCCTATCTGTATTCTCTTCATTTTCCTTTATTCCTGAAGTAATTACACGGATGGAAATCCAAGACTCCCTAGTATCCACCTGCATTCATATCAATAACAAAAGACAGGGAACTCCATTTTGTTCTTTTAATATAAAACCCGAAGACTAATATACCTAAAATATTTCTTAAATGTTTATGTCAAAATTGAGTGAAATGTAATATGTAAGGCATATAGGTCAACAGTCAAATTCAAATACTCAGAATAGCCTATCTGTTCATGAGCCGTAATGCTTAAGCTACACTTATTAATTATTTGAATGTTCCATTATCATCATATAAATACACTAAATAAAACAAAAAAAAAACCTAGTAAATAGGGAAAAGAGATTTATTTTCTATTAAGAAATTGGAAGAATTCTGACATTATGATTTTATATTTACAGATGAACTAGCTAGCTGTATTGGGTTCATTGCTTTCTGTGAATAACCACCATTTGCCCGTATTTATGCACGCATGTACATCTACATAATGGAGCAGTACTCAGCTATTAAAAACAAAGACATCATAGATTTTGCAGGCAAATGGTTGGAACTTGAGAATATCATCCTGAGTGAGCTGAGAGCCAAAAATGCACATGTGGTATGTTCTCACTTATAAGCGGACATTAGCTACAGTCTACAGACCCAAAATAACTGGGTAGTAAGGAGACCAGAAGGGAGGGCGCACTAATCCCACTCAGAAGGGCGACATAAGTAGTCCTTGGAGGGCGGATGGGGCGAGGGAACTGGGCAGGAAAGGAGGGCTTGAGGAGAAGAACGGGATGGCATCAGGGAGGGTGACCCTAGGTGAGAGCCTTACCAGAGAGGTATATAGAGACTGAATTGACCACTTCCTGAAGCCAGATAGAACTTCTAGAGGAGGGAGTAGGACATCAATCAACCCATAAAACCTTCAACCCAAAATGTGTCTTGCCTACAAAATGTAGAGATAAAGATGGAGCACAGATTGAGGGAACTGCCAACCAATGACTGCCCCAACTTCACACCCACCCAATGTGAGCCGGTCCATGACACTATTAATGATACTCTCCAATGCGTGCAGACAGGAACCTAGCATAACTGTCTCCTGAGAGTCTTCATATAGCCACTGATGGAAACAACCAGAGACCCACAGCCAACAGTAGGCAGAGAGGGGGGAGTCTTGAGGAAGAGTCGGGGGGAAAGAGATCACAAGAAAACCTACAGAGTCAAATAAACTCAGACCATGGGGTATCACAGCACCAGAGAGTATGCAGGAGCCAGACTTTGACCTTGTACACATTTGTAGCAAATGTGTAGCTAGTGTTCATGTGGTCCTCTAACAAGTGGCTGTCTCAATCTCTGCTTGCTGCCATTGGAACTCTTCCCTTACCTGGACTACCTGGTTGGGATCCAGTGGGAGAGGATGTGCCTAGTCCTGCTGGGACTAGATATCCAAAGATGATGTGATACCCAAATGGGAGGAGACAAAAAAGGGTGGGATTTGTAAGGGTGGGACAAGGAGGAGAGGAAGGAAAGGGGTTGTGATCAGGATATAAAGTGAATTAAAAAAAATAAAAAAAAATAGAAAAAAAATAAAGAAAAGAGAAGAGAAGAGAAGAGAAGAGAAGAGAAGAGAAGAGAAGAGAAGAGAAGAGAAGAGAAGAGAAAAGGTTGATGCTAGCTTTGACTCTAAATAAACCACACACAAGACTATGGTATCTTCTTAGTAAACATGGCTGCCCCACTTTTTATTATATTGTTCTGCTAACTACTCATCTGTGGTAGTAATGAATAGGTAGAACGCTAAACTTTCAGAGATGGTTCATAGATAAATCATTTATCCTTTGACAAACTTAAAGGCTAAGTCAATTCAACTTAATACAGTAAACCTCTATTGACTGCCTACTGGATGCTCAGTTCTGTAATGATATATATACTGTTGACATCAGCAGTCAATAAGAAAAAATAATCTCTCCTTTTATCAAGCTTTTTACTTAGTCTGATAGAACTATAAGAATAAGCCAAAAGAAGATCCACATAAATATAATTCTAAAATTTAAAAATTGTTTAATTTAAAAATATTTAACTTTCGTTTCACATATGGAAAATAATTTTTTGGGGGAGGGGGTAAGAAAGAGGGAATGGTGGAGTCACTCAAATAACACTCATGGAATGAAACTCATGAACCTAGTGTTTTTTTTTTTTCCTGGATAGGCAATTATTACCCTTCATCTTTAATAAATGTTAACTGTATTTAAGGAAGGTGAAACAACTTTAATATGATAACCTGATGCAATAAATTAAGTGTGAAGCATCATGTATCCATTGAGTTATGAGGTGGGTTAGTATCACTGGTAATAGAGGCCGATTAAAAAGATGATAATCGGCTGGCAGGAGGTATATGAACTACAAAGAATGAAAACAAATTGCCAGTCATATCCTAGACCCACCCACAAATGAACTCTGCCTTTTAAAAATATTTGTTTCAAGCAAAAAGCCCTATTATATGGCATGGAAATTTACACCTAGCTTATAATTAGTTTGGGTAATAAATGTGACCCAGAAATTAAAACAACTTCTCATTAGATACTCACTTACTTTGACCAATAAATAATCAAAGAAAGATGTCAAGTTGGATCAATAAAAAATAAATAGTATATAGCCAGAAAAAAGTAGGTTATTAGAATTCATGCCTCTACTTGAACTTGTCAGTAAGAAAGATCAATGGAAAATTCTGTTTCCATGTTAAATAATGTGTTAAGGAATACAGACAGGGAGCTGTCCCTATCTTATTCCAAAGAGAACTTCAGCTGCTTTTGGAACTGGTCTAGAGCAAGTACTTCTGAAATAGGCAACTCTTATTTCTTAACTGGAGACTTAAATTCTTTACCTTTAGTCAACTGAAAGAAAAAGCACACTTTGACAAGAAAATGTGTTTTGCATGCCTAAGGAAAATATGATAAAATATTCAATAGAATTAACCATGGAAAGTGAAATCATGAAAGTATAGTAGTACTCTCCCTTCTCTCACATTAGAGATGTGAAAATTGAGCTGAGGGGCTATAAATACAAAGTAATTTGACATAAAAATGGAAGACAGACTTTTTTTGTAGTTGTTTAAGATAGGTTCTCACTTTTGATAAGTCCTTGAATTCATAGCAATCCTCCTGCTATAGCCTTCCATGGGTCAGGCAGGAAGCAGTCTTATTGTTTTGAGGCTTGTGGGGAGAAGAGAATAACATCTATTCTACATAGTTCAGAAGATGCAGGCAGACTGAAGTCTTTCAAATCCATCATGGTTATCCAGTGATGGTACTTGGAATAACTCAAAGGCGGATGTACAATTTACAGGCAGTTACCCGCTGATAAATGCCAACTGATCAATCCCTCATCTCTGGGATGTTACTGGGGAGAGCAAAGAGTGTCTCATGTAGCTGTGCTCCCACATAGTGACCATCACCCCCAACCCAGAGAGAGCAGTTACTTAGTGAGTGGACTTGTATTTCTTGGTTGGGCTTTTACTACTCTGAAGGGTTTTTTGTTTGTTTGTTTTTGTTTTATTTTATTTTTTTTCTACAGTTTCAATCTCCTCATTTATTACTGCTCTGTTTAGGTTATTTATCTCCTCTTGGTTTAACTTTGGCAATTTGGATGAATCTGGAAATTTTTTCCATTTCTTTTAGATTTTCCAACTTAATGGAAATTAATTGAATGGAATTTAATTGGTCTTTAAAAAGTATTTTCCTTATGTATTTTGAATCTCTTTGGTGCCTGTGTAATGCTTTGTTACCTGTTCATTCCTGATTCTGTTCATTAGGGTTATGTCTTCCTTCTGGTTAACTGGGCCAAGAGAAATCTTACCTTCTCAGAAAAAAAAAAAATCACTTTTTCGTAATTCACTGATTCTTTGAACTGTTTTCGTTCTTTCTTTTCTTTCTATTTTTTCCCTTTTTTATTAGATATTTTCTTTATTTACATTTCAAATGTTATCCCCTTTCCCCTTTCCTTGTTTCCTCTCTGAAAATCCCCTATCTGCTTCCCCCTCCCCCTGCTCCCCAACCCAGCCACTCCCATTCCCAGTCCTGGCATTCTTCTATACTGGGGCATAGCACCTTCACAGGACCTAGGGTCTCTCCTCCCATTGATGACAGACTAGGCCATCCTCAGCTACATATACAGCTAGAGACACATGTCCCACCATGTGTTTTCCTTGATTGGTGGTTTAGTTCCAAGGAGCTCTAGGGGTACTAGTTAGTTCATATTGATGTTCCTCCTGTGGGGCTTTAGACCCTTTCAGCTCCTTGGGTACTTTCTCTAGCTCCTTCATTGGGGACATTGTGCTTCTTCCAATGGATGATTTTGAGCATCCACTTCTGTATTTGCCAGGCACTGACAAAGGCCCTCAGAAGACAGCTATATCAGGCTCCTGTCAGCAGGCTCTTGTTGGCATCTGCCATAGTGTCTGGGTTTGGTGGCTGTTTATGGAATGGATCCCCAGGTGGGGCAGTCTCTGGATAGTCATTCCTTCAATCTTTGCTCCCATTTGTCAATTCTCGATCTTACAGCACAAGCCTTTACAGTTCTATTCAGGAATTTTTCCCCTGTGCCCATAT
>NC_034592.1:98022752-98027472 GCF_900095145.1 Mus pahari
GCCCAGAAACCTAGAATACCCAAGATACAATCTCCAAAACACAAGAAAATCAAGAAGGAAGACCACATTTCATTCCTCCATAAAATAGGGAATATAATACCCATGGAAGGAGTTGCAGAGACAAAGTTTGGAGCTAAGACAAAAGGATGGACAATCCAGAGACTGTCCCACCCGGGGGTCCATCCCATAATCAGTCACCAAATGCAGACACTATAGTATATGCCAGCAAGATTTTGCAGAAAGGACCCTGATATAGCTGTCTCTTGTGAGGCTATGCCAGTGCCTGGCACACACAGAAGTGGATGCCACAGTCATCTATAGGATGGAACACAGGGCCCCCAATGGAGGAGCTAGAGAAATTACCCAAGGAGCAGAAGGGGTCTGCAACCCTATAGATGGAACAACAATATGAACTAATCAGTACCCTCAGAGCTCGTGTCTCTAGCTGCATATCGAGCAAAAGATGGCCTAGTTCGCGATCATCGGGAAGAGAAGTCCCTTGGTCTTGCAAACTTTATATGCCCCATACAGGGGAACGCCAGGTCCAAGAAGTGGGAGTGAGTGGGTAGGGGAGCAGGGCAGGGGGTGGGTATAGGGTACATTTGGTGTAGCATTCAAAATGTAAATGAAGAAAATAATTAAAAAAATTAATCTGGCAATGATATACCTGGGGTATTATCTTCATTCATACATGCACTAATAACTCCACTCCAACTGCTATTCAAAAAATATGTCCATAATTTAAATGTTACTCTTCATCTTGAAACATCAGTATACCAAGGCCATGTTAGTTCAGATTAGTAAATCTAGTAGTGACTTCCGTTGTAATGAGCAATGGGTACAATAATTACAGACAGTAACTTCAACAGAATGGTAAGCTAGAATTATTTTGTAATTGGACCATATTCACAGTAATCATCATATAGACATAATAATTTTGCAAAGCAATGTAGTGATTGATGTACATTAAGAAAAATTAGAGCAGAGGCAGTTTAATGCTATTTTTGGATATTTGATGATATGGTTGATCTAATGCAAACATTAAAACAAACAAACAAAACCAGGCTGAGTCTGGTGATGTTTTTAAAAGTTACTAATTGTTGGAACAGTTCTTAAAATTACACAAAAAAATCATTTCCATGAGAACTTTTCAGCAAAAGACAAAGCTAAGCATTAAGAAACAACATATATATATATATATATATATATATATATATATATATATATATATATATATATACTAGTACTAAAAGGCTCTTTTCAAAGGAAGGGAAATTAAGGATTAACTGGTATTGGGGGAACGTAATGAAATTGAGATTAAATATCTGTGACCAGTTAAAAATCTATCCATTAAAGTGTATGAGTGTTTTCCTTGATTGCATGTCTGTATACCAGGTATGTGCACAGCGCTAGTGGAGGCCAGAAGGCATCATATCATCTGGAACTGAAGTTACCAATGTTTCTGAGCTGCCATGTGAGTGTTGGAAATGAAACCAAGCCTTCTGGAAGATGAGTGCTTTTTAACTGCTAAACCATCTCTCCAGCTTCCAATCCTTTTGTTCTTTAAAGTACAATTTTTCTCCAAAAAATTAATTTGAATACTGTTTTCCACAAAGCTGAAATGGGTGAGATGGGTGTTTGAATAGTTGGTCTGTTAAATTTTAGGCACTCTGATGTGATCTTTTCATTGATTCATGTAAGGCTTTGTACTTTTCATTTTCTCAACCTTGTCATTGTGTGATGTATGGTACATTTTAGCATCAAATTTTCCATAAGCNATAAAGACTGAGACCCAAAGAAAGATTAATATTGATTTTCCAAATTTTAACCGAGGTCTTCCATTATTCAGTTATACTGTTTGGGACTTCATATCTAATTGGTATAATTTTAATATTTAAATCAGTAACTTATTATAAAAACATAAGATTTAAGTAAATTATTTAGTTATCATTTTATAAGTTGGGTGTCTAAATGATACATTGAAAATGTCCACTACTAATCTCTATATTTTGTATTTTGCACTCCAGTTTTCTTACACACTTTTGTCCAATATTAACAGAAGAAAGAGATGTAAACTTGTTTGTAATCTGTAATGGAAAAACATCTCTAAAACTCTTCATGAAGAAGAAAGTGAAGTTTGAAAAATGATTGTTCATTAGAAAAGTTATTTTCAAAGTTTTAACTGTTATTTTTAGATCTCATAGATGACTCAGATGACAAGAAAATGAAAAAGGACTGGTTCACAAAAATCTGCAAAGCAGTAGAAATGATAAATGCCTAAACAACTGAATAAAGTTACAACAGAAAACAAAGACAACATTGAGGCAATTTAACTTGTATGGTTAAATGTAAGAATTTGAATTCAATACTGGTCCATTGGTGTGGTGCAAAAGTTTACAAAGGTCAGGGGAGGCAGAAAGTTGTGGCAAAACATGGTAGAATCAGTTTGTTCTAAGCAAGGATACTCATATGGATCCCTTAGACCAAGTGTAATGAAAGACCTTAGAGCATTATGACACATGGTTTCTGGTTATATATAATGAGCTTATTAACGTAGACAATGATTTTATGCAGGGATCCAAATGCTATAAAGCTTTGGCTCTCAACTTGTGGGCCTTGACCCCTTCGGGGGTCTAATGATCCTTTCACAGGATAGGCCTTAGCTCATCAGAAAAAACCAGGTATATACACTATTATTCTAACCAGTAGCAAAAGATATGAGGTGTCAACAAAAATAATTCTACGGTTGGAGGTCACCACAATATGAAGAATTAACTGTGTTAAAGGTTGCAGCGTTAGGAAGGTTGAGAACCACTAATATAAATGGAAAATGAAGGTGTTTGGGAAGACACAACTTTAAAAGGGGCAATGGACAGGACTATGAGATATTTAAGAGATATATGGAAGTGAAATATAAAGGAGATCATTGCTCTTTACTGTGGATAAAATGGGATTAGCTGCTTGAGTTTCAGCCCATTTGCCTTTAATGATAGATGCTAGTCCAGAATTGTAAGCCAAACAATCCTTCTTCCACTAGGTTGTTTTTTTTTTTTTTGTTTGTTTCTTTGTTTTTGTTAGAATATATACCATAGCAATGGAAATAAACCTAGAACACTGATGATCACATATTTATTCTCTTTGGTTGTCATACAAAGGAACTGACATTCACACAAAACTTCTACATGAATGTTGATAGCAGCTTTATTCATACTTGCCAAAAAGCACAAACAGCCATAACAAGAAATGAGGGAATCAAAACACATATTAGTAAGTGAAGGATTGCTACCACATGATATTCTGAAAAATGCAAAACTAGAGAGCATCGAGATCAGTAGATGCCAAGAGTTAGAGCAGGCAGAGGATGACTAGGTGGAGCACACATGATTCTTAAGACAGTAAAACTATTGTGTTATAGGACAGTAGTGATACATATACATCTTTGAACATTTGTTAAATACCATGGAATGTAAAACCACAATTGTGAGATCTTATACAAACTATGACGTTTTTTTAATTAGATATTTTCTTCATTTACATTTCAAATGTCCCCTATACCCTCCCCTCACCCTCCTCCCCTACCCACCTACTACCTTCTTGGCCCTGGCGTTCCCCTTGCAAGACCAAGGGGCCTCTCTTCCCAATGATGGCTGACTAGACCATCTTCTGCTACATATGCAGCTAGAGACACAAGCTCTGGGGGTACTGATTAGTTCATATTGTAATCTAGGCCACACCTCCTAACACTGCTCCTGCCTCAACCTCTCAAGTTCCGGAATTATAGGGGGAGCCACCACTTCTGGTTAAAGATGGACTTTTGATAAGGATCTAGCAACGTGGGTCTATCAGTTACAAAATACCTCTTTGGAGTAGGATACTGATCCAATGGGACAGAACATATACATGTGCACTCTGTGCTTTTCCATTCAGTTTTGAAGTAAACATAAATTTATTCTAGAAAAGTAGTCTTTTTTTAAAAACGTATAAGGTATACATAAGTTATATTTAAAAGTTCTTTAAAATCAATCATAAAATACCCAGCTATTTATGATAATATTTCTGATTATCCAATGATGTTGAATGTTTCAAACAATGAACATATAAAAAAACCAAAAAGGTAAATCACTGTGGTGACACCTGATTACAATGAACTTGATTGTCTAGATCAGTGTCTTTTTCATTTTCTGATGCCTCTTTTCATGACATGGGATGTGGAAGTGAGAGAAGAAAAAAGTCAGACAAGGAAATGTTAGACAGAGAGCACTGGAGCGAAATCAAAGGGCAATCAAGGGGCAGATGACACAAAGGCCATGAGACTCCTTACAACATGAAAGGAAAATGGAGATGGACGACAGCGAGAGTCAGAGGATCAGGGAGTTTGCTTCTTCCAGGAGTCTCCGGAGCTGCACCCATGAAGTCTCTCCAACATGGCTCCCGAAACATGGGCTGAACAAGGAGGGAACTGACAGACATGCTGAAGTAGATTGGGAAGCTCACAAGGGAAGGGCACAGCAACTGGTTATCCACCAGCCAATGGTCAACCCTGAAAGCACAATACAGGCCATGCTACACAGTCTGGGCAGGCTGTCTTTATGTATTTAGGAATGTGTGTATGGGTGTCTAGAGAAAGAGAGGAGGGCACAGACAGAAAGACATACACACATGGACACACAAATGCAGAGAGAGAGAGAGAGAGAGAGAGAGAGAGAGAGAGAGAGAGAGA
>NC_034592.1:98027682-98060630 GCF_900095145.1 Mus pahari
GAGAGAGAGAGAGAGAGAGAGAGAGAGAGAGAGAGAGAGAGAGAGAAGGGTTTAACAACACTAATGAAAATGGTGTTCATAAATTAGAAAAGGAGCGTGGAGGGCTATATTATAGGGTTCTGAGGAAAGTGGGGGTGGTACAATAATAATCTAATAGGAATTTAAAAAAATGAATTATTTTTTAAAAGAAAGTAAGTTGAAGAAATTGGCAATATTAGAGAAGAGTTCACTGAAATTCTTCCAGTTATTCAAAGGCCCCAATATATTTTTTTGAAGAAATAAAAAAAATGTAGCAAGAAATATAGGTCATAATAATTTAAAAATGCAGCATAAATGTTAAGAATTGTATATATAGTTAGCTGTTTCATCATCCTCAGGTACTGACGACACCTACAAGGAAACAAAGGAAAAATGTGACATATTTGTTAATGTCAGTAATATCCTATTATAAAGAAATAGTAGTTACCTATGGTGGGCTAATGGCCTATGAAGGCCAATGAAATAGCGAGAGAAGCCCAGGGAGCTACTGGGTAAGGTTCGATTTGGAATGGAGGAATGAATAAGTGAGGGATTAGTGCACTAGCTTCTTAGCTGTGCTCCTGGCACCAAAAGGAGCAGAGGGCTAAGTTGAGGCTTTCTTCTCATGTTTTAGAAGGTGTTTAGATAGGATATTGCCATTCTGTGATGTCACCAATTTTTTTTTTTTTTATAAAAGGTCACCAATGTTTACTTTTAGCTCAGTCTAATGATATATCAGTATCCAGTCTTGTTCATCATTAAGGTTGATGGGAAATGACATGTATAATGATTATTTGTGTGTGAATGTTTGTATATTCCTCAGGGTTTCATGGCAAACCAAACGTTTTCTCTTTTAATTGTAATCTTGCTGGGCCTAGTCATTACTCTCTCTTACTGCCTTACCCCGAGGTTTGGGAACCAGTTTTCATCCTATTTTTAGAGATGCTGCATACTCTGAAAATATCACTGTGATTCCATGTAACACATATGCAGTTGCAAATGTGCCTCAGGAAGTGGGAAAGAAAGCAGGACATAAGACCTTGTCCAATTATTTTTGTTTTCTATCATGACTCTTCTTCACAGAATGTCACTCGAAAACAGAGGGTAACCTCTCTAGGTCTTTCATGCAAAGATCTAACACAGATCTTCACCTACCTCCAAAGACAGACTGACAGGCATCTGCTCTGTCCGGATCACCTGCTCCCTGCTTCACTTAAAACTCTGGTTTGATTTTACTGCTCTTGATCTAACTTTCCATCTTTTCTTATTTCCCCTCACTTAGAGCTTCCTTATACAGTTTCTGAAAACCTTTTCTCTCCTTTCCCCCCCTCCTGAGCTCTGTAAAATAAAAATTCAATTAACTACCAAGTCCTTCCCCATACGCTTCCACACTACAATCTAAGTGCCACACTAGATGACTTTCTATTGGTTTTATACTGTCCTGTTCTTAGCATTTATCATTCCTTAAAAAAATACAAAACTACCCTTCAATCTCTTCAGAAATGTTTTGTGTTACAGAACGTTCTTGGTACTATAAGCATTTGTAAAAGTATTAGTTATTGACTGAGTAAACTTATATTTTTTCTGCTCCATTGCCTACTGTTGTGGTAACCCCAACTATATAATTATTTTGTTGTTATTTCGTAACTGCCATTTTGCTCCTGTATGAATTGTACTGCAAATTTCTGATATGCAGGATATCTGACATGTGACCTGTCTGGGGGTGGGGTGGGGGTGGGGTAGGGTGACAATCCACAGGTTGAGAACGTCTGTGTTAGAGCCCACTACACCAGAGCTAATGTGTATCTCTCACTGGCCTTGACATCACTGCGGTCTGAGCTTTACCTACCTTCTCTTCTAAGTGCAGCCCAGAGAGTCGCAGATAAGCCACGGGTGCGAATGCATCTGCTGAGTGGATGACTGCTTCTGAAGAGTCCCTGCAACACAGAGTTTAGGGAACTTAGCAAACACACACCCTGTCACTCCTACTGCTGGGAGAAGACACCCGGAATCCTCCAATACCAAGAAACACTGTTGCTTTTCCTATGTAAAAGGGCACGCAGCTCATACTCAAAGTTTCCACAAAACTCTGAATCCTTTGGAGATTTTAGCTCCACAAACTTGCATGGGCTAAACATTAAACTTCATGGCTTGGTCTTCATTATGCCTCTGGTTTTAAGAGGCAACTAATTCAGTGAATCATGCATTGCCTAAGCCATCCCTCACCAAAGCAAGCTGCTGCTGCTGTGGCTGCTGAGCTCCAGCTGAACTCTTCACACTGTAGGACCACTGCAGTCAACATAGACTTTAAGAGGCTAATTAGCACCTTTAGGTAAGAACTGCTTGCTGCCACCAGATGGATACATGGAAATTAACTCGTTTTAATAAAAATGCCTTGTAAAGAACTTATAAATAACTAGATTATTTGTAAAATTATATTAACCAATGATTTTTGTTATTAAGATAGAGATAATGCTCTGTATTTCAAGTGAAAATGTAAAGACAGATATTCCTCATATCTAATTTCTCATGAATTACTTCCATTGCATATATTAATCTTAGCACCTGACCACTGTGGAATCGCAAAGATAATTTTAACTCCTTTTTTTTTTTTTTTTTAAAAAATCACTTATATTCATTTTATGTGTATGTTTAGTCTGCACTTATGTACCATGTGCATGCCTAGTAAACTTAGAGTCCAGAAAAAGGCATAAGATCCCCTGTAATTGGAGTTACAGATGGTTTTGTGCCACCATGTGAATTCTGGGAATAAAGCCCGGGTCCTGTGGTAGAGTAGCATGCACTCTTAACTGATGAGCCATCTCTCCAGATCTATTAATTTGACTCTAATTTTTTAAATTAAAATTCTTTTTATGCTTTTATTTTAAAACTGGGAACTGAACTTGGGTCCTCTACAAGAGCTGTAGACACTGTTAACAGCAGAACGGAACCATCTCTCTAGACATTTTCTTCAACTCCTTGAGATCAGTGTAAAACATACTTGAATCTGTTTTTTTTTTTCTGATTAGAATATTATATAATGTCAATAGATGAGGCCATAAAATGCTTGAGTACAGAATACTAAATTTTCACAGGAAAATATGATTACATTTTACCTGCAAGATATATAAAACTGTATATATGATGATTAAAAACTCAATATATATTCATGAATCTTTACTATTAAATATGAATCTTCATACTATAAAATGACATTAAAAAGACATTAAAAGAAAAGCAACTTATACACATTGATCCTTTTAAAAAATCCAAGTTTTTGATGAAAAGGTACAATGAGATTTTATTGATTAATCAATGCAAATACATTGCCAGATAAAATGGGAAGGAGAAACAGCACAGAAAGAGATAGCATGCAGGTGGAAGGAGAACCTACTGCCACACATGATTCTGACATCTATATGCATGCTGTGTCACACTTGTCTACCCCTCTTTACATCTCTCTTTCTCCCCCCTTACATACAAATGGGGAGAGAGAGAGAGAGAGAGAGAGAGAGAGAGAGAGAGAGAGAGAGAGAGAGAGAGAGAGAGGAAGAAGGAAAAGAGAGAGGGGGTGAAAGAGAAATGCACACTAAAGAGAAATAGGAGAACTTGTCAGGAAGAAGGGCGTTGTTTAAATACACCTTCTCTGGACACCTTCCTTTAACGGCATGACCAATATTCCTATGTCACCATCTGCATCAGGCTTGCATTTCTATAGCTACAAAATGAAGGCATTGAACTTCACTGTTGAAGTACCATGATGCTGAGATCATTTGGTGAGAAAGTAAAGAAGTAGTACTTCTTCCATGTAGGTGTTTATGAGGGTCTCTGGACACTCCAGGACACTGATCTATCAGAAGGGTGGTTGGACTATCATTACTTTTCATTTCTTGCTCTGTTATTCTTTTCTCTTGAGGTTAATTTTGCATTAATACGTTTATTCACATTTTCCCATTATACTCTAAGTTTCTCCAAATACGCAAATGTCTTTCTTTAATAATAAACAGCTTTGTTTCATGGAAGTACATTTTCTGTTAACAAAATTCTTTTGTGATCATCATGGCCATTAAAAATCTATCCCATCTATGAACGTCTATGTAATAATCTTGTATCATAGTTAATAGAAAGATGTATTTTCCCTACCTTGCTTCTAAAGGTAGAAACAATGGGCATTAATAGTGACCTGCAGAATTTGATGGAATTTAGGTGCTCCATAAAAAAATGCCAAATTAGTGGTATGTCAATTATTAAAGCCATGGACATTTGAAGAACACAAAAGCAAGAGTGAGGAATGCTGGAGTTGGGAATGAAACCTTTTTAATCTTAATGTTCCTAGATTATTCCCTTACTCATTATTAACTGTTCAAAGAATTTAAGTCTTAATACTGAAAAGTAGCAAAGCTGCTCATTTAATCAAGCATAATTTTAACAATTATTTACAAGAAGCTTGAGCTTAGGAGAAAAAAACAAAACCAAGAACAACAAACGGAAGAAATATTCTTCTAGCAGACAAGATGTACAGCATGATAAAGAGACAGCTAATGCAGTGATGAAGCGGACAAAGGTCCCCGTCTTCATTATACTAATCTTAGATTCAATGTGGAGGTACCACGTACTCATCATAAGCCGAATCAGCTTCACAATGAAGTTTACATGTAAAAATAACCCCACCAACTGAAGAGAAATGTCTAGAGTCATCATTCTAACATGTAAAGCCAAGAAAGAGGAAAAGGAGGATGGAGTTAATGGAACCCACAGGCTACTGATGGGACAGTTTATCAAACGTAGCTGTAATGAAAGATAAATAATACAGGCAATTCACACTTCATGAAAGGATAAAAGTGTCAGTGTGGAGGCACTAGTTTTACTGCAGGCCGTAATCAGCCAAGTAAACGAAAGTGCAATGTCTAAAAAGTTTACAGCCTTCTATGAAGGCCTCGTCTTGTCAGATATTGATTTAAGTATTCACACAACTTCCTTGGGATTAAACAAATTGAGTGTTTGTGAACTTAGAGGACATGTTCTATTTCTTACAGCCAAAGCTGCCTAAAGCTAAGTGCCAGTTGTTTCTATCATGTACATTTAAGAAAAGGGTAGATAGCGAAATGGTCTCTTACACAACGATCTTCTTTTTGAACAGAGGGCAGTCCAACGTGAATGTCTCATACTCTCCACCTTCTCCACACACGTGGACACCATACTTCTTAGAAAGCTGAGAATCAGGAAGAGCAAAGAAAAAGAAAAATTAAAAAGACACCCTCAAAACACTCATTTATCAGACTATTTGTTCCTGAAAACCAATGCAAGATACTGATTTGAAAACACTGCAGGCTACAGAAAATTACCTTTGCTTAAGATGTGTCTCAAGAGGACATTTGAAAAATGTTTCCATAGAGCAGTGGCTAAAGCATCAGGACTTTAATAACCTAAAACCCTTCTTTAAAAGGTATAGGGAAGCAACATTTCTCTTTATAATGATAAAACTTAAAGTAAGGATAAATTTTAGCATGGAAGGTTGGTTTAGGTTTAAAGGCAGGTAAGTTACTATGAGAAAAGACAGAGCCTAGGTATATACATCTCCTGCCTTTTGACTTGGAAGAGAAAAAAATGTTAATAGAGATTTTACCAGACAAAAAAATTCAATGTTACCTAGGCCTATGATCACATACATTATGGTAGGTGCTGTTATTTTTAGGAATATTATACGGTACTAAGAACCAGTAAACTTCTAAAGGCATAGACAGTCTTAAAAAGTTCCCAAGTCTTAGTAAGGGGTTCAGCTTACAACGTTGTCTAATAAAATCTGAAGTTAAAAAAAAAAAAAAAGCAAGCAAGCAAGCAACCAACCAAACAAACAACAGCCCCCTCCTCCCAAAAAAACAAAAACAAAGAAAGAAACAAAAGGCCCTGCTCATCTGTCTTAACTACAAGCCATACTATACAATGACCTTGATACTGAGAAAAAACGGCTTGCTTGATACACAGTGGGCGTCCGTGTTGGTCACTTGGTACAGAGAAAAACGGCTGGCTTGATACACAGTGGGCGTCCCTGTTGGTCACTTGGTACAGAGAAAAACGGCTGGCTTGATACACAGTGGGTGTCTGTGTTGGTCACTTGGTACGGAGAAAAACGGCTGGTTTGATACACAGTGGGTGTCTGTGTTGGCATCCGTGTTGGTCACTTGTACAGGATGTCATTGATACTCATCTATCAGATTCTCTGTGGAAGTTTTGTCTGCACAACCCTATGGTTCCTTGACTCAGAAGGGAACTGCTTTCTCTGCTTAGTTGCTGCAAGTCCAAATCATTATAGCTCAAAGAGGAGAGATTCCACTGTGCCAGTGTTGGGGCTGCTTCCTACATCTTCAGCTTTACCTGCTGGGTACAAGCCTCCTTGGAAATTTTTTAAATTGTGCTTAAGAATGGATCCAGGAACACTCTACTCCTCCCACTGAGAGTCAGAAATAATGTGATGACACTGTAAAGCCAAAATAAAAGGGAGCATGTGGGAAGGTGAACTGGATAATATTTTCTATAACGGTTACAATGGGCAAAATAGATAAACTTTTGCCTGGGTTATAAAGCAAAGACTTGGCAAGTCCAAATTATGAGAGGTGGTTCCTATGGGACCAAATAATGGGACAAGAATGCTTTGCCATACTAAACTAAATTAAATTAGTATCTTCTCTGCAATAAAAACCACACAGCAACAATAATGGGATATGGATTTCAGGGTATTTATTTGTTCTGCAGTTAAGTGTTCTACTGATTTTCCAACGACTTGCCACCATGGGCCTTCTAATTTCATCTTTCTGATTTCACTGGCCAGTCTATGTGGAGTGTGTATGTGATCAATATTTAGCTTTTCTGTTTTGGCAAATGCCTCACTGGAATGCTTGTGCTGTTTTTGTAACACAAAGCATAACTGGAGTATTACAGTCTGTGGCTACTACATTCTATAGATGTGGTTCTGTTAGCTCCTGATAAAAGTAATGCAAGTGGCTACATCAATTCGACATTTGATTTTTAGAGGTGCACATTGGCATCTATATATGCTCTGAAGTATCCTTAGCTTATGCACAATATAATTAATATTTTTTAGTTCATCAATCACTCTTCAACAGGTATTTATGGAACACCTTTGAGAGATGCAAAAGATAAAATTAAGATAATATCTTTAGTTCTTAAAATTCACTAGACATAATTCATTCTACATTGTAGTACCACAAAATAATGATATAACAGAGATATTGCCCACATAAACCAGTATTTAGAATATTTTTCCTCCTCTATTATTAATTTACCAGTATGGAAATCACAGGTTTCCAGCCACTAAATTTGCCTAAAGGCTCCCATGTTTTCTAAGTTTGAGACATCAATAAGTATTCTTATTGATTCCTGATATCTCTGGTGGTTTTTAAGCTCAGTTAGCTTCATGCTATAACATGTTTAAGTGACCCTTAAATGTGAGCTCTAAGGTTCTTGATAAAATCATGGGATCTTCTTCAGAGGTGAAAGTTCATCTTATCTGCTTTGTTGAGTGAATTGGCAGTCTATAAAAACACAAGACTCTTGCAGTATGAAAGCAAGAAATATGCACAGGATAGAAAATGTTGCTTTTCCAAAAGTTTTGGACCCAGAAGTATATCTTCCATGAAATATTCAGAGTGCATACTTTTATTTTTTTAAGACCTGTAAATTAACATTATCAATGTTTATACTGTTCACACTAAGCAGCAACAGTTCTCATACATACATCTCTATTCTATGTCTGGCTGTGTTTTAAAACTGGGACTATCATATGCTATACTTAATTACTCCTTGATAAGATTCTATCAGCATTATTGTAAAGAAAACTCCAAAAATATTGTTTTTTTCACTTAGCTTCATAGTGAAATTACAGTATTCTTTTTCATATCTTTTAAAGATTTACTTTTTTCCTTTCCTTATGTTCTTCCAAATTTAATGTAATTAAAACAATGTTCTTAGCTCCCCTCACCCCAATTCTCTAAGTACAACTATGCACAAAGGCTTGGAATTCTGGCACAGTGTAACTCTGCTTTTGTTCTACCTACAGCTTCACTTTCTAAAGTACATTCATTCCTTATTGACTCAACATCTCAGATGTCTGTTGTTTCCTCAGAACTGTGCAGTTGCAGATTCCATTATGTCCAGTAGAAGCATGGCAGTGAGCAAGGCAGATAACGCGCCATCTCTTCCACTTTAAAGCCCTGATGACCATTTTGCACTAGGGCTTTCAAACACTAGACTAGCTCCTCCCTTGCTTTCTATATTCACCTTCCCAACTTTTCCTACACATGACAACCTTACTGCTTTTCCTTAATACTGTACATACTGGATTCTTCTGCTCAGGATCTTTGGGTGGTCAATTGCTACCTACAGGATAAAGCTATAGTATTTAAGTGATAACAAAAGGCTTCTGTCATTCTGTCCTATCCTTTACATGAATATATAGGCATCAGAGCATACACAACAGATTAGCAGATTTGGAAAGACCCTGGCTGTCTTGAGAAAATTAAATGTATACATTCATAAAGTATAATATGAAGTGAGGAACACAAACCCTGAGTGAGTTTCATTTTCTTCACCACAGAGAATTAGTCTTCATAGACTGTGGTACTTTATCCTGTTCTGAGGCTCAGGTTTCTGTATTTTAATCCTGGGTTACCTCTGGACCTTAAAGGATTTTTATGCATGGCTCTTATGCCACTAGACTCTGTTCTTACATTTCCTGGACACTCTCCTAAGCCCTCTGAGCATTATGTCACAGACAGTGTTCAACAGTCAATGGCCCTCTTGCTATGGTTCAGATGTGCCCATGCCCCTTCAGAAAAGCCTGACTGGCATGAACTGACAAGTTCAGTTTGAACCAGAAACAAATACCTCATGTGTATCAGGGAAAAGAAGGAAGAAGTTGCTGAAGCCTTTTCTTCTCTCAGGAACAGGATACAAATTTTCTATTCTTGGAGAGCTAATGCAAGGGAATAATCTAAACCCCTGATAATGAATGTTTTCTTTATTAGCCTTTGGCTAGGTAATGTTGCTATTTTCCTCCTCCCTTACATTAATCATTTGGGGTTAACACAGAAAGTGATAGAGATGGTCACTGGGTAAGATGAACACACTTGCTATTTCTCTGTATTTTGCTTGGTTAAAAAAAGAGGTACAGAGCTAAACAATGAATACACAACAGAAGAATCTTGAATATCTGAGAAGCACTTAAATGTTCAAAGTCCTTAATCATCAGGGAAATGGAAATCAAAACAGCCCTGAAATTCCATCTCACACCAGTCAATGGCTAAGATCAAATACTCAAGTGACAGCACATGCTGGCAAAAATGTGGAGAAAGAGGAACACTCCTCCACTGCTGGTGGGATTGCAAGCTGGTACAGTCATTTTGGAAATCATTCTGGTGGTTCCTCAGAAATAGTTCTACCTGAAGACCCAGCTATACAACTCTTGGGCATATACCCAAAAGATACCCCACCATACCTGAAGGACATGTGCTCCACCATGTTCATAGCAACCTTATTTGTAATAGCCAGAAGCTAGAATCACCCAGATGTCCCTCAACCCAAGAATGAATACAGAAAATGTGGTCCATTTACACAATGGAATATTATTCAGCTATTAAAAATGAGAACATCATGAATTTTGTAGGCAAATAGAGAGAACTAGAAAATAATCATCCTGAGTGACATAACTCAGATCCAAAAGGACATGCATGGTATGTACGCACTGATAAGTGGGTAATAGCCAAAAAGAACAGAACACCTAGGATACAACCCACAGACCAGAAATGTAACAAGCAGAAAGACCCAAGTGAGGATGCTTCAATCCCACTTAGAAGGGGGAAGAAAATAATCACGGTAGGCAAAGGGAGGGAGGGACATGGAGGGGAGGGGGTAGGAGGAGGGGAAAAGGGGAACAGGATCAGGTATAGGTTGGGGAGGAGCAGGAGAGAAACCCAGAGGGCCAGGAGAATGAATGGAAATAAGCAACCTTTAGAAAGTACCAGAGACCCAGGAGGTGAGAGACTCTTAGGACTCAGTGGGGGTGACCTTAGCCAAAATGCCCAACATTTAGGAGAGTCCATTTCCAGTAGATAGACAGGGCCTCATGTGGAAGGACTGGGTTACTAACCCACAGTCAAAATTTCTGACCAAGAATTGTTCCTGTCTAAAAGAACTGCAGAGGCAAAAAGAGAGAAGAGACTGAAGGAGAGGCAGTCCAATGATTAGCTCAACTTGGGATCCATCTCATGGGGGGGCATGCACCAAGGCCTGACACTATTATTGATGCTATGATGTGCTACAGTCTAGCATGACCGTCCTCTGAGAGGCCCTACCAGAAGATAATTGAGACAGAGGCATATACTTACACCCAACCATTGGAGGAAAATAGGGGACTCCTATAGTTGAGTTAGGGAAAGGATTGAAGAAGCTGAAAAGGAGGGCAACCCCATAGAAAGACCAGCAGTCTCAACTAACTCAGACCCCAGGTAGCTCCCAGAGACTAAGCCACCAACCAGAAGCATACAGGGGCTGTCTGAGGCTCCTAGCACATATACAGCAGCGGTCTGCCTGGTCTGGCCTTGGTGGGAGGAGATGTGCTTAATCCTCTAGAGACTTGAGGACCCAAGGGAGTGGGGAGGGACACCCTCTTGGAGGCAAGGGGGAGGAGGAATGGGATGAAGAATTGTGGGAGAAGGGACTAGGAGGGGGGAAATGACTGGAATGTGAATAAATAAAATAATTAACTAAAAGAAATTTTAAAACAAGAAATGTTTCTGTTTTCTAAACAGTTTATTTTTATAAGGCAGTAAGATAATTTATATGTGATAATATAATTTTGATTGCATAAAAGCATGTTTAATGCTTAGTAGATATCTAAATCATCGTCTCCTCTAGATAAAAAGTTCAGAGGAGGAAAATATTGGTTTGTCATCTAAGAGTAAGTTGCCACCACTGCCCGGCTAGCGTAAGTTCTTATAAAACGGTTTGAGCAGCTGTGGCCAACTTGGGTCACTTCATGATTTAGAGGAGTACTTTGGAATCTCAGTACTTTAAAAGAGAATATGAGATGAGGTTCTGTTTTAGGGGCATGTCTACTTACATATGCACAGTTATAATAATGTTATTTGTAGATGAGTAACTACAGAACAAAAGTTAAAGGGTTCATAATTTCCATGTTTACATTTTTATCCCCTTAGCAGATAGTATTAACACTAGTTGTAAAGCTTTCTTATTAAGTCATAATGCTTTGCTTTTAAATCAGTCTCATTTATCTTTTATTCATTCTGAAATCAAAGATACAGGGAGCCAAATCAAATGTGCTTCTCTTTCACTCTCATGTTCAGAAGACCATGAGGTTTATACAAAGAACCCCAATTTCATTTTATAAATTGTATTTTGATATATAATTTAATGTTGCACAGATTGACTCAGTAGATTTACTTTTTTATTGGGTATCTACAACTACTGTTTAGATATTAGGTTAGCAATGTGAGCAGACAAACACATCCTACAAAGACTAGCATACTGTCTACCTGTCTGTTCAGGTTCTTTCCTGTGCTTCTATATGATGTCCCCTTCCTCCAGGTATAGTGAGAGCATATCTGCAATGGCAGCCTCATACTAACGTTAGAGGAAGGTCAGAGGACTCCTTCACTGTCTGCTCCAGGGGGAATACCAAAGGTCAGACTGACCTTCCTGCTTTAGCTCTGCTCAAATGTCAAAGTGCCTTGTTTTGAGACATCAATTTTGAATGCCATCAACATGAATGGTTACTACTTTCTACATTAGGAACCTGAGTGGGTGGTAGTCTACTCGCTACTTATAATTTATTGCCAAGACCCAACTCGTCTGTAGTTATCTAATTTATGTGGCCTGTAATATTGTTTTTCTCTCATGTCTCTCTGACAGCCTTCCATGGGCTTCCACATTTCTCTATTTTTGAAGACACTCCTTCTGTACTGCTGTTCATAGGTCCAGATACCCCATCATGGCTCTTTGTAGTATACTCTTTTGTCATATACATGACTCTCCTGGCTTCTGCCATCACGGAAGGATGCTGTTCTCCTCCCACTAATACTACTGCTCATATTACTTGCTCTATTACTAAGATGATGCTATTCTTATTTAGTTGTACCTTAAAATGACTCATGAGCAGAACACATTACATGCCTGAAATCAGTGAGACTTAGGCATAACTTCTATTGCTGATATTCCCAGTCATGTGACCTTGAAAAAGCTCTCCTCAGAAGCAAAATCTTCATTTGAAAATGAAACACTAATACTACTATCCTCATTGGTTTGTCAGATAACTAGTCACGCACAAAGACAACTTAGCACATGGTATGCAGTCAGTATAGAGTTAACTAACTCACAGCTCAACTGCCAGAGAAAATAGAGCCCGTGTGGGGGGCCAGAGGGAAAGCAGCATTCCACAAACACTTAAAACAGAGAATTAAAGCACATGAGGATTTAGACTCTGAGGGACACTGATAACAAACCATAGCCCTGCCAGACCATCTCAACTGAGCTACAATCTCATTGGTTAAAAACATCTGCATTCAAGTTATATGTTATGACATAAAATCCAGTCTGTTTAAAAATCAAGCTTGTCTTCTTTTTTTTCTTTTTCTTTTTCTCTAAACCCTGCTGCCTTCTACAGTAACGAGTGATTCTGATTCCCTTGTGTGTGAGTGATTGTTGATTTTTCCCAGCCTGTGGAAAGTTTGATGCCAATGTCATTTTCATCTTCCCATCACAATATTTCCATGCAGTTCTATCTCACATCTGTTTCCTGTAACACTTTTATGGGCCTGATTTCCAACTTCTTCACTCCTAATCTACAAATACTGTTGCTAGACTATACTTCCTCAGCTTTCTCTAGTAGCATGGACTGCAGTTGAAGAACCCTCTACATCTTATTATTTCTTACCCTAAATTGCCTGGCCCATCCCTGAAGGCCTTCGAAGACTGGGCCCCCAATCCCAGTTCACCTTTTCCTTACTGATCTATCAACACCCGTTTAATTTCATTTAGATCAAGTTTCTCCTTGTCTCTGCATGCCTCCCTGCTAATGAATCTTCATTCATATTGATTAACTTTGTGGTCACAGACCAGGTAAATTTGACCCATCATTCAAATTTGTTTAAGATCTCTCAGCAGCTACTCCGGACTCATGGCCCTATTGCATCTAGCAGTGTCTACTTGTGTCTGCATTAAGAACTCCACTGCTTTATCTCATACAGATTATTAGGGCTTTTCTTCCCTCATTTCCCTAATTTCTCCCCTTAATTTTCTTTCTCAAAGTAAACAATAAAATGCCAAGCATTCAATCTATTTTCATCCCATTTCAAATATTTGTTCAGAACTGAGAACATGGGCTGATTCAGACAATATTTAATATTCAATTCTACAAGCATCATTATGACAATGGAGATTAAGAGTACTTCTGCAATAAACATTCAGAATAATGTGAAGGCTACAAATTGGGACAGTTTGAAACTAACATGACTTTTATTATTGCTTCTCTTTAAATACTGCAATCAGGTACTTCTGCTGCTCAAAGTACTACTAATAATGGTTTTCTCTTTCTCAAAGTCTTCATTTACATCTCATTGTTTAGGTAATTACGCCTCAATTCAGTATTTGAAATTTTTCAATATGTGGTTTTAATCCCCCAAAAGCTTTCAGCAAGACAAACTCTAAAGGAAGGAGAGTACTGTCTGGAAATCTGTTTCTTCTGCCTTATGTCTTGGTATAAACTGATTATCTGAAAGTGTTTCATTTGACCATACATAGTAGGATATTCTGGAGAAAGCCCTAAATTTTATATAATAATCTACAAACTAGAATATACATATGTGTACAATAAATACACATAGCCTATATGACATTTTTGTGTTTTAGTATTGCAAACCCGAATATTATACAAACCTGAGCATTGCTGAAGATCTCTCAGCAGCTACCCCGACTGGTGGCCCCATTCCTTCTGGCAGCGTCTATCTGTGCTTACTTTAGGGACCAAGCTTCTTTATCAGGTGTAGGGTATTAGGGCCTTTCCTCCCCTGTTTTTCCTTTATTTTAATTATCCTAACTAAACATTAAAATGACAAGCAATACTGAGGTTTACCTATAACCAACATATTGACACTTCCTAAAAATTTATGTGCATTTTATTTTTCTTATAGAATTAAAATCACCATTTGAAATAGAAGCACACAATTGGATATATTAACGGGGTATAGTAATATTTCAAAATAAGTATACATCATATAATATTTTAAAATATGGTAAACATACCTTTCTTTTCAACTAGTTACATTTTTATGTACAGCATTTAATCCCTTCCTTTCAGGCTCATGAACAGCACAGTACTATTTTCTATAGCTACCCTACTTACCTGGCTTTTCTTCAGGCCTTCAACTTATAATATCAAAATTCAGAGAGGATTTATAAGAAGTTCTTTTGTCAAAGCCACAGTCTCTCATTTCTTTGCTTTCATTTTCTAGAAGTGATTTCATTATATGTAAGTATTGATTTGGGAGAGACAGAAGTTAATTTCAATTTGGTGGCAGTGACTACATATGACTGCAAAAAGAATCATGGCCATCAACGGTTGGAAGAAGAGGCCAACTGAACACTGAAAGCAACCAGATGTAAACTCAAGTGACACCAAGTTCTCTAGAAACCAAACATAATTTGTCATAACTAAATACTAATTTCATTTCCCTTTTCATCTTTACTATCTGATTGTCACATAACAAGTGCTCAGATTTTTTTTTTCTTTTTCTCTTAGATATTTCCTTTATTTACGTTTGAAATGTTATCCCCTTTCCTAGTCCTCCTACCTCCGAATCTCCCTATACCATCTTCCCTTCCCCTGCTTCTATGAGGGTATTCCCTCACCCACCCACCCACTCCCACCTTCCTGCCCTGACATTCCCCTACCCTGGGGCATCAAGCCTTCACAGGAACAAGGCATCTCCTCCCACTGGTGCCTGACAAGGCCATTCTCTGCTACAAATGCATCTGGAATCATGGGTTCCCCATACGTACTCCTTGGTTAGTGGTTTAGTCCCTGGGAGCTCTGGGGGTTCTGGTTGGTTAATATTGTTGTTCTTCCTATGGGGTTGCAAACCCCTTCAGCTCCTTCAGTCCTTTCTCTAATTCCTCCATTGAGAGCCCCATGCTCAGTCCAATGGTTGGCTACAAGCATCTGCTTCTGTATTTGTCAGGCTCTGGCAGAGCCTCTCGGGAGACCACTATTCAGACTCCTGTCAGCAAGTACTTCTTGGCATCCACAATAGTGTCTGGGTTTGGTGACTGTATATGGGATGGATCCCCAGGTGGGGCAGTCTCTGCTCCACACTTAGTTTCTGTATTTCCTCTTGTGAGTATTCTGTTCCCCCTTCTAAGAAGGACTGAAGCATCCACACTTCGGTCTTCCTTTTTCTTGAGTTTCATGTGGTCTGTGAATTGTATCTTGGGAATTCTGAGCTTTTGGTAATATCTCCTTATCAGTAAGCACATACCTGTATTTGTTCTTTTGTGATTGGGTTATCTTACTCAGGATGATATTTTCTAGTTCCTTCTATTTGCCTAAGAATTTCATGAAGTCATTGTTTTTATAGCTGAGTAGTAGTCCATTGTGTAAATGTACCACATTTTCTGTATCCATTCCTCTGTTGAAGGAAATTTGGGTTCTTTCTAGCTTCTGGCTATTATATATAAGGCTACTATGAACATAGTGGAACATGTGTCTTTGTTATATGTTGGAACATCTTTTGGTTATATGCCCAAGTGCTATAGCTGGGTCCTCAGGTAGTAATATGTCCAGTTTTCTGAGGAATTGCCAAACTGATTTTTAGCGTGGTTGTACCAGCTTGCAATTCCACCAGCAGTGGAGGAGTGAGTGTTTCTCTTTCTCCACATCCTCACCAGCATTTGCTGTCAACTCAGTTTTGATCTTAGCTATTCTGATTGGTGTGAGGTGGAATCTCAGGGTTGTTTTGATTTGCATTTCCCTGATGACTAAGGATGTTGAACATGTCTTCAGGTGCTTCTTGACCATTCAATATTCCTCAGTTGAGAATTCTTTGTTTATTTTGACAAACCACAAAACAATAAACTACAAACAATTCCAAAATCATGATGAAACCCATAAAGTTACCAGCTCATGGCATAGTGCTGTCCCTGCCAACACCCAGAGACAACAGCAAGGAACTGAACTACAGTACTTAGCATATTTACATCTTGACTGTAGGTTTAAAACCTTCTCAAATTCTAACAATCACACTGCTTCAGTTGTCAATTTTGTATCAAACCCAACATCTGCCCCCAATGTCCAATACAATTCAATAGAATGAACAGAAAGGAATAATGAAAACAATTATTTTAGGATGTAGAATACATGTAGGACTTGACAGTGGCAGGATCAAGGAGGCAATTTGAAATGTTGATATAATCCCTTTGATTCTTGACAAGTTCGTTCATTGCTTTAAAGAGGACTAGATTCAACAGCCTCCAGAAATTTCCACTCCCATGTCTGATGCTGACAGGCTGCAGGTGCTTCAGATCGACAGCACTGGGGTGCATGCAGCAGATGTTGTCCATGGTAACAGGAACATGGATCCTCAGAGCACTTCCCTCTGATCTCACTCACTCTTGCAATTACAAATTCATCCTAGTTTGGGTTAACTCTTTTTAGATACACTTTTATATACACTATGAAGTTTTAACCTTTCACCAGTCATAACATGAATATATCTACATTTTTTTGAAACACAAATCAGTGTTTGAGTCATTACGTCACGGGACTACTTTCCTCATTTAGATGCTAGGCTGATACTTTAAAGAACAACACACGAGTTCTTACCTCTAAAAGATAAGGCTCCATTTCAACCAGGGTTTTCCCAAGATGCTTATCAGGTTCTAAGCCTGTCAAGAAAGGTGAAAGTTTTCTAGGTAAGAGTCAGCTGAGAGCTCGAAAGGCACATTTCCTTCTCTTGACCCCTCCTCTACCAGGAAAGCAATGTATATGCACCGTAAGTTGTTTGATGTTATAGTAAAAATTTACGTTGCCAGAATTTACTTCCCTATTTCCCTGGGATAGCTGCTTTCTTGCCCCTAAAAACCAGTTTTACTTTCTCAATTGGGAAATTGTAAAGTAGATGAAAACAGGACAATATGACATAAAGGAAATACAATGCTATGGTGTGCTTACAGACAGGAGCCTAGCAAGGCTGCCCTCTGAGAGGCCCAATAAGCAGCTGACTGAGACAGAGGCAGTTACTAGCACCCAACCAATGGACTGAAGGCAGAGACCTTGTGGCTGAATCAGGGAAAGGCTGGAAGAAGCTGATGAGGGTGGCAACCCCATGGGAAGACCAGCAGTCTCAACTAACCTGGACCCCTGAGTTCTCAGACACTGAGCCACCAACCAGGCAGCATATACCAGCTAATAAGAGGCCCCCAATACATATACAGCAGAGGAGTGCCTGGTCTGTCCTCAGTGAGAAAAGATGTACCTAACCCTTGAGAAACTTGAGGCCCCACCCCAGGGAGTAGGGAGGCCTGAAGGGTGGGGGTGGGGGTAGCCTCTTGGAGACAGGGGGGAGGAGAAATGAGAAGATTTATGTGAGCATGGACCAGGAGGTGGGGCAACGACTGGATTGTAAAAAAACAAATAAAAGTAATTAAACAAAAAAAGGAAGTATAAAACCTCAGCATTTTACTTGTGGTTTATTTTATTTAAAGACAATAGTGCGATTTCTCTGTCTTACGCCTATTTTATTTTAAATTTAAATGAAATTATAAAATAAGACTAGAAAAGAGAATAACTGTTACACACATAAAATTAATTCAGTTAATAGTTCAATATGGATACACTCATATTATGAAATTAAATCATAGCTGCTCTCAAAACAATGTATCCATTTAAATAGAGTATAATTCTTTACCAAAAAATATCCCAATTCTAGTAGTTAAAGTGTCTCCATTCAATATGGCAGTCTAGCTATTTTTCTGCATAAAACCCTTTCTACATTAATACGCTGCTCTTGGTAATGCCTACTAGGCTGCTCCCACGGTCTGGAAGAGAGCCATCTGAGTGCATTCTGCATTGTTTCATTATTTTTTTTTTCTGTTCATTAGAAAGTTGACAAGTCATTAGGGACCTCATGATTACTACCTAGACAAGATGCATTTCAGGTTGTTTTTAGAAAACATTTCTTGGATAACAGCCAGAGACCTCTAGGGATTGAAGCTCCTGTCTTTGAGAAGGCAATGGCCTAAGCCAATCTCATTATTTATGTCTTTAGATCAGCCCAGGCTTTCCTAGAGGGGTATTACTAGTTGTGAATGTGGTAGGAAGACCACCTGTCCTTTTAACCATAATATTCAGTTACAAAAGAGCTCCCAATAAAGTCTTAATGCTTAGAGCATCGATGACTCCACAATTAATAACATCAAAATGAAAACCCAATATAATTGAATTCTTAATTTCCTTACAGTTTCACATATTTTTCTAAATTTTTAAATTTAGAAATATTTTATCATTGCATATACAATCTGTATATAGCTTACTTTTGATAATGAAGAATGGTTTCAAAAACAATTATCTGGTAAAATGGATCATGTTAAATATATAAAGTTACTATCTAATTTGCAATAAATATGTAGCTATAAGATTTCAGTTTTGTTTTTTTTAATTTTAATTTTGGGTTTAAGATTTTCTTTTATTGAAAATAGATTATTTTCTCATATAATATATTTTGATTATGGTTTCTCCTCCCCTACTCTTTCTAGAAATTTCTAACTTGATGTTATGCACAGAGATTTCTGATATTCAAGAACATTTATAATTGAGAAATGAAGTGTAGGGTCAGATTAGTATCAGTAAATTATCACTGGACGTTTTTAGAAGTTTTTAAAAATAATCAAGTCAATGTTTGAGTTGAAATTAAACACAAATCTTGGAAGGTATGAATCATTTCTTAATTTAACTTGTTTGCTTTACTGGAAGAAGAATCCATTTATACTTCTAGGGGCAGCTAAAGAGCAGTCCTGAAATACAGCTTTATTTATGCTGAAGGATTCTACTATGTGGAACTATTTGAAAGTACATAAACAACAAGAATTTGGTAATGTTCACATTCATATCATATAGTCAATTATTAAAAAATTAAGTAATTATTTAATTGCTAATGCACTTGGTCTAAAAGGTACAATAATCTCTTTCTTAAGAAACAGAACAGAACAAAGCAAAAAACAAAACAAAACAAACAACCCAAAATCAGTACCTATATTCAACACAGTGTCAGTGTAATTTGAAACATCTTTGTGATTACGTATATTTTGCTTCTCTCCGTAAAGCTACATTATATTAACCACCCTGGGAGCATTATGAAGAAACCAGAAGTGTTCATGGTCTCTTTTAATGCAAACTTTATTCAAAAGCTTCAATTCAGCATACTCTGTATGAGAGACATCTCTTCTTCAGATTCATTTCACTTTGTGAGTGTTATCTAGTGAAGTCTAAGTCATGAATACACGCTAATTGAGCTTCTCATCAATCTCACAGAATGTTTTTAGTTTATCTTCTCAAATCGCCAGTTATGGAATGCTGTCTCAATGTATTCATGCCTCCTAAGAACTTTATTCATTGAGCCATTTATTAATGTTGATATAAATAGTGGTATAAAGAAATGAAATATTAACAAAGAAGATGACAGTCCAGAGGATGTAGGATGTCATTTCATTTCAAGAATGCTTTAATTCACAGGCATGAGATTTTAAGTTACTAACAAGATTTTCTCCAAAGTACAGGAAAGAATGACTATAAATTCTGACATCTAGCCATTTAATCACACTGTGCAGACATTCCTTGATGGAAGATGGGTGGGTGAATAAACCCACAACAAGACCTAGGCACTGGAGCTCCATGCAGAATTAAGAAATTAATTAGGAGGAAGAACTATAATTTGCAGAGCTGACATCCATTTTACTTTAGTTGCATGTATCAATGGGAAGCGATTACAATTCAATTAAAATATTCAATTTTATTACTTTACTGACTGACCTTGAAGTTAATGCCTGCTTTATTTAATTGCATCATCTAAGAATAAATGTTAACCCTAAAATGCTATGCCCCATTATTTTCAATGCAGTTTTCAACATCTCAACTGAATTATATCAGCTAATTTATTATCTCCTGTCATGAAAGGAAGTGGAGGTTTATTTCTTCAGGACAGTCCAATATACGATGAGGGAAACATCACAAAATAGTTGATAATGCTGTTTTTTACAGAGTCCAGTGAGATGAATTGTGTTCCCATCTTAACGTCAGCAGTGTACACTTTTACTGTAAAATCACTATTGATATTAGAAAAGGCATAATCAGTCTGAGAAGCAATTTTTGGCCAGCCTATAATTTTTTGTTTTATCTACTGCAGGCAGGAACTGAGAATCTATTATAACTCAATAACACACATAGACACACATAGACAGACATGCACAATCGCACACACACATACACACATGCACACACATATAGGTACAAACATATGCACACAGATACATACACATATACATAGGCACATACACATGCACACACAGACACAGGCACATAGACACACTTGGTGCATGTGCCATATAATTTCTTACTATCTCTGTCATACTCACTAGTTACAAGAACAGGTAATCCCATATTGCAAATTTTACTTGTTTTTAAATAAGTGAAACATTTAGCTGTTCCCAGACTCAAACCCTATACCATTATAACATACTTGCACATTTAGGAAATGAAATGGAATGAGATTTGTTAAGAACCACAGATAGGAAGAAAGGCTGGGTCTATGAGCTCTGAGACAAGAATGAGCTGACATGTGAAACCAAGAGTCAGGCAAGGACATGATTTCAACATTGTACCTTCCATTCCTCTAATTAGGCCACCAAATGCTTAACTGTCATATTCACTGTGTCGAGGCTTGTCTCAGTATGGGCCTTCTTTCTTAAATCTATAACCTGAGATTTTTATATCATAAAGTAGACTCATTCTTATGGAATCACTTTAAAATTTATGGCATATAAGAAATGAATGGCTAGTAAATCACATTGAGTATAATTGTGCAGATATAATAATCAATACTAACTAGCAATGGACCAAAATTTTCTCTTTTCTAATTTAAAACTATTGTGCAATCCTTTACATGAAAAGTACAAAAAGTGAAATATACATGCATAACACAAAAAGGGATAGTAGAAATATTTCTTTAAGAAACACCTGCCTAAGTGTTCTCATTAGCTTTAAGCATAGGACTACTAAAACCCGAAAGCCTGGTACATGTAGAGACTGTGAGAAAGCCAAGATGCAAAAGAAAAAAGAGGGGGGTTCTTAGGAGTTTAGTTTTTACTGTAACAGTTTATAGCTACAGAAGACTAATGAATTCTTGCAGAACTGTGGTATCTTCCAATTTGACCTTGGATCCAGTTTGAGATTTAGAAAGGTCACTCCACTCTCTTTCAGTCCACTTCCTTCACTGGACACATGGTTGGAGGTAGCATAGTAAATGAGTATACAGGCCACCGCACTGGTGTAAGGGAGAGAGGCCATACTAGAACAAAAGCATTAATAAGAAAGAACCAGAACCAAACCAATCTGAGAGCAAGGCATGCTAGGTGTGATGCAGACAGTACCTGTAAAGCTAGCATGTTCGAGAGAAACACAGTCCAGATGATTCTTGCTTTATAGTTTGGGGTAAGTTAAGAGTGCCCACTACCATTATTTCAGGTGCATAACAACAAAATATATGCAAAAATTGGAAGGAAAATAAATGGTAACTATCATTCTGGAAGTGTATTGCTTTTCCAAAGAGACTCTAATTGGCAGCGAGGAAGATGGGGTCAGAGCCCAGCAGAGAGGCCTAGACGGCAGATACGGAAATAGAAACAGAAGCTGTGAGATGAACTGACTGTAGGTGAGTCAAAAATACAGCAAAGAGCCCAAGGAACAGACATTTTAATTGAACTGTGTAAAATGCAAATCTGATCGAGTTAATTTCTCCTCCCTCCTTGCCAAATTTACTGTATATTTGGCAGCTTAATATCATGTATACTTAAAGTATTCAACTTCGAGGTTTCCTGTATGTATGCATTTCAGAGTATCCATCATATTAAAGCTAACTAACTTCCTACCACCTTACATAACTACTATTTATTCTGGGGATGGGACTGAGTACTGAAATCAGGCTCTCCTGCTGTTAGGCAAGTGCTCAGCCATTGTCCTACAGATTCGGAACCCCATTTACTGTTTTGCAAAATGGTAACAACCACTTCTGAACAAGGGATGCTGGTCCATGGCTGCAGTCCTGCACTAGTGGCTGAAGCAGAGAGCATAGCGCGGTCTAAGGCTAGTCTCGGCCCAATTCTGAGCTGTGACCCAGCCTGACACTTCAAGCTGCCCTTCTGAAAAGGAAAGACTTACCCTCTGTAGTCTCTAAGTCTATACAGTATTTATAGGTCGCTTGAACATAATATAAAGAAACCATTACACAAATAAAAACTGAAAGTTAATAAAACGCAGATACTCTCAGGAAAGTTCAAGTACACAATACAGTAGGATCAGCTACAGTGACAGTTCTAGGCACAGGATCTCCAGAATTCATTTATCTTATAGAACTCATTACCCATACCCTCCCTCCTCCTCAACTGCTTTGTACTCTTTCCCTGACTTTCACACTTGTAGATTCTATAAATGAGGTCATGTAGTATTTGTCTTTTTCCCTTTCCAGCACTGTTCATTGATTATCCATTCTCTTGTGTTACTGGCACACCTGCAGAAGTGCAGTATAGAGGGTTGAATTTACTTCAGGGCTCTTTATTTCCTATTCTGTTCTATTGGTCTATATGATATTTTAAATGACAACATCATATTGAAAAATAATGCATCATGAGAGGGTACCACAGCTTGAAATTTATATATCTGTATACAAATATCCTTATATAAACATACACAAATAAGATAGATATTCATATATATTATATATTTGAAGATAAAAGTATAAAGTACTTTGAGAATGGAATATCAATTTATTAAAAAATTCAAAGAACTTATTCTTATCAGAATCAGATATTCCATGGCTAACATTAGTTATGATGCCCTACCTTATCTGAAGAAACAATATGCTAGTAATAAATAAACAAGATCAGCATTTTTTCTCTACTGTTATAATCTATAACTCTACTTATAAAATGAGAAAATGATGCTTCTATTTAGGGATATACAGTTATATGATTAGTTGCATTTGTATTTCAAACTGAAGATTACATAAAATATACTTAAAAGTTGAGATATAATTCTTGATTTTATTTCTTAAGTCAAAAATGGTAAATAATTCATGGGACAACTGGGTATGGTAAAACTTTGAAGCTTAAAAAAATCTGCACTAAATTACTCTAAGTGAAGGCACATTATATTTAAATCAAAATTAATTATACTTTAAATCATATTAAGCAATCTTTTTAACGAAATAATTATTTGAACCAAGTTCAGGTATAAAAATTGTTAACTATAGAATATAAAAGAATAACATAAATTGCTTTTAACCTTTGCTGTTCAGCATTCTTTCTAGGAAGGCTATTACAATGCACGATTTTAATTATGTCCATTATTATCCAAATGAATGACAGGAGAATACAATGAGAGAGAGCAATAATTAACATGCCTTGGCATGGCTTATCTGGGCAGTTAGAAGCAGAATCAGATGAAGGTAATGTATAGAATGCCAGTGTGCTTGCGTGGGAGTGGAAGCCAGCAATTGGGAAGGCTACACAGTTAAAACACATGCTCTAATTAGGATGGGCATCTCTATTGTGAACCCACATGGAGGCTTTAAAAAGTATGCATTAAATTTGGAAAGAAAATCCTAGTTAGCAGCCTTCTGAGAGAAGTAAAGAGTTTAAGAGCATCTCAAGCTACTTAAAAGAAAGAGGACAGTAACTACAAGATATTATGCACCATGACATTATCTGAAAAGTCAAAAGAGAAATCTGCATAGCCAAATGAAAAACCGAAAACAGTTCCATAGAACTGTTCATGAATTTGTTGAAAGTATCTAGATCGTCTTATAATATGGTATTTAAAAAATAAAATACCAGCGATGTACTGCTGGGAAATGAAGACTATGAGGAAGAAAAGGGACAAAGTAACAGGCAGATGAGTAGGAAGCATGAGTGGAGGTGCTGTGCTCCTCAGCTAATTGGTCTCAAGCCAGAGGTGCGCAGGGGCTGGGCACTTCACTGGGTCCTGTGTTGTACAGCCCTGCATCCATAGCTTGTGGGGAAAGGACTACTCCAAGGGCACTTTGAGAATAACCAGTGGTGCAGTGGCAAACAGCAATCTCCTAGGGGGAAAGAAGAGAGTGACAAGAAATTCCATGGTAATAAATCACCCTGGCCAGATGGTGTTCAGCTGAGAGTTCCTGAAGGAAATATTAAAATGTGACATGCCTGAGCATCTGAAAACCAGCAACTGTGTCTAAGCAGTGCTGTTTTGTTAATATGAAGCCTTTCTTTAGGAAAGAACGACAATGAAATTAAGATTTATAGAGGTATATATGAGAAGCTCTTGTGTTGATAGTGGAGAAACTGATAGAGTCTAATTAAGAATAGCTTCCTTCTACATCAGGATAAGGTTAACTGGCTGAGGTCAAATCGCCCACTGAGTCTATAAAGAGAACACTGTTTCTCTCCATCCTATTAAACTTATCAGGAAATGTCAATAAAATACTAGATAGAAGCAAAACAGTAAATGTAATTTATTTGGGAATTACATGAGGCTTTTAACAAGGTCACATGAGACTGTTGGGGGAAATAAATAAGCACAATCTTTAGGAAGAGAGGCCACGGGAGAAACTTCTGCCATTAATTGTCAAAGTTGCTAAGTAAGGAAAACAAAGTTTCAGGGACAATTTCTCTTTTGTTCCCTAGCAGTGGGTCATGGGCATCTTCTAATGATAGCCAAAAGGGTGAGAGACTTAAGAAAGCGTATGTTCAAAGTCTGAAGAAAGAAAATGGAGGTCACCAGCAGCACAGATTTCCTTCTCAGTAGGACACGAAGATTCACACCAGGGACAAGAGGCATTGTGATACTGAGGAACTCTCAAATTGACAAAGGGAACTAAAGTCCAATAGGCACTAAGGGATAGAAAATATAACCAAGTGAATATTCATGACATGGAAGTCTGAAGGCTGCAATTCACATAAGTTTCTTATTAGAATGTGGAGTCTAAGCAACAGATTTCAAAGAGAACAACAAGAGCTGCTGTTAGCACTGCTGGACTGTCGTGCTCAGTGGGGTCTTGGACAGTTTATTTACTAAAAAGTACATATGTACTTGCCCAATACCAGGTTATTTTAAAAAGTCTTCTGCAGAACAAACTACTTCCATAGCTACTTCATAGTATATAGATATCCCTGCTGCATTTTTCCCGGTTGGATGCAGTAGCTAGATTTATCCAGTTAGTATGAATCAGTACTGATTCTATTATCAAAAGCATTAGCATTTTGAATAACCTCTCAGCTACCAGCAAATGTAAAGAGCATGAGATTCAAGCACACAGCTATTTAACTGGCTAAAAGGGTAATTAGGGTTAGGCAAAGAAAGAATGGTGTTAAGTATCAAGGGGCCTTCCTTCTACCAAGTTGATGCTGATTTACTATTAGTTCATATTACGTACAGTTACTTAAGTAACTGAGATCCTTTGTTTTATATCTCTTAGGTACACAGTCTGGCATCACATAGGAGATATGTCCCTGAAAAGTATAAGCACGCTGCATCACATTTTAAGTAGCAATGGAATAAACGCTGAAGGCTAAAGAGATGGCTTGACCATTAAAGGCTAGGCTCACACACAAAAATATAACAATGGAATCTGAACTATTTTCTTGAATATAATTTTGATGAGTTACAACTATAAAATCAAAATAATCACTTAACAAGAGTTTGAGACTATTGGAGAAAAACAAACAAACAAACAAACAAAAAACCCAAAGTCTCTTCTCCATGGAGAAAGGGTTAGGGATTAAAATTTTACTTTGGAGCAGAGTCTAAGAGTAACTAAGCCTTTTAAATTTAGAAATGAAAATGATCACAAATTTCAAATATGTTCAAAAATTCCAAACCTGTTCAAATATGTTGTTGCTCAAGTAAAGCTGGAACTTTCTCAGTGGAAGAAAATTAAGTAGAAAAAGAGAGAAGTCGTTTGGAGTTGTGGTGGTGCTGATGAATGCAGAAGGAGTTCTGAACATTGCTTAGGGTTAGCAGAGCCTCCTTCTTCCTGTCTGCAGTCTGTTATGTGCTAATGCAAATACTTGTAATTACCCAAAGAGAAACAAGGATCCGTTTTTCTTTTCTTTTCTTTTCTTTTCTTTTCTTTTCTTTTCTTTTCTTTTCTTTTCTTTTCTTTTCTTTTCTCTTCTCTTTCTCTTTCTTTTTCTTTTTCTTTTTCTTTTTCTTTTTTGACACTTGATATGTTAGGCAACCTTCATCCTTAAAAAAAGATGTAAATCTGAGGCACAGCTGAATGGCCCTGGAGCACACTGGATCCATTACATTTGCTTGTGTCTAATTACACCTGCCCAAGGCAGGTGAGAAATGCATTATGATAAGATCTTTTTTATATCGGAACAAAAAAAAAAAAAAAAAAAAAAAAAAAAAAAAAAAAAAAAAAGAAAGAAAGAAAATCAAATCAGTGATTTCCAATCTAATTAGTATTTAAAACTTTTGTTGTATATGCTCATTAAGACCTTTATAAAGCTGGGCTTTTTGAATCACCATTATGATTATGTTTTTAGGTGTTTGATGCAAACATTTCCTTCTAGAAACCCTACTGTTAGTTATCAATGCCAAACACAGATGAGTTTCTTACCTCTTTCTAGTTTAACATTTTAAAATGTTATTATTAAACAGTTTAACAGTTAACAGTTTAAAATGTTATTATTTAGAAATAGCAACACTGCTTAAAGTTTTCTAAATATGTAGCTACATCATATCTGAAATATCCTTTGCAAAGCATCTAAGAATGTGAGGCTGGCAAAAGCCCCTACAATTTAATAACAGTTTACATAATGACTTTTTATGAATGTATCAAAAAATGGATCATTTATGATAAATAAATAAATAAATAATATAAAAGAGAAAAAAGTCAAGGAAACCTATATGTACTTGTGTTGAGCAGCCTCTGAAGGAGACACCAATAGGCAGGCTAGAGACCTGAATCAAAAGGAAGATCTGAAATGCCACAAGAAATGATAGGTGGAGTTATCACTAAGTCTTTAGGAGACCTAAAGAATGGCTGCATAAAACTGGTAGCAAAATTAACAATAATAATGGACCACTAGTAAGATTAAAAACTAAGTCGTGTGGTATGCACCTTTAATGCCAGGACCAGGTAGTATGAGTATGAATTCAAACTCTGCCTGAGGCAGTTATTATATTGTAAGCAAGCTAGCTAGCAAGCAAACACACAAGCATATGACAATTCACTTCCCCACATAAAACAGATATAAACACATAGTTAAAATATAAACAATTAAAAATATAGGATATAAATCATGAGGCAGATGAGTCAAAATATTTCAAGGCTTGTGTTAGGTAAAATATAGTGACAATGATGATAAATGCTGTGTTCTCCATAGTATCATGAAAATGGATTTCAAGTGAAAGAAAAATTAGTCAGACAGAGTAAAAGAATTTATCACCAGCAAAGCTAAATTGAAGAATATTAAAGTGAGTTATTGAGGCAGTAGTAAGTTATCCCAGAGTTAAACAAGTACATTAAAAGAGAATAAAGCACAGTGTGAGGGAGAATGGAGGTAATATACATAAATGGTATATAAACAAAATAATACATTAGAAAGATAGATACAAGTGTAGATTAGAATGCAACACATCCAGGAAGGAAATAGAGTTCATGTACAGTAACCACTAGGCAAGACTGAAAGAAACATTTAACTAGTTAATTAACAAATATAAAAGTGGAAGCCGATTAATAAAAAAGTCAAGAAAAAGGAAAAATATATCAAATACCTTTTATTATTCAGATAAATAGTAAGCTGACTATATAAATTTGAGTCCAATAAATCAATAAACAAAACCTCAACTCTAGAATTGTTCCAAGATTGATGCAGAGCAGAAGCCAAGCTGAGGATGAAATAAAGCATGAAACCTAACAGAAAGCCTGTTTAGTCAACAACACCAGAAAGCTCACACTGGAAGGCAAAGGCTTCTGAAAACTAAGAGCTATTTTATAAAAAACAAAAACAAAAACAAAAAACAAAGGGGTAGGAGCTGAAAGGGTCTGCAACCCTACAGGTGGAACAACAATATGAACTAACCAGCACCCCCAGAGCTCGTGTGTCTAGCTGCATATGTAGCAGAAGATGGCCTAGTTGACCATCATTGGGAAGAGAGGCCCCTTGGTCTTGCAAAGATTATATGCCCCAATACAGGGGAACGCCAGGGCCAGGAAGCGGGAGTGGGTGGGTAGGGGAGCAGGGTGGGGAGAAGGTATAAGGGACTTTTGGGATAGCATTTCAATTGTAAATGAAGAAAATATCTAATAAAAATGTTAAAAAACAAAAATCAAAAAAACAAAGGGGTTTCTATGGGGAAAGCCTAGGACAACATAAACCCATATGCAGTTAGCAGCAGGCTGCTCCTTTGTTTTCTTTGTTGGACACAGAATTCACTATGTAATCCTGGCTAGGCCTGAACTTACTATATACCAGGCCTATCACTATAATTTTCAACATTTAAAATTATTTAAAAGAGCCAATTTTAGAGAAAAACCCAGTTTATCAAAGTGAAGTATGATTTGATGACCCTGAAATCTAATCTAGAAGAGCAAAAGCATCTCTCCTAAAAGTTTCCCCACGGAGCTGTCCATACTCAGACAGCTGAACTTCAAAACACTAAGGGAGAATTAATACCAACTGCAGAGGAAAGCTTTTGGACTACAGAAAAAGAGAAACACTTCAAAGCTTGTGTTATGAAGCCATATTACCCACACCTGTCACTCTCTAAAAGAAAATTCTAGACTGGTCATCTTATAAACTTGCATGGGAAAATTGTGAACAGGGTCAGGACAATAAATAAAGCACTGCTTAGAGATGACTTGTCACAGACATGTGACACAGCCCAACAGTGCAGGAAGATGATCTTAACAGATTTACAAAAAATATAATTCTATAACCATTCTTATTTCCTTTTTTTTTTTCCTTTTTTATTATTATTTTCTTTATTTACATTTCAAATGCTATCCTGAAAGTTTCCCATACCCCTCCCCCCACCTCTGTCCCCCTACCCACCCACTCCCACTACTTGGCCCAGGCCTTGCCTTGTGCTAGGTCATATAGAGTTTGGAAGACCAAGGAGCCTCTATTCCCACTGATGGCCGATTAGGTCATCTTCTGCTACATATGCAGCCAGAAACACAAACCCCGGGGGTACTGGTTAGTTCCTGTTGTTGTTCCACCTACAGGGTTGCAGCCCCCTTCAGGTACTTGGGTACTTTCTCTAGTTCCTCCATTGGGGACCCTGTGTTCCATCCAGTAGCTGGCTGTGAGCATCCATTTCGGTGTTGACCAGGTACTGGCATAGCCTCACAAGAGGCTGCAATAACAGGGTCCCTTCAGCAGTATCTTGCTGGCATGAGCATTAGTATCTAGGTTTGGTGGCTGATGATGGGATGGACTCCCGAATGGGGTACTCTCTGGATAGTCCATCCTTTCATCTTAGCTCTAAATTTTGTCTCTGTACCTATAACCTTTCATGAGAGTTATGTTCCTTATTCTAAGGAGGAATGAAGTATCCACAAATGGTCATCCTTCTTGATTCATTCTTATTTCCTAAGTGCTCTTTGAAGAAGATTATCTTAGTTTGGTAGAGATTTATAATAAGCATGGTCACAAATTGTCTGAACAACAAAATAAGAATTTGGATTTAACACTCCTTGAAAACAAGTTGCTCAATGGTTGCTTAGATCAACACAGTTTGACAAGTGACAATATGTATCTAAGAAGAATAACAGCAACAATGGCATAGTTTCTTGGTGCTGTGAGCTGACATATACCAGATACAACTCTCTTAAGGACACCTTGCTGTCATGAAATCCTGAACACCTAGACAAGGCACAGGCTCTCCATTCACAAAGCACAGCACTAATGCTTTCTGTGTCACAGAATTCAGTGTCACACACTTTATTTTTGTAAAAGCCAATTAAACACAATGGATTTATAGCACATATTAATAGTAAACATCATAGTAAGACTTATTAAAATCGTTCACATGCATTTTGCCCATTATTACTGATGCATTCAATAGTGATGAACAAACCCAGGCTATGCCTCTGCACTCACAAGGACCTCTGCAACAAAACAACAGAGATAAGGAATAGTTCAGATAAGAGTGGGTAAGGAAAAGGAACACAAAGTCATAGATGTAACCATAAAGGCTAAAGGAGTGAAGTTCTTAAAGGGAAAGACAGACTATATAACCACAGAACCTATCAAAGGATGGGTCTACAAAAGTTAATGCATTGAACTATACCAAAATGGACATGTTTTCTCTTTTAAATGGTAACATTAGAGAATGGAGGAAAAAAACATACAGCTGAATATGAAAACATACTTGCAAATTTTATATGGAATTATATTCAGAATTTGTAAAACAGCATATACAACAATTCCAAAATGGCAGAAGGGGCTACAGAGAAGGCTCAGTGGTAGAATGTTAGCCTAGCATGGCTTAGACCCTGGGTTTGATCCTACACATCCATACATACACAATCAAATGATTTGAACTGCCATCATTTACCAAGTATACGAGATGAGCAATGTCATTAGTCACTAGAAATGTATAAAATAATAATGGCATGAAATGCAATTATATCCACTGGAGAGCTATAGAAAGAAAGAGAGGAAACACTACAAGTTGATAGTATGTAAAAACCAGGAAGCCTCCGTGAAAGCTGGCAGGAAACTAAAACGGTAAAGTTACTCTGGAAGTCAATTTGGCAGTTCCTCAAAATTAGATACATATGGCATCATGATACAGAAATTGTACTCCTAAGCATACATTCAAGGGAAATGCAAACACATGGTAACAGAAAACTTGCATAAATGTTCACAGGAAGAGTCTTTACAATCACCCTTAAGTAGGAAGAACACAATGTTCATGGACCGAAGAAGAGCTTAATAATATGCACTATAAAATATCTCTGTAGTGGAATATTATATAGATACACAAATACCCAGAAATGCTACATGATATAATATGGGTAAAACTTGTAAACATTTATCTTAAGGAGCCAGTCCTAGTAGGTCTTATTTTGTAGAATTCCATTAGTAAGAAGTCGAGACAGGAAAATCTATAAAGATTAAAAAAAAAAAAAAAAAAAAAACTTTTCCTTCTTGTGATTGTCCTGGGAAGAAAAGGTAGAATTTGAAGTAATTAGATATTGATAGTAAGTGGGCAAGAACTTTTGGTGGGAGGAGAACAAAAATGTTCTAAATTTAGATGTAGTAATTACTGAACTTGTACATTTACTTAAAATTATGTTTTGAACTTTAGACATGTATAGAATAAAAGAGCTGGATGCCCTGTAAATTGAGTTGAAAATTCATAGGAACAGGAAAATGAGGCTGAGGGTTGAGCTGGGTACTAGAGGCTTTCTTTGCCCACCATATACTGGTGTTTGCAGGTTCAATCTTATAATCACCGAGGCAGGATGGAGAACGCATTGTCAGATATTACCAGGGTAGAGGTAGTATTAACATTGTCATCCTAAGATGATTATTGTTATTTTAAAATTATTTTACTTTGTGTGTGTGTGCACTACTATCAAAAGCCCCTAAGTATCATTAAAATACAAGGACTATCTATATTGGCCAAACTATAGCATGTGCTATTCTTATATTAACCTAAAGAAGTTTCTACAATTGGGACACTTTAAACAATGTTTTAAAGATGGTTAATATGGTATTACTAGAAATCAGGTGCTTCCTCAATCTGACCTTAGGAACTCAGTGCCTGAAACCAAGTCATCTGGCCTTGCTCCTGCAGTGGTCCCTGCCAGTGCAGATTGTCTTCCTCCTCCACTTTCTCCTCCTTTACCTCCCTACTTCCTCCTCCCTACTTTCTCCTCCTACTTTTCTCTCATGCTATCTCTCTTGTTCTGTCTTACTTTGTCTGTCTGTCTGTCTGTCTGTCTGTCTGTCTGTCTGTCTGTCTGATGTCCCCACTCTGAGATGGCCTTTGTGCCACCCACACCCATGATATGATCTCTGTTCCAGCATTCTGATCCACCAAGGTCCTCTGTAGCTTACTCCTAAAAGATATGTTATACCTAATATAATTCTGCTTGGGCATGTTATACATTTTTTATAAAAGTATTTTTTATAATTTCATGGAATTTTTACCAGTAGTACCCATCTACTAGATTATATCACATCAAATACACATTCCTTGAGGGTGGTCTTCTAAACCCTGTAGAATTCAATGATTCTCAACGTCTGGGTTCTAATGCTACAGGGCTCACAGATTACATATCCAGCATATCAGATCTTAATTTTTTTCTTTTTAATTATTTTATTAGACATTTTCTTCATTTACATTTCAAATGCTATCCTGAATGTCTCCTATACCCTCCCCTCATCCTGCTCCCCTACCCACCCACTCCCACTTCTTGGCCCTGGCATTCCCCTCTATGGGGCATATAAAGTTTGCAAGACCAAGGGGCCTCTCTTCCCAGTGATGGCTGAATACGCCATCTTCTGCTACATATGTAGCTAGAGACACGAGCTCTGGGGTTACTGGTTAGTTCATATTGTTGTTCCAC
>NC_034592.1:98063215-98065075 GCF_900095145.1 Mus pahari
AGAAGAAGAAGAAGAAGAAGAAGAAGAAGAAGAAGAAGAAGAAGAAGAAGAAGAAGAAGAAGAAGATATTACAGCAATTCCTCATCTCCCCTTTGTTCTGTTTCCTGACATGATCTCCCAGTTCCTTGTTCCTGTTGCCATGTCTGCCACTGCTGTCATGCTTTCCTCCCATGATGGACTCTTATCCATATGTACTGTTTCTTCCACAGGTGGCCTTTCATCATTGTGTTTTAATGCAGCAATAGAAAAGTAGCAAATATAGACAAGAAGATTATATAATAAACTTATTGGTAACATATTTTACATGTCCTTGTAGTATTGAGTTTTTGTCTATAGTAAACCATTCTGCAGAAAATGGATTTTCTTTTATCATAAAAAGTTTTGTTTATTAAAATTTTCAGACAATTTTAATGGATGAGGGTGGCTTTGAAACCTATATTTTATTATATATATGCTTCTATACATTTAAAGGGACTATGACACTTCAGGAAATTTTTCTTCAAAATTGATTGTTAGAATAAACTTCACACATACTTATCTATAGGTAGTCAACAGAAATCATGTGCTATAAATGTTAAAATTAGATTTAAACTTTTATTAGTTAGACACAAATGGTATATAAATTAATTCAGTTGTATTCTTTACTCAAAGGTTTAAAACCACTAACTCAATACTTCTATTTCCCTCCTGAAGCACATATTAAATGCAGACACACAACACTAGCTATATATTATCATAAAAGGGGAAATGTCAAATTCTTTGGTTTTATCCTTCCTTCTAATGGTAAGATCTGGTTGTGAAAAAACCAGTATCTTCCAGCATGGTACAGAATGAACTTCAAGACAGCACTGTTTCATCTTAGAAAATCCAGCAGAGATTAAAAATCATGCAAAGAAGCAGAGCATACTCTGCACAGATTCACCCAGAACTGCATCAATAAATAAGGCTTCATTGTAGACAGTAATCTAAGAGCTTGTCTTAATTAGGGTTTCATTGCTGTGAAGACACACCATGACCACAGCAACTCTTATATTGGAAAATATTTGTTTACAACTGGCTTACAGTTCCGAGGTGTAGTCCATTATCATCGTGGTGGGACGCAAGGTAGCATTCAGGAAGACATGGTGCCTGAGAAGGAACTGAGAGTTCTACAGCTTGGTCTGCAGGCCACAGAATAAAACTGAGAGACACTAGGCTTGGCTTGAGCTTTCCTAGTGACATACTTCCTCTAACAAGGGTACACCTACCCTAGTAAGGTCACACTTCCTAATACTGCCAAACGCTATGGGCCTATGGGGGTTATTTTATTCATAGGACCACAGAACTGATCAGTAGATTTCTCTCGTAAATGAGATTACATTTTGTCAACCATTTTCATCTTAACCGTGAAAGAGAGCGGCTGCACACTCACTAGAGGGTACTCAGCAAATAGAGCAGAGCAGTGTTTACCAAGTACTATTAGGTGCTGCAAGTGCCTCGCCTTTTCTTAAATGCTATTTGAAAACACAAATGTATGAAAGTCACTTCAGTGACTGGAGGGGTGAACACTCTGAAGGGACGTTCACTTCACAGTTCGGCCTTGCCACCTGAACCTTCAGAGCATCTTTGGGATGGGTTCAAGGATTAAATTGGCCTCAAATGTGTATTCAATGAATATTACGATATAAGTTCAAAAACAAAGTTTCCTTTGCTCACACAGATCAAATAACACGCTCTCTGGTGGGACTTTTCTTCCATGATTCTTGACAAAAAAAAAAAAATTGCTCTTTTAAAAATAATACAAAGAGGACACAGCTTCTGGGAAAGATCCCATTTCTGGCTCCAGTCATCTGGCACCTTTCCTGCCCAAGGAGGGGTGTC
>NC_034592.1:98065316-98083358 GCF_900095145.1 Mus pahari
CACACACACACACACACACACACACACACACACACACACACAGCATTTATTTCATTTATGACTCCACATGTATATGTCTAAATCACTGGCCCTTCTTTAGTGCTTATCTATGGAGTAGTAGACAAGTGTTCTGAAAATTTGATTACATACCCAAAGCTGCTACTTTGATGATAATGGCCTTGATATTAGAAGCTATCATCTCTTGGAGCAAATCTTCCTGGTTTCTCTGCCAAAGGTAAGCTAAAGGCTGGAGATTGAGTCGTTTACATCTGCAAAGTAAAAAGAAAAAACAAAGTCAAATGATATGATTTTGTTCCGTATTAGCATATTAGGGTCCCCAGAAACATGATTTGAAACATAATGCTTCTTTAAAGGATTTTAAACACTTAAAATGCTCCCCGCTTCCCCTCCCTCCCTCCCTCCATCCCTCCCTCCCTCCTTCCTTCTTTCTTTCCTTTTTGAAATGCCTTGTGGAACAAGAGAGATAGCACACAGAATAAGGCACTTGACCTGCTGTCTGAATTCAATTCTGGAAACCCCACAGTGGAAGGAAAGAAATAACTCCTGAAAGTTGTCTGCTGAACTCCACACGTCCATCATGGGATGCACATATCTGCATACGCAGACACACACATGTCCATCATGGGATGCACATATCCGCATACGTACACACACACATATACAAACACAGATAGTAAAAAAGAAAAAATAAATAAAAATGTCTTGCACATTTAATTTTTAAGGACTATATGCAAACATAAAATTAAATTTCCAGGTAACTAAAAATATCAACTTTAGTAAGTCTTTAAATTTAGAAATCAATGCCAAACAACATATCAATGCCAATTAATAATTATTCTCATTTTTAAATGCTTCCATAGGTTGGAAAATAGTTACATGAACAGATGTGCTAATCTCATGCTTTACAAGTTTATCAGAGTCTCCACAGGCTAAATGTCCAGGGGAAAAGGAAGGAAAGATTCTTAACTGTTTGAGACAGTGTGGCAAGGTTTTAGACCAACTGACTTACTGATGGAGTAGTATCACCTATGCTTTAGGCCAAAACCAAACTTATTATTTATTTATAAATTCAGTTTAATCAAAATGCATCAGTAACACTTGGTTTATCCATGGGGTATGGTCACTGAAAGCTGTGCATGTTTCAGTGGATGAACACGTAGCACATGCACAAAGACAGCACTTCTCAGACCCACTGTGAGACTGAGAGTAGCAGAGGAGGGGCAGGAAGAGGGCGTGGCATCAAGAGGAAGACTTGAAGGTTGAGAGGAGGTAGAAGAAAACAGTGGGCCTACGGTAGTACTTAGTTGTATATATTTATGAATTTCCCAAAGAAAAATAAGAAATAGAAAACTAATATGACTTGTGTTGTCTGGGTAAGCATATGTTTAGCTCTGTAGAGCATGTATAACATATTTACTCATGATTTAGGTACAATTATTTATTTTTTATTCATTAACAGTGCTTTTTATTTTTGGAGGAGTTTGGGATTACAATTCTAGCCTTGCATGTTCTGAGCACACACTCTGACACTAGGCTTAGTGTTTACTTTTCATGAAATTAGTTTTTAATCTATCCCAATTTTTAAATGAGTTGTTTAAATTGGTGTTCTCTTACACATTTTCTACTCGTACACGTTGATAGTCAGAAAGTATAGCACCTACTGATACCCCTTCTATTTCTTCTTTTTCCTGAAAATAAAAGAGATACATATAAATTAAAAAAATAGGCATCTGGTTTGCATCATACTCCAAAAATTACACATAGTTCTACCTCAAGACCCAGCTATACCATTGATGTGTATATGTCTTTTTATGGATGCAGGGCTAGGAAGGAAAGGATGAAGAGGGAAAACAGCCTTAAGGGGGTGGAGAGGAGAACAGGGTAAGAGAAATCAAAAGAAAGACTATTGGAGACTGGGAGAGGAGAGGATGTAGGGAAAGGGAGGGGAGGGGAGCATCAGTGAAAACAAAGTGACTACAAACAACAATCTGAACACCATTGCTTTGTACGATAATCATAAAAAATATTAAAATGTTTTGCAATGAACAAAAAAACCCACTGGTATTTCCCCAAATTATCTACTGTTTCAATAATGATTGACATCTACAACCCATTAATATCCTCCAAAGCACTATAATTCTCACTTAATATTCACCAAAACCTTAAAGCAATCATTTCTTCTTAATAATGTACATTCTCTAGAAATATCCTGTTAATATTATAGTTTATACCCAACCAATCAGCTGCAGTATTTTATCTAGTAGAATGACTACTCTTCAGTTCTTAGTCACATATAAACTTCATTTTCTGTGTTTAACATTCATAATTACTGCTGCTCAGTGGAGATTCACCTGTGTACCTAGCTCCAATTGTGATTAAATTACTAAATTTCAGTTTCCTCACACATAAGGTGAGCATCATAATCCCTGTTTTGTTTGTTATTGTGAAAGTGCCAATAATTTGGGATCGTAATGTAGTGCCTAGCACTTGCTGCATCCTGAGTCAGCTCTTCCCTCTTGAACCATTGCAGGTGCCATCAATGCTACTTAAGACACTGCTCCGACTACTTGCGTCTGCCAAGAACAGCATTTTTTCTCTCTTCTCCCCACATACCTCAAAAGTTTTAACTCGACTGGACTGGAAGAATCCAGCTTCCTGGGCTTAAACTCTATTGCTCATTGTCATTTCTCCACAGTGTTCTAGAATTCTGCACACTTCACTTCATAGCCTAGTTGTAACAAATTTCTTACAACAAACAGAGTCTTGAAAATTCTAGGAATAATTACAAGTTCTACTGGATCCTTACACATTCTGTAATGTTCTTTTTTTTTCCAATTTTTATTAGGTATTTACTTCATTTACATTTTAAATGCTATCCCCAAAGTCCCCGTATACCCTCCCCCCGACTCCCTACCCACCCACTCCCCCTGCTTGGCCCTGGTGTTCCCCTGTACTGGGGCATATAAAGTTTGCAAGACCAATGGGCCTCTCTTCCCAATGATGACTGACTAGACCATCTTCTGCTATATATGCAGCTAGAGACACGAGCTCTGGGGGTACTGGTTAGTTCATATTGTTGTTCCACCTGAATGTCCTTTAACCTAGGGGCAACAGAGCTTAAGGGAGAAAATCTCTCAGTGACTATGATCTGGAGAAAACAGTAACTAGGCTCAGTCTCTAATCCACAACTGCTCTTATCTGGGAATAAAAAAAAGTCAACAATGAAGACAAAACCATGGGCCTCTCCTCAGTCTAAACTTGACTATTGATGCATGCAGTTTTGTGCAGGTCTGCTGGTGACAGCTGTAGCTACTGTGAGACCATCACCGCATTCTGTATTATGCCTAAAAGACAGCAGTTCACATTCCCCCTGCTTCTGATTCTTACATTCCTCTTGTCCCCTTTTCTCATGTTGCTCTTTTTGCATCATTCATCTATGATCTCATCTGCCATGAGTTTGTAGTTGGGTCAATAGGACCAGAAATGGGTTTTCTCTTATGGACCAGACTCAATACCAAGCGTGAGCACTTGTTTGTTCCTGTGGCACACATTCTGCTGTTACATCAGTAAGCACATCTTGCCCAGGGGGTTCATACTGTAGTTAGTCCCTAGGGCTTTCAGCTGGGCATGACTAATAATTCCTGATACAGGTGCCCATCCTTGTGACCTCAGCAGTGCACACTACATCCTGTTTTACCCTGCTGACCCCTGCTGGAGCACTTAAGATCTTCTCTGACTTTTCCACCTGGTCTTCTGCGTGTCACCACTTTCCATCCCAAACCACTTTCTTTTTAATACGACCAGAAACTAAACACCACCTATTTAAGATCTGCCTCTTACATGTTCATCTGCAGTTCTCTGAAAAATTCTTACTGTGACTTTTGTTCTAGAAAAGTACATAAAGCATAAGTCAGTAAATGTCTATACTTTAATAAAGTTGACCATGAAATTTTAGTGTTTCTGTACTCTCACTACAATGTAAAACACAACTAAGAAAATAATACTCTGTAACATATATGACAACAATAAAAATCTTTGTTTTAAGTCAGTGAGGCATAGTAGGAAAAAATGACAAAATTATAACAATATGCAATTTTAAGAGAATACATACAAATGATGTCAAGACTCATTAATAAATAAAGAAATACAGGTTAAAACTAGACAAATTTACAAAATGAATATTTATGTTTTAAAATGTAATAACATTTATAGCGGATAAAGATATGGGAAAAGTATAGCTGCAGATAGCCATGCTAAATTAGTTGCTATATATGCTTTTTGAAGGATTCACAGTACATATCATCCTGGTCTCACAAACATTGTATTTTAAGTATATACCAAGAAATATATAGTCTGTCAAAGTAAGTATAAACAAGTTATAGGTGAGGATATCCATCAAATTTATATTGTACCTGTAATTTGAACAAAAGCTGGAAAATTCTAAAATCCCAAATAATAGAAATAGTTGAATGAATCATAGAATATTATGAAGAGAAATATAAAACAGTCATGGAAAACATATTTTCCAAGGATATAAAGATATGAAACTATTTATGATAGAAAATTAGCTGAAGGAAATGTGCATCACGTAAAAAGATGCATGCATTAAAAAATCTATAGACACAGAAAAAGAAACAGAAATAGATCATAAGAAATAAGTAATAATTATTTCCCAATAGGAGCATTTTAGTTTTGCTGTTTTTATTTCAAATTTTATACTTCCTCAGACATCATTACTGTTTTCCTAATCAGTGGGGAAATTACTCAAAATACACACATATACATGCACACGCACACACACATACACACACACACACACATGAACATGTACACACAACACACATTTATGTCCTGGCAAATTTGGAAGCAAAATTATTCACTGTTTACCAAATACCAATTTAAAGAGTTCTAGTATGTCCTATACTATATTTAAAAAGAAACATTTAAAAATATCACAGTGGGTATCCTTGGGAAATTAAAATTTTGTGGTGATAAATATAGGTGACTCTAATAGACTGTGACATGTCTACGTAAACCCAGTGAACTATACAGAAGGGCAATACTGATGTAGAGCAACATTGTGAACTACTTATTTATCTAATTCTGGTTTCTTGCGCAAGGGGTCATGCATCTCAGGCTGTCCTTGCACTCCTCCTCATCCTCCATCTCCAAGGCACTGGGATTACAGGCATGTACTACCTTATCGAACTCAGGAACTTTTATTTTTAAAGATAAAAAAATTATTCTCCAAATCTAGGCATTTATAATTGTCTACTGTTTTTCTGTCTTCCTTCACACATACACACACATACACAAAACCCCACAGATTTTTTTTTTAAATGCAGACTGTAAAAGTATAAATAACTAATCTGCTTACAAATCTGAACAGGAACAATTGTTAGACTTCATTGGCTGCCGCTGCTAAGCCTTCCATATTAAGCAAATGATAGACTCTGCCATGCTATTTTAAGCATGGAGAGAAATATAAACATGGATGTACTCATTCGCGTTCATGACCTAGTCCTCAAGGATTGTTAAATATTCTTAGAAATAGTGCACCAAGAAGATTTACACTCAAGGTTAGAAGTTGGTTCTGTGATATGTAGCTAATGCTGTGTGTCCTTATTCATACACAAAGCTCTAGTCATAGAGGGTACAATGATGAATGCAGGCGGTCATACAGAAGTAGTGATAATCTTATGCTGAGGTTCTAGACAGGTTTAATGGTAGAAACCTAGAAATAAGTTAATATTTTGTTCATTAATATTCACTTGTCTCAGTGTTGAGTATTTGGCTCATGAAACCCCCAGAATGGAAACAAGCTGTCCTTTTTTTATAAATGAAAATGAGGCCTACTTATTCTATGAATGAGAAGATATGCATCTTGCATTTATCAGAGATTTTTTTTTTTTGAGAAATGCCTATTACCAGTATTATTCTGTTAATAACTTCTTGGCTGTTGAGAAAAAATAATCTGCTGAATTTAAAATGTTTTTCATCTAAAAACATTTTAAATATGAATCATTCCTTAAAGACATACTCTTGTATTAGCCTCTAAGTGGCAGTATTTGGACTTCGGGCAGCATAGCATTATTTAGCAAGAAACCATTATGAATGTTAATGATGCTCTACAGCCTGCATAACTAAACAAGATATTAATATAGCTAGGTAAGAACCATATACGTTTTCTTTAAACTGCTAGTTCTTCATTTAATCTAGACAAATAAAGATAACCAGAGAAACATACCATTTAAATGAAATACTTCTATATATGACACTTAGAATAAAGTTCACTAATATATTTATTAAGTTAAAAATTATTGCTACTTTTTCGCCTGATCAATAGCAACATTCTAAAATGGAAATCAATCACCATCTGGCTTGTCCCATTGAAAACAGATCTCAAGACAGAATAGTAGGTCATTAATTTGCAGTATTATCATCTTCTTTTGTGAGATTTCACAATTAAATAAGGGAAAATGTTGTTATGGCTGAAAATTAAATGATAAGAACTTACAGAAGATCAAAATGATTCATCAGTTACTTCCATCTAAAATTTAACAATGCATTATTTTACTTTTGCTTCCCCATCTTCTTTGTGATAGAGGGACATCCACTCAATTCAAACTCTATATTATCTGACTGAAAAGAAGGGTAGAGCTGTAGATGTTTTTCCTCTTTGAGGCCAAGGCATTTTTTGTTGACAGGTTAATGTAGTTTATTGTAAATGTTTTGAGGAACCACCTATGTAACCTCCATAGTGGCTGTAGGAGTTTCCAACCCTACCTTCAGGGTATAAGGAGTCCCTTTTGTGTGCAGTCTCACCAACAGACTCACTGGTCAGTGGGATAAGGAAAACAGACTCACTGGTCAGTGGGATAAGGAAAACAGACTCAATGGTCAGTGGGATAAGGAAAACAGATTCACTGGTCAGTGGGATCAGGTTGAGGATCCAGGCACAGTAAGTCCATGCTCCTACAGCCAGCAGGTTTTTGTTTTTTGTTTGTTTTTGTATTTTGTCTTTTGTTTTCGACAAAGAGGCCTGAAATACTCAGTGAAGAAAAGACAGCATCTTCAAGAAATAGTTCTGGAAAATCTGTATAGCCATAAGTAGAATCATGCACAGGGCTGGCACAGGTCTAAGCTGGATGGGGTCCCATTGCTGAGAGAATTAAGCAGAAAGAAGCTCTCATCCCTAACCCTAACCCAGAAACTATCTCCAAATGATAACTATTCATGAGGAAATTTTAGGTTTCTCCAACAGCCCCATTGGTTCTACAAATCACACTCAAAGGCAGGCCCCAAGCCCAGAAGTAGATGGCCAACTCAGTAGTAGTTTTTGTTTTTAATCTCACAGCAATTTGTCTGGGCATTGTTTCTAACCTTATAGATATTTTGTTTAAATATTATGATTTATGGTTTGTTTAAATGAATTGTGTGTGTGTGTGTGTGTGTGTGTGTGTGTGTGTGAGTGAGTGAGAGAGAGAGAGAGAGAGAGAGAGAGAGAGAGAGAGAGAGAGAGAGAGAAAGAGAGTCCAGCCCTGGTGATTTTTCTTTGGATCATTTGTTTGTTTTGTTCTATTCTGGTTTGGTTTTTATTTCATCTTATTTTATTTACTGTTGTTATTATCATTTTAGATGTCTATATTTTAATAAGAGAGAAAGGATGTGGACTTGTGTGGGTACAGAAGTAGGGACTATATGGGAGGAGTTGAGGAAGGGGATACAATAACTATAATCTGTATGACAAAGAAATCTTTCTACTGGGCTCTATTTGGCTTTGGTTTGGACCTTGAGGACAAACCCGAGCCTGGCTCGGGTGTCTGTAGCCTTGTGGGAAAGCCTAAGCCTGGTTCAAGTTTTGAGACCTGCCTCAGTCACTTCTGTACTGGGGTAACTCAGCAAGACCTGTTTGGCCCTGTCTCTGCCCCTCCTTTGCTGATGTAGAACTTTGCAATTGGCCCTGTCAGTCACTCCTTACCCTCAGTCACTCTTCCCCGCCTCCTATGTCATCTTATTCCACCCAAAATTCCCCTCCCTATGTTCCGAACTTATATAAGCGAGAGGCTTATACCATAAAGCTGAGTCTCTGCTCGGACAGACTCCTGGCCAGGGTATGTTTCTTTTGGGCTAGCAACACTGCTCAGCTTTAGAGAGACCCCGATGGGACTGGGACCTCTCTCCTCTTACCTGGACCTGCCAGCAAGCAGGGAAAAAAAAAATCATGAAACTGAATCCTATTGCCCACCTTACAAGAAACTCAACTTCCAAGGGATCAAGAGTTTCAATATAACACTAGATACCCTAAATCTGATGAGGGAAAAAATACGGAATATGGTTGAACTTATAGGCACAGAAGAATTTTTAAATGGGATGCAAGGTAGTGTAGTCATTTGATCAAGAACTGATAAATAGGGTCTCTTAAGCAAGTTTGTGAAGAACCAAAGACATCATCATTTGAGAGAATGGCAAGACAAGTTTACTACATAATCATTATCCAGAGGGTTAATGTCTAGGAAAAAAAAAAAAGAGCTAAAAATCCAAAATAAAACCAACCAACCAACCAAACAAAAATCGGAAAAAAAAACAAAAAAACAAAAAAAAACAAATCCAAACATCAAGGAAATTAGGTTCCCAGTTGGTGATGTCAACTTATTGGAGAAGTTGTGTCACCAGAGTTCAGCTTGAGATTTCAAAAGCCCAAGTCATTTTCAGTTAGCTCTCTCTTTCTCTGCCTCATGCTTGTGGATCAGATGTAAGCTCTCAGCTATTGTTATAGAACCATGTCTGTCTGCAGCTGCCATATTCCCAAACAAGAGAGTCCTGGAGTTTCACTTTGAAACTATAATCCCAAATTTACATTATTTCTTTTATAAGTTGTTTTGGTAATAGTGTCTCATCACTGCACTATCAAAGTAACTTAGATAATATGGCATGAAACCAATCAGAGAGTACTGAAAAGAAGAAATTCAGTGGTTGAGAAACATTTTAAAAATACAGGTGGTAAGAAATGAGTAGAGTAAGGAGAACCATAATCAGGATATATTACGAATGAATGGACAATTAAAATGTGGAACCCAATGGAATGTTAATTGGTTATTAAAAATGAAATTTGTAGGAAAACTGACGGAACTGAAAATAATCATTCTGAATGAGATAATCCAGAAAAAGATTCTCTTTTATATGTGGATGATAACGCCGAATCTTAGATATGTAGGTTTAAATTAACTATCTTTAGAAATTAGCAAAGTGGCAAGGACCATGGGAGGGAGTCTTTCAAGGGAGAGCAATTAGACTCTAGGTGACATGAAGGGGTAGTCTTAATAACAGAGCAAGGAGAATTTAGTGGGGAGGGGCATGGGATTATGTATAAAATCATAAACATTCATATTATGAATGCAAACAATTCTTAAAAATGCTATAAAAATCAAGTCATAAATATCAAAACCTAGCATATCTTCTTGAAACAAATTTAAAATGGATATGAAATATACACTACAACACTTCTCAAGAAAGGTTGACTTCAGATTATAATAGTATCTTATAATATGACAAACTTAATCCTTTAGATATCAAATTCTAAGATCCACTAATGTGATATACCTTGTCATATTATATGAAACGAAGACCAATATGGATTAAGAGTTTAATAAAGTACAGAGATCAAGACACTTCCTAAAATAGGTTTTAGTGCTTGTTTCAATATCAGTTACAGAGAAGATACAGAAATATGTCTGGGGTCAAATGGTTATAGAGAAGATACAGAAATATGTCTGGGGTCAAATGGTTTGGAAAATAGTATTTGTTACTTTTCTACTACAGTGACAAACATCATGACCAAGACAACTTATAAAAGAAAGAGATCCCTGAAGCTTACAGTTCCAGAGGTTTGAATTCGGACCATCATGGTTGGGTTCTTATAAGGAAGCAGGCAGACATTGTGCTGGAATAGTTAATTAGGGCTTACATCTTTATCCACAAGCAGGAGGCAGAAAAAGAGAGAAAGAGATACTGAAATGGTTCAGCTTTCTGAAACCTCAAAACCTATCCCCACTGATACACATTCTCCCACAAGGACACACTTCCTAATCCTTCCCAAACAGTTCCACCAACTGGTTACCAAAATGTAAGTTTATGGGGCTATATTCATTCAAACTACCACAGAAGCTGTGTGTCTTAAGCTCCCCTGAACTATCAAAATTATTTTTCCCAAATTCTTGATGTATTTTCCAAACTTCTTTCAAGATCAAGTGTTGACTAAAATGACCAGCTAACAAGTCTATGTCACATAAAGAGACTTCAATGATATTGTGAACATAGTAAGTTGAATTATGCAGGGTTTTTTTTTCGGGGGTGGGGAAGCTTTAATATTTTGTTGTCAGTTTTAGAAAACCAGACATTCTGCTGTAATTACTACTGAAATTGAATTTTAATGCTGTGTTGAAGGACTTAGTATATGCTAGTTACATTCGAAATGTCACCATTACTACTTTCTGTTCATGAAGTTTTACAACAACCAAAAATTAACATAGAAATGCCTGGATAAAAAGAATAAGAAAGCCAACAATTGAGATTAAAAATGACAGAGCAAAAGTAAGTATACATATTAATAACAGTTTTAACAGTTTTAAGCTAGGCCATGCCTCACTCAGTAAACTGCTTGCCCTGAAAATGTGAAGATCTTAGCTTAAATCCCTAGAAGCAACACAAAGAGCCTGGTGTAATTCCTAATGATAAAATGGGAGGTCAAGACAGATTCCTGGAGCTCTCTAGGCAGGAAGCCTAGCCTATGTCTTGATGTTCCTTGTTGATAAGACACCCTGTTTCAAACAGAATCCAGAGGATTCTGATGAATAACATGCCAGGCTGTCCTCAGACTTTTACATGTATATACATAGGTCCACACATGCACTCACCCACAAGTGCAAAAAGACAGACACAAAGAAAATTAAGATAGAAAAAATGTTAAAAAGCAATGTAAATCATGGCTTCTAGTCTCAAGTAGCTGGATTAAAATATATAAATATATCTCTAACAATGAATAGTAGTAAAAGTAAGGAAGTATTTCTGGGAGTGGCTACAAACTAAAAAGAATAAAACAAAAATGTATATAAATTAAAGCCTACTAATTTTTAATTAAATGCTTTAAAATATAAAGGTAATTTAAATTATGAAAATTTTATAAAATTTATAAATGCAATGAACTGTTTTGACTGATCCCCTGGTAGAAACAGAATCCTTGCTACATATATATTTTTGATAATGCCTAGCCATTATGTGTAACTTGTCCAGATTTCAGTGCACTCAAAATAAGAGTTTATGGTTCTGTCCCTATATATTATTCTAATATTGAATATTTCTCTCCATGGAAAATATTAAACTCAATCCTAAGAATTTTGAGTATGACATGAGACTTTCAATAAATAAAATAAGAGAATTATCTTTTGTGATTTGTGGTAAAAGACATTCAGCAAGCAGCCTAATAATTATATCCATGAAGATAATACCTCTCAATTATGAGTTTTATTTTTCACACAGAAAAAAATGATTATATTATTTTAGATATTATTACACCCTATGCATATCATTAATGGAAGTAGGGGAAAACCCTGGAGGCTTACTGCTAGATTAAAATGTACAATTATATATAACCATACATCAAAGTGAAACATTTATTGTTTGAATTATATAAAACTTGAAATACACCCATTTTTAGATTATTTGTTACAATTTTGTTATGAAGTCTTTGAGGGAGATTGGTTTTCTCTTAAATATTTATTTGGATACTATGCTTTGCTATGTAACTTGAGGTTTTCAAGTAGAAAATGAATTATGTTGCACTGTTAAGAGCCATATAAAAACTATGGGTACTGAAAAGGCCCCGAGCCTCTGTGTGCTCCGTCCAGCAGGCATATTCATCCATTAGAGTGGTGTCATAATCCTCACCAAGGCAGTGACGCATCAGCTCCTGGTAGACGTATGACTGCTATAGGTCAGACCAGTGTAATATTTTACAGACCTATAGTACAGTGATTTCATTCATTTGGAAATCTCATTTCCTTGTCAGAGCCTAACATGAATTCTTCTAAAGATGTGTAGTGTTTCATTTTCCATCTCTACAAATATTTTATCTGTCCAGCTATCCAACTGTTTAAATTGGTGTGACTACATAGGCTTTCTTCAATTTCACATTCTCACTTCTTATCCAGCTATCTTAGGGTTCAGCAAAAAGAAAATTAGTGATAATGCTTTCAATTTAATTAGTATATTACATACACTGTAATTATTAGCGGGAAATGTTATATTAATGAATGTAAAAGTTAGCAGTAAATTACCTTGTAGCCATTATCAATTTCCCAAGCTACTGCTCCTTAAGATAACCCTCTCCCTATGGTCCTTCCGGTAATTTCTCTTTGCCTGATAAACATGATGATTAAATAGCACACAGAGTAAACCTTTGATACTTTTTAAATTAAATCCATGCCCAGCCTAAGGGCTGTGTCTGATTTCAACTAAATGTGTCAGTTAATCAGATAAAAAATTATCAGTAATTCAAAGAAACAGCAGCCTTAGGCTTCATCAGAGCCAGGGAAGGCTGAACAAAGTAAGACATTCAGACAATATCACATTATGTGCAAAGGTTACTGATAAGACTAGAACTAAACTGAGCTGCCTACCGATGAAGCAATGTCTGAAAAGAATGTTATGCTCAACATCTAAATTACCTTTTGCATTTTTAAGAAAATCTGTAATGTTGAGAAAGACTAAGACTATTTATCCATATACATATAAACATGTAAACAGCACAGGAATGTAAACAATTCAATATAGAACAGGTTTAGAGCAAGTGATTCTTCAAAGGGTCTTTACAGTGAGATTTCCCTGAAAAAGAACTTCAGACCAATGCATCTTACACTAGGCACAATGAAGACTGGTACATTGTGGTTTGTTGGAAAGGTCCACGTGAATTTAAGGTCATGAATCTGCAAAGTTCTGCCTAGTACCGCAAATGAACCACATATAATTCCATCAGTTTTCTTTCATATCTTAGATAGACAATAACTATAGCAATACTCTTAGTTAATTAAGATTGTTTTAATCTGTAACAATGAGAAATGAATTATTTGCAGTATTACCAGTAAAACAATGTATGCTCTCCAAGTCCAGACTGTTTTCATAAGAGGGTTGAAAAGGCCCTACTCTAACTCCATGTTCTGAAAGACCCTTAAACTTTCAGAGAATATTACAATTTTCAAAGCATTGTCAGATTCCTAATTAAGATTGCTTTAACTATAAAAGACAGCTATTTTATAAACTGATATATCAGTTTCCAGTGCAAGCAACTAACTAAATCTGAAAAAGAATAGGAAATTATCTTTGAAAGACATAATGGGCAGAAACTATGAACGATCCATTTATAAACCAGAACAGAAATCCTAAGTCCTCTCACAAAGAGAATTTCAAATTAATACCCCAGCATCTTTACTTGCTCTTCTATTATGATCAGATAACATTTCAGCTGTGACAAGATTCTCATTCCTCTTCATGAAGTGCAACTTGCAGTAAGTAGACCAATCACAGAAGAGAATCTTGAACACTGGATCACATATAAACATGCTCCTACATACCAGGTATGCACGGTAACTAAGGAAGTCCACATTTCTTCCCATGCATGAATATGGAATGACTAAATGCTTAAGTTTTGCTCCTTACCACACGGACAGCATTAACACAAACCCATTGAAGTCAGTTTTCAGGCAAGAGGCCTTTGAGATGCAGAGAAGGTGATGTTCCTTTCTTAAGTGTTCTAAGCAGTCTTCCTTTTAGGCAACGCTTTGGGAAATAGTGATTTTTTAAGGACTAACCTTGATTAAAGCTAGATTAGTACTTCCCTAAGATTTCTACATGTTTGAGCTCATTAAACAGTAACTTAACAACTGACTTTGGGTGATGAAATTAAAATCAAACAGGTCAAGAAGTAGTTTAGGCAGTCCCTCGCAAACTCCACAGCTTTCTGGTCCTCTTTCACAACAAGGGTTTCAATGATTAATGGTCCCCTTGACACGTGCATCCCTCATAGTAACAGTCACAGGCTGTCCATTTACAAACCACAGTTTTACAGGTATGCTTATGTTAACAGATGGCCTAAATAAAAAGCACAGTGATTTGTCAGTTTTACAAATAGGACTAGAAGAAACATTTTAATATTTCCTTTAAAAAGCTACCTAACGTATTTCAATTTTACTACAATAATATTAAGTCTGTCCTTTCAAATTAGCCAAGGGACAGAAGATATGACTTAGTGATTAAGGGCACTTGCTGCTTTTGCAGCAGACTGGAGTTCGGTTAACTTCAGTTTTGATGCCCTCTTCCTGGTCTTTAGAACACACACAATCACAAAGTTAGGCCAAAGAAAAGTGAGGTTATTTATTTAAATAATATACTTACTAGTGGATTTTATCTACTATATCTTATAAAATACATCTCCCTAAATATATACTATATCTCCCATATTGGTATGGTTTTTATTTAACAAACTAAAATGAACTGAAAGGTGTTGGGAAGCCATTGTTGGGGGCATGGTATAAAAGCAGGCAGTTTCCTGGACTTTTTCTTTCTCATTCCGCGCAGAATGGCAGGCCTTACTAGGCACTGCCACATTGATACCCAGTGCACTACCTTCCAGGGAGCTTTCCTTTCTTTATAACTTACTGAGTCCCAGTACTCTGCTTTGGAGTACAAAACAGATGGAGTAAATGGAGTCTATGCTACTTTTTAAAAGGAGTAAGATGACAGTTTTAAAGGACTAAGGACAAATTTAATTTGACATCCAATGATCGAAACAAATCAGTATTGAACATTGATTAAAAACAAACCTTAATTTTAAAAGAAAATAAAATTCTAAACATGGGAGGGGTAGTTAATGAAGAAAAGTTAACTGTGGATTTTAAAAATTGCATCCACTGGCCATATTCAAAATACCAGGTTTATAGCCACATTAGGGAAAGTAATGTCCTGCCTAAATTAGATGATTATTTGAAGACATTTTGACATTTCCGTGGATTCTACTTTTAAAATAATAGCATTTACAGAGTACTGGTAATAGAAAATTGTTTAAGGAAACCCTATGTCTGGAGGACTCTCAAGAGTAAATCATGACTTATATTTGAAATTCAGTTTGGAGGTTGGTGGGGATGGTTGCTTGTACAAGGTCCTACTTTCAATCCCCATCATCACAGAAATAAACTAAATGAGGCAATCATCAAGCCATAAGTGAATACACAAAAACTGAATAAACTGAGCTTGACATAGCAAGGCTTCCCAAGTTCTTATAAATTCAAGTTCTTAAGTAAAGAGCTGTCATGAAAACCCATAGTAATTATGCTCTGTAGTATTGTTTTTGTTGTTGTTGTTGCTTTTTTTTTAATTTAAATTTTATTTTTTTATCAGTTATTTTCTTTATTTACATTTCAAATGTTATCCCCTTTCCTGGTTTCCCCTCTGAAAACCCCCTATCCCATTCCCCCACCTCCTGTTCACCAATCCACCCACTCCCCCTTCCTGGTCCTGGCATTCCCCTATACTGGGACATCGAGTCTTCACAGGACCAAGGGCCTCTCCTCTTATTGATGCCTGACAAGGCCATCTAGTGTTACATATGCAGCTAGAGCCATGGGTTGCTCCATGTGTACTCTTTGGTTGGTGGTTTAGTCCCTGGGAGCTCTGGGGAGGTCTGATTGGTTGATACTGTTGTTCTTCCTATGGGGTTGCAATCCTGCTACATATACAGTAAGTATGTTTGAGATATTTGAAATAGGAAGCCTTTGAAATCTACAGTTTAATATTTAATCTATTAGCTTGATTTTTTAAAAAAAAACACTCTAATATTAACATAAAGTAAAAATAAATATGGCTTAAAATTTAAATATAAATCATAATTCATAGAAAAAGCAAAAGGAAACCCTACAAATTACATTTCATCAAATTTTTTAAAAATTTTTTTTTATTATTATTTTCTTTATTTACATTTCAAATGCTATCCCGAAAGTTCCCTATACCCTCCCGCCCCCGCTACCCTACCCACCCACTCCCACTACTTGGCCCAGGCGTTCCCTTGTGCTGGGTCATATAAAGATTGCAAGACCAAGGGGCCTCTCTTCCCAGTGATGGCCGATTAGGCCATCTTCTGCTACATATGCAGCTAGAGACACGAGCTCAGGGGTTACTGGTTAGTTCATATTGTTGTTCCACCTACAGGGTTGCAGCCCCTTCAGCTCCTTGGGTACTTTCTCTAGCTCCTCCATTGGGTACCCTGTGTTCCATCCAATAGCTGGCTGTGAGCATCCACTTCGGTGCTTGCCAGGCACTGGCATAACCTCACAAGAGGCCGCAACATCAGGGTCCCTTCAGCAGAATCTTGCTGGCATGTGCATTAGTATCTAGGTTTGGTGGCTGATGATGGGATGGATTCCCGGATGGGGTAGTCTCTGGATAGTCCACCCTTTCATCTTAGCTCTAAATTTTGTCTCTGTACCTGTATCCTTTCATGAGTATTTTGTTCCTTTCATTAATTTTTTTAAAAAACATATTTCTACAAACACTGTTAAGAAAATGAAAGAATAAGGTATGGAACAAAGGAACAATCTTATTTGTGATAAAAAGCTTTCTATCCAGACAATGCCCATCTTATTATTTCTCTCAGTATTGCTGATTTGATGATAGTACAACTGCCACACACATTCCCCTGAGAGCATCAGCTGCATTTTGATCTTTATCCAGGAGAGTGACATGAGGGGCAGGTTACTCTCTGGTGATATCAGGCAATGTCTGAGAGCCTCAGCTCTGTCAGTCACATGGCTATAAAGGTAAACAATTAGTAGTCTAAAATGCACTGTGTACTTGGTTATGATTCTTGGTCATTAGTACTTTAAGCACATTCCTTTCAGGATATCTTCAATTTGATGGGTGTACCTGGTTGTAACCCCATAAGTCAATACCTACAGAAAGAACTTTGTGAACGGAATCTCAGAATACTAGCGATTTAAAATTGAGCAAACTCATGAACAGATGGTCCACTAAAGAACAGGATGGGTAATATGTATATGAATTTATACTCAACAAATTTAGCAAATTGAAACTACAAAAATATCAATGTTTAGTCCCAAAGAAATTAACAATACATGATGCTAACTGGGAAAATTTTATCTGTCATTCACTGAAGGTTAAGAATTTAAAATGGAAGTGGGTAGAGAGATTGCTTAGTGGTTAAGAGCACTTGCTGGTTTTGCAGAGGATCCACATTAAATTTCCAGCATCTACATGGTGGCTCACACCTATCTATGTCTTCAGTTCCAGAGGATACAATTTCTTCTGATTGCTGTTGGGATCAGGCATGCATAATGCGCACAGCCTACATGTAGGCAAAACACTTATACACAGAAAATAAAACCAAATATTAAAAAAATTAAAAAGAATTTTTAAACAATAAGTCATATTTTATAGTCTGGCAATTTCTCAAGAATTGAAGCATAAATTTCCCACAGTATAATCAACAGTTTCATATGTTACCTACTTAGAACCAAAAAATAATCCCACATACATATACATGAATATTCATAGAATTATTTAAAGAAAGCAAAGACTGAAAATAATTTTATCCACTAAGTGGTGAATTGACAGAGAAATATATCTGTGCAACAAAACAATGCAGCAGAAGGAAGGACGAGAATGGTGTGCGTACATCAAGAATGGGGTTCAGAAACACGATGCTTCAAGATGTCAGGTAAAGAACTCTGCAGTGGGAGAGGTCATTTACCTGAAATCTCTTTTAAAAAAAGTCAAAGTAGACTGATGGTTCCTTAATGTGATATACGGATCAAGAATGACTACCCATAGATGCAGGAAACATTTAGGTAGAAAAAAATTGAGGTGATCATGTCTTATATAGCTTGATGTTTCTGTATAAATTATACATATTCTCCTATATACACAAAAGCACCTCTTTTTTTTTTTTTTTTTTTT
>NC_034592.1:98083443-98099766 GCF_900095145.1 Mus pahari
CCTGGAACTCACTTTGTAGACCAGGCTGGCCTTGAACTCAGAAATCCACCTGCCTCTGCCTCCCAAGTGCTGGGATTAAAGGCGTGCGCCACCACTGCCCGGCTTACAAAAGCACCTCTTGAGTATTTATATGCCTAGTTCTAGGTAACTGCTCGGTAAGTAGATGTTCCACTGTATTGTTTATTGTTTCAGAAATGACAAGAGAACGTCTAGAAACCTTCAGGATAGATGCTACTTTATTTCCTTAGTTTTTGCTTTGGGAGTGGGTTGAGAACGCAGACACAGAGGGAGCTCATATTGCATCACAGGCAGTGGAGTCTCATGCTTCTATGCTCAGGTGACTCTGGGTAGAATTCAACTCCTAGTGGACTGTTTGGAGAGTGACTGAGCTGTATCTTCTCGGAGCTCTTCAGGCTAGTCTGAGATCAAGCTGTTGGCAGTACTGATCTGTACAAAGCCTCTTGTCTTGCCTATAGATAACTCCCTTCACCTCTCCTTTCTCTTGTCAGTTGACATTTAATCACCTCTTTCCCCATTTTTGGCATTCAATTCTTGAAACATGACTCTATCATAGATATGACAATTATCTTAGTCATAAAGGTGCATAAACTAAAGCAGAGAAAAGTCCAATAGCTGGTTTAAAGTCACACAGCTAGTAAGTATCACAGTCAATGATGTTCCATGGGGGGTAGAGAAGAGATGAGGTGTTGGAAAGGCCCACTAGAAACATATTAAACCTTTATAATTTAAAGATTCTTGGTGAATGCAATTGGATTTCTGTATTGCTATCATATTATCTTATTAATGTTTAATATACTACTACTACAGAATTTTTATACCAGAATATCGTATTATGTCAAATTAATAAACTATTTTACTCCTCTTTGACAGGATAGGAAAACTAAAATGATCACCTGATTGCTGTTAATAGATCACTATGGATTATCTATGGACATCAGGCATCTTCAAAAACAAATTTAACTTTCTCATCTATACACATCACCAATGCAGCCAGGTCTTTTTTCAATTACCATTTTTTTTTCTTCCACCAAATCACATGCCTTCACCAGTTTCTGAGCAGGACATAAACTGGATTGTATGTTTCCACGTTTCTTTCCCACCTGTTGAATACACTGCCTTACCTGATCTGCTCACAAAGAGCCTGTAATTACCCAGCCTTGTACTGCATCATTATATTTGGACAGTGGGGACATGAGCAGGTGCTTAAATCTCTTAAGCAGATTTCTGTTTCAAAGTTCAGGGCTCTTACATTCCTGCCATCACTATCTTGCAAATGAACTGTAACTATATACAACACTGGGAATTACTAACAAGCTCAAACATTAAGGTGCCATTTTTGTTTGCTTGCTTCTTTACTTTGTTTTAAAGAATGAATTGTTCATTATGTAAAACAAAAGTCTCTAATAAAGGAGGTAAAAGTGGTGAGGAAAAGTAATCACCATCAGGAAAATAGAACTGAGAAGTCTGGTTGAGGACTGTAACACTACAACTCCAAAATAAAGAGGTTTCGGTTTTGCTAGATTTCCTAAAAATATAAGCTTTTAAGTTCAATGTTACACTTCTCACATGAATGAATGGACATATGCATGTACATATGTATATATGTATGGACATATGTATGTATGCATGTAAAGTTACCTAGAACTTAGAACTTTATAGACAAGAACTGTAGTGAATGCATACTGAGTTACCTACTTACCATCAACCACTGTTTATGTGTTAACCAGAATTATTTTTATAAGTTAACTCCTAAAAATAAATTGATTAAACAGTGGTCACTCCATACCAGGCAGTAGTCTATTTTACAGGTATCTGGAACTGGAACTAAGAACATTCAGTGTGAATCCAAGAAAGACTTTGAAAGATATAAAGGTTTGGAAAGTAAAGAGCAGCTAGCCGTGTTTTCTTCCTTTTCACACAAAGATCTGAGAACGCTGGACTATTCAAATAAAATGGTGAGGGTCAGCAAACAGGAGAGTTGAAAAAAACGCTTTCCAATGTCAGATCTCACATTAATAAAATTATGTTTTGTTTTTTAAGCATATTTTTAAAGCTAGATTTGATGGGATATGCTGTCATGACAGAACTTCGTAGGTGGAGGCAGGAGAATCAGGAGTTCAAAGCAATCCTCTGTTGCATGGAAAGTTGAAGCCTGTATGTAATAAATGAGATCCTGTTTCATAAAATACAAATTATCCTCTTCCTCCTCTTCCTCCTACTCTTCTTCCTCCTCTTCCTCATCATCATCACCTAAAGTTTTGAACTAGATTAAGTTTGTCATGACACTTGTAATGAGAGACCCCAATTAATACATTACTGAAAGGAATAACTTTGTATATTTAAAATATTTACTAGAATGTTAGCTAAGTTCATTCTCTAAAAATTTGCAGAGAAGAAAATTTCATCTCAATCATATTGAAAATTTAAGTAGTCTGGAAAATACCCAGAAACAAGTATTTGCATATATCTCCTAAATATAACACAGAAATGGAAAACATGTGTGAGCATGCATGATGCATGCACTCAATGCACTCATGTGTCCATGTGTACGGACACACACACACACATACATACACACACCTAATCTATTTTATTTTAAAAGCCTAATAATTACTATCACTAAAAGAAGTAGCAGAAGTATTTTTGGAAAATAAACTTTAAGAAAACTGCTGAAAATACCTAAGCCCAGAAGGAAAGCCCTTTATGCAGAAGGGGCACCCAAACTTAGAGAAAAGAGCCCACGGCTAAAAGAAGACTACTTGAGTAATTATCTCCTTACTCAGTCTCAGTGTACACCAGGCTCACTGGTGCTTTTTCAAGTGCATGTCAGTCTTTGTCCTAATTTGCACTTCACTTAGCAGCAAAGTCTGAGAGTCCTGTGGCTTCTTCGACTCCACTGGGGGAGAGAGTGGAGCATAAGAGAAGAGTGGAATTGGAAGTTATAAAGAAAAAGCTTTGTCTTAGATTCAATAAATAAGGATACAAGAGATACAAATGAGCTATACTCTCTCAGTGTAACACAAAATCTCTTATTCTATCTGACCAAAAAAGGAACAATTATGAACTACGATGTTTTCAAGCCATATGTGACCACACAGAGCTACATAGTGATAACAATCTGTTGTAGAAACATCTCATTTTCTTTACATCTAGGATTATACAAAAGAATATATTCTTGTAATAAATTCATGTGAGCCTCTTCATTCATGCTATTTTATTCAGAATTCTTTTCTCTGAGATAGCCTCCTGAGACATGCATCTCATTTTCCTGAAGGTCCCTGAGAGACTTAAGCATACAGTATTTACTTCAGTATGATATCAACAACATATTGCAGAACATTTCATCTAAAATAATAATAGAAAACGTTGAGCCATCTTTCCATTTGGAAAAATATATCTGGAAGAATGCAATGTCTGACGAAAGTCACATTGCTTAAACACACTGTGCTATCTCGGCTTGCCTAGGGAATTTAAACACACACACACACACACACACACACACACACACACACACACACACACACACTGTTCAAGAGTGGAAGAATGAAGAGTTACAAAGGCAGTATTATAATAGGCCATAGAAAGCTAATGCAGCATATTCAATATATAGCATAAAATGAATGAGATTAGCTGGCTTCCTAGGTTGGTCAACAGGGCAGTGACTAGACCAGCAGTGTTTAACATGTGGGTTGCAACTCTTTTGGGGGTCAAATGAAACCTCTTGCTGGGGTCCCTTAAGACCTTCAGAAAACATAGGTATTTACATTATGATTTATAACAGTAGCAAAATTATAATCAAAATGATGCAGCAATGAAAATACTTGTATGGTTGGGGGTCACCATAACATGAGGAACTAGATTAAAGGGTTACAGACTTAGGAAACCAATGAAACAGATAAAGAAATAAAATAGACCACATGTTTAAGGCATTTTCTAAGGCAGATTCAATTACTTCTTCTTCAGTGTAATCTTCTATTAGTCATACAACTGTCACAAACAACATCAAATATTAAGATCAGACCATTTAAGTTTTTCTAGAAAAATGGAATGTTTACTTGTCTATGTGTATACATGTGTAAGTTTCTATAAAAATATGTATGTGCATATATACCACATATATGTAGTGAGTGGTATATGGCATGGCTTACATGATAAAAGGACTTTATGATTTAATTTGTTATACATAATCATAATTATTGATGTAAAAGCCAGGAACCAAAGACAAGGAATCAGTCTGAAAGACTGACAGCTTCATTCTCATTGGAGAGCCGATACAGATTTTCATACAAGTCTACAGAGTAGAGAGTGAGGAGCTAAGAGTGTAAAACAAGGATGGTATCATGAAAGGCAATCATTTACTTTTTTCTTCTTTAAATTTTCAATTTACAGATTAGAATATCTACCACCTAACAAATAAAAACTTATCTAACACATAGTAGAATTGAATTTTCTGATGTTCCTTTCTTCCCTGTTGGCTATAGTGACTATTATATACATATCAATATTCAATAGTGAGTAGTTACTAATAGGATTTCCTAAGGATAAAACATATCTTCTTCTCAAAAGAATTATTTCTACCACTCATAACTGACAGGTAACTCTATGTTTGAAAAGATTGCTAGCAATCATCAGGTTGTTAATGAACAAACTATAAAAAATTATATATATATGAGGTATACTGTTTTATTTTTGATTAACAAACCAGAAATTTGAAGTAGATGCTTGAAATAACTTTTTAAAAGAAGATTCAGTTTTAAGTACCATATGGTACTGGGATCTGAACTCTGGCAGGTGGCTCCCAAGTCATCTTGGAACTACAGTACAACATCAGAGCAGAGTCATGCAAAGAAGTAAAATCTTCTATTTTGGCTTACTGCACATAAGATAGAACCTTACAAATATAAAGCCAAATGTACAAGTTACTTTAATCTGATTTTTAGTGTTATATTTTACATAAGAGGTGGTATGGTTCTATTTTCTATCAGGGAAAAACTACTATCTTTTTTATTATTATTAATCATTTTATTTGCTTACATTTCGAATGTTATCCCCTTTCCTGGTCTCTCATCCACAGACCCCACACTCCATCCCCCCCCTTTGCCTCTAAGAGGGTGCTCCCTCCCTACTCACCCAACACTCCCACTTCACCCCTCTAGTATTCCCTTTTGGGGCATCAAGCTCCCAGAGGACCAAGCACATCCCCTCCCACTGATGCCAGATGAAACAGTCTCTGCTACATATGTAGCAGGAGCCATGGACCCACCCATGTATGTTCTTTGGTTGGTGGTTTAGTCCTTGGGAGCTCTGAGGGGTCAAGTTAGTTGGTTTTCCTATGGGTTATCATCCACCTCAGCTCCATCAGCCCTTCCCTTAACTTTTCCATTGGGGTCCCTCACAACCCCACTGGCTCAATCCAATGGTTGGCTGTGAGAATTTGCATCTGTCTTAGTCAGGTGCTGGCAGAGCCTCTCAGAGGACAGCCATATCAGGATCCTGTCTGTAAGCACATCTTGGAATCAGCAATAGTGTCTGGGTTTGGTTGTCTGCAGATGGAATGGATCGCACAGTGGGGTGGTCTCTGGATGGCCTTTCCTTCAGTCTCTGCTCCATTTTTGTCCCTGCATTTCTCTTAGACAGGGACAATTCTGAGTTAAAAATTTTGAGATGGATAGGTGGTCCCACCATACCAATGGGGGTCATGTTTATCTACTGGAGGTAGTCTCTTCAGGTAGGTCCCATTTTGTGAGTGCACCATAAACTCAGTAATAGTGTCAGCCCTTGGGACCACCCCTTGAGCTGGATGCCACTTTGGGTCTGTCGCTGGACCTTCTTTTCCTCAGGTTCTGCTCTATTTCCATCCCTGTAATTCTTTCAGACAGGAACAATTATGGGTCAGAGATGTGACTGTGGGATGGCAACCCCATCCTTTACTTGATGTCCTGTCTTCCTGCTGGAGGTGGGCTCTGTAAGTTCCCTCTCCCTACTGTAGGGCATTTTATCTAAATCCCTCCCTGTGAGTCTTTTACCTCCCAGGTCTCTGGTGCATTCTGGAGGGTTCCTCCAACCTCCAACTTCCCAAGGTTGCCTGTGTCCATTCTTTCTTATGGCCCTCAGGGCTTCAGTCCTTTTCCCTCACCCAATACCAGATCAGGTTCCCCTCTCCACACTACCCCCTCCTTCACCTCCCCCTATCCACTTTCCTTCCCAGGTCCCTCCCACCCTCCCCACTTGTGATTACTTTCTTCTCTCTTCCAAGTGGGACTGAGGTATCCTCACTTGGGCACTTCAGTTTGTTGACCTTTTTGAGTTCTGTGGATTATATTTGAATATTCTGTGCTTTTTTTGGGTGTGTGTGTGTGGGGAACGCTAATATCCACTTATTAGTGAGTACATACCATGCATGTAATTTTGGGTCTGAGTTAACTTACTTAGGATGATATTTTCTAGTTCTATCCATTTGACTGCAAAACTCAGGATGTCCTCATTCTTTTTTTTTTTTTTTTAAACAGAGGATTTATTTATTTGATTTATTTATTTTTTATTATTAGATATTTTCTTTATTTACATTTCAAATGTCCTCGTTCTTAACAGCTGAGTAGTATTCCATTGTGTAAATGAACCATATTTTCTGCATCCATTCTTCTGTAGTGGGATATCTAGGTTGTTTCCAGCTTCTGGCTATCACAAATAAGTCCCGATAAGAACATAGTGGAACATGTGACCCTTTGGCATGGTGGGGCATCTTTTAGGTATATTCCCAAGAGTGGTTTAGCTAGGTCTTCAGGTAGATCTATTTCGAATTTTCTGAGGAACATCCAGATTTATTTAAAGAGTAGTTGTACCAGTTTGCAATCCCACCAGCAATGGAGGAGTATTCCTCTTTCTACACATCCTTTCCAAAATGTGTTATCACCTGAGGTTTTAATCTTAGTCAATCTGACTGGTGTTTCAGGTGGAATCTCAGGGTTGTTTTGATTTGCATTTCTCTGACTACTAAGGACTCTGAACATTTCTTTAGGTGCTTCTCAGCCATTAGAGATTCCTCAGTTGTGAATTCTTTAGGTCTATATCCCTTTTTTGATTGGGTTGTTTGGTTTTTTTGGTGATTAACTTCTTGAGTTCTTTATATATTTTGGATATTAGCCCTCTACTGGATGTGGGATTAGTGAAGTTTTTTTTTTCCCCAATCTGTAGGTTGCTGATGGAGACACAGCAACTTTTATAAAGAAAAAGATTTGGGACTGTCTCAGTTTCAGAGTTACCATAGTGGGAGACATAGTAGCACAAGCTGAGGTGCCATGGTGGGAAAGATAGCAGCAGCATACAGGCTGACTGGTGCTGCAGAAGGAGCTGATCTTGTTCTGCAGGCAGTAGAAAGAGACTGTGTCACATACTGGATATAACCTTGAGTATAGGAGACCTCCAAGTCTGCCCCCACAAACATACTTCCTCTAAGAAGGCTACATCTACTCCAGAAAGGCCACACTTCCTAACAGAGCTACTCTCTATGGGCAAGCATTCAAACACATGAGTCTATGGGGGCCATTCCTATCAAACCACCACGAGCTTTTACCTCAATTATTGACATATATTAATTAAGGAAACAATTTTACAGAAAAGAAGCTACAAAAGTAGAATGGAATATTGTCACATAACAGGAAAGTCATTTCATATATTGTTAGGAGTTTTAACAGTTAAGTTTATCTATTCTAGGATTCTATGGATAATAAATTTGATTCTGAAATGCTAGTATTACTGCTTGAGGTTTAGGCCATGCAAAGCAGCATGACTACTTGAGCACAAGCAACAAAACACTTGTACAGTGGACCTGACCATCTGCATCGCTACAGTAGCTGCGGACAGTGGAATAGAGTTGGTATACTAGAGACAGAGACAATCCAGGATGTAGGTGGGTCAGAGCAGGGCTCACACAAGATTCCACCACGTGACCCAGAATGGATGCAATTTGAAGCTCATAAATAGCTTATTGGAAGGAATTCTCTACTTTTGATTAGTCATGCAAAATTGAAATTCTGCACAGTGAAAGGTAAATTAAGGGTGGGGTGTAAATGAGGACTATAAATATGGAGATGAAGAGGCTTTTAAGTAGATAACAGAGGGAAAATGAGGACAAAAGTGTGAACTCTTAACTCAACAGGACTGGAGTATGTAGAAGAATACCTAGGATGGAGACATGCTCACAGACACAGAAGACCTTATTAAAAACAACGGGACTCTGGCACTCCTACTCTCAGGAGTTTCTTCTCACTAATTTAACAAATCTATGTTTACTCTTGATAAAGCACTTTCCCAGGAGACAAACAGACAAGAAAATTAACACTATCACCAGAGAAATGCAAACTAAAACCTAAATGTATACAATCATACCAGATGAGTAACTGGCAATGGCCATGGAAGAGCTGGAATTCTGCTGCTGGTGACAGTGAATAGTGTTCTGATTATTTCAGAAAACTATACAATAGTACCTACATCTCTTCATATTCATGCACTTTGACCCAGACTCCTGTGTATTTTCCTTGGAGAAACAAAACATGCCAATATGTCATTTTATCTATAAAAGTGGTCCTAGGCCTAGTTTCTATAATAGCTTCAAATTAGAAAAGCCCAACTGAACATATAGTGTGTTATTCCAATGTATTCACACACTGGCATACTACCTGGCAATAAAAGTGGACAGATTATTTCTACATGCTAAGACAGGATTGGATTACCATATATACATAAAGGAAAGAAACAAACATGACTCCGACCGTATAAAGTCTAGGACCCTGTTAAAATAAAAGATGGGGATTAAAATCAGGAGAGTAGGTCCCCTTGGAGAAGAGACAGTGGTTACTGAAAGCTGCTATAGGAACATTCATAATGTTGCCTATAAGATACAATTAGGAGACATGTTTTCTAGGAAGTTCAATCCAAAGATTCTTAATATAATCGCACTATTTTTTTTTTCTTGAACTGTAACTAGTCACACTAGGCTGTTCTCCTCTCTGGTAGACATGGGTTCAAAGCCATCTCTCAAACAGACCACTTGCTGGTAGCTACTAGGATGTTCCCAGGTTAGAGCAACCTCCCATGCCCAAGCCTCACTTCCAGAGGCTTTTGTAATCTTTGAGCTATTTAACTCATTCTCATGGCTTCTACTGTTTTGTGGGATCAATTCTCTTAACTGCAATTTTATGTTAGATAGTTTATTTGATTAATGTCTGTAGACACTCATGGTTAATTATGTAATTAATTGGTAATTAACATAGACATTAATTACTAGACTCTAAGCAGATGCTCACAAACATTGCATCTCTTTACCATATACACCTAGTAATGAACAGAGGGGTTATTACAGTAAATCCTCAACAAACATTTGTCAACTGAATAAAGTAAAAGATAATGAAGTCAAGCCAAAAAATATTATAATAGCATTAGTGAGCTTCCCTTTATACTACAGGTTTAATTTTTACAGATTCTCAATAGTGAAATTACAAATATTCATACATTTTGTAAACTGGCATTGATATTATAAAATAAGTATTACCCAGCAGGGTTGATCAGCTCTATTCTCTAAAGCATGGTCTTTTGCACCAACTAAGTCTTCTTGTCTGATGGGGTTCCCCTAAGTATTTTATGCTTTGGTTTGTTTTTAAAATAGCCATATGAGCATTGGAAATTGAGGAAACAAAATTCTGTATCATAGCTAGTTAAGTGTTGCTTAACAAACAAAGTAGTTTTCAAAATTTCAATCAAATGCTACTAAGATAGAAACTGAAATGTCTTGTTTCCGTTCTAGCTCTTAGTTGTTTTTGTCATCAAAGAAGGACATATTATGGTGGCGTGAATATAAACCCACCTTACAGGCTCACCTGTTTCAAATCTTAGGTTCTAGCTGATGATGCTGTTTGGGAAGGCCCAGTAACCACTGGAGCCTTGATGAAGGACATCACTGGGGTTGGGCTTTGTGACTTTGTAGCCTGGTTTACTTCCTGTTATGTCTCCCTGGCTCCTGCTTGGAGAGGAAGTGTGATGATGACTGTGCATGTGCTTGGTAGGCATGCTTAGCATTCTGACTGCCAGGTCTTCCCCACCATGGAGGACTACACTGCTTCTGGAATTGTAATCCAAAATAGACTGTTTTTCCCAAAGTTGCTATTTTACAGGAATATTTAATCACAGAAACAGGAAATTAACTAATATTGCCATAAACCTAAAGCAAATACTTCAGTATGTTAAGTTTTAGCTGATGCTTCAGGTCATTCTGGCACAGTTTTATCAAAAACTGGTACACAGTCTGACACTAAACAATAAAGAGAGACAAGCTAAAATAAATAAGATAACCAAAGGCACAAACTGATACAATTCAAATTGTTGGTCACTAATTCCATTCATCCTAAAACTATTCTGCTAAAAGTAAACAATTTAAACAATTTTTAGCATCCGAACATTACAAGAATTTAGAAATATTAGCTAACGCATTGCTATTATACTTTCATCTGTCAGATAATGTCTGTTACAGAGCTGTGATTATCCTTGTCCAATTTTAGCTATAAGTCTCCACATGTAATTATAAAGTGGGCACTTCATGATCATAACTGGTTCCTCCCACTCTGGAGGACAGTATCCTATGCCAGTACCAAGATACAATGTCAACACTCTTAATATTCCTCAAATCTTTTCCCTAGCCATGTCTGAGGGGGTAGGGGCTTTCATGTTCTAAAATAGACAGAGCTTATAAAATGTTCAACAATAGAGACAATACCCCTGCACTGTGGGTCATTTGTTTTCTTAACAGAAAGTGTACTCTGGTCCTGGTTTCTATTCACCCTGTCTCTTCATCCCTGTCCTACTCAGTTAAAAAATCAAATCGCCTCTTAGAAAGAAATATTAAATGTACTTATTCCTTCATTATCATAAGAAACAGCTCTGAAATAGTTTTCAGCGCATCCCTGAAACCTGAGTTAAGGCTATCTGTGGTCCTTTTACCCCTCCCTTTCACATAGTCCGTATCTCTCTGCCTCCCAGAAAGCACCACTAGGAATGGCAGCCAGCAGGAAACTGTTTCTTCCTTTATGGGGCAAATGATTCTAAAATGGGAGTAGATACAAGGGCATCCTTTAACATTGCTTTATAATTCCAAACAATGTATAATTCACACATTTTAACTATTTTTAATAATACTACCAAGTATATTGGCTAACAGCCTGTTATGGTTACAAACAGCCATAAGTTAGCTTTAAACCAGGTAAGGATTATTCTGTCTCATATATTTAGCCATTTCAGCCCATGATGAGGAGACCCCATTGTGTATCTCCTGCGGTGAGGCAGCAAGCTGACTGCTGTGTGGTGTGTGCAGTCAGTCGGGTAGAACCCATTCACCTTCCTGTATCCACAAAGGGATAAAGCAAAAGAAAAGAGAGATCGACTTCCTATAATCCTCTTTAAGAATATGGCCCCAAGAAACTTGGACCTCACTCTAAGCTGCACTCTTTCAATGTGGATTTCAGCCAAGGAGCTAGACTCAGCCACACCACTAAGGCTCACACTACATCTCAACACAGATTCCTGCAACCCAGGCTACCTGGCCACATTTTCATTTAGTCTGTTTTTCTTCTACTACATAGATGCTCTCAAAGCACAATGGCTAATTTTGTATCTTATATGTGCTTATATACTGATTCTAGTACTTAATTTAGGGTTGTGACAAAACTGGTTCAATGGGATAGCCCTTTCCTATTATTTCTTTTATCACAGGAAGTTCTAAAAGTTGCAATTTTGTGAGAAAGGCAGCCAATAATGTCCTGTTGCTCTATGTTTGTCTTTTTGTTCGTGTGTGTAGTACAACAGTACACACTACTCACATATCTGTGCAGTTCCTGTTGCCTCATCAATTTCACTTGAAATGCTGCGAGTAGAAGCCAGTGGAATAGTCTTGGGCAAGGATCACAGCACTTACACGGAAAGTGGACTGATCCTGTTTCTCCACTACAAGTTCTGGTTGAGAAACTATTTGGTTTCAAATAGATATGAGTCTGATGTTTGTCATTTCTACCCAAATGAGGTACACTTTCACCCAATGCTTAAACAAGCCATCTCTTTTCTATATATCCAGGATAACAAATATGCAAGATGCTACCACATAATAAGAATCAGAATCACTCCCCATGATGCTGAAAGGCCTTTTCCTAGGATGCTGGCAGACTCTCTCCTGATCAGGAACTGTTTTTGTTTGTTTGTTTGTCTGTCTGTTTTATCAGCCACGAGTCTTATCCTTTCCCTAAGCTCATACAATCAATGAATGGATTACTGATAGTTAACTGCTCTTATGTTGCCAATGTTCTCAGGAGACTAACAAGGAGTTCATCATAACCCAAGTCAATTTAATTTGACATTCCCTCATTTTCTTGAGAGCTGCATTTGTAGTAATGAGGAAAAGGAGGAGGTTAAGTTTGCTGTTAGAAGTGCCTCTGAATTATCTCAGGAAGTTTTTTGCTATTTAAATAATAACTCACTCAATCAATGTACAAGCTATGTGGGCTATGCCTTTGTGTACTTGTTCACACAATGACTAAATTTCCATTGCTTTGTTTCCTAGAATTATCTATTCATTGAATAATATAGATTGCCCAAAAAGTGCCATGTTATTCAAATATGCTATATCATACACAGATTTTTCCTATTAGAAATAAGCTGTAAACCAAATTCTAATATAAACTTGTTCTGTAAAAGCTAATGTTTAAAGTATTAAGTGAGACACAACTTGGTTTGATGAATCCTTGCGTGACTTTCTCGATTCAGGAGTGTCCTTTCTTCCTTCCCTGCTCCCTTATGATGTGTTCCTATATGTAACTTACTTCTAATACTGCAGCAACAACTGGAAATAATAATATGACAAAATATTTAATAATTTCTTTTACACTTATAACATTTTCTGTTGAAGAAAATGTCTTTTAATACTATATTCCTTGTCTTTGCAGCAAAGCAAACCATCAGAGGTCCTGAAGCACCCCCGTTTATACACGTGTTTAGTCTCAGACATTTAGTTCTGTCCCCAAAATTGCTCTCATGGGATCAACTGATGATACATGTAAATTTTCCTAGAAATCTTCCATTATATACAACCTCACAAAAAGTTTGGGTATTACAACCTTCATCGTTCTATTTAAAACTAAAGCTTTAGAAGTTATTAAGTTCCTTTGCAGACTGGAGAGTTAAGTTCAGATTTTGGTGTGGTTTGTTTGTTTGTTTGTTTTGTTTTATAAATACAGCAAATACATTTCTGTATAAATTTTGATTGTATTTTTGTTTCTACATTAATAAACTTCAAAACCATAAGTTGTTATGCTAGATAATTATCATCTTTATGAAAAGAATAAAGCCATTCTGATTTTAATTTCATTCACATGCTTCAACATGCAACTATACTTTAATAGGCATTTTTCTAACCAGATTAAAAAGGACTTCTCAGTTTATCACAGCTGCCCTCAACCCTGACCTTCCTGTGTAACCCGAGATCAGATTCTGTGTTCTCCAATGCACTTCACCTTTAATCATCTAGCTGGAAGGTGTTTATAATGTGATGTAATCGCAGTACTGACTGACCTACAATCATGATGTTTTTACTTTTCACTCAAAAATTATTCAAAACAACACTTTAGAAATGTTCAAAAGCATGGGTGAGTGACTTACTGAATGTGTATTTCTGTGAGTTAATACTCAATTTGAAATGTTGCTCTGAACTTCTCTGAAATTCTAATTAAGATATGACCATGACTGATGGGATGATTTGAACAGACATTGCTCTAACATATATAACAGTCAACAAGTCCATGAGAAAAATATCAGTGTCACTAGTTATTGGAGAAAAGAAACTTTTACCTCAATTAGAATTGCTATAACTAAAAAGACTAAAATCCACACCATGGAACCAGTGTGAATGTAAATTAGTACAGTAAATATGAAAAGGAGGACTAGGGAGCCTTAAGAACACAATCAGATCTACCATGTGACCTACCAATGCTAACCCAAGGCATATATCCAGAGCAAATGAAATGTCTGCATGTCCAGGGTTGTCTAGCACCATGAATTAAACCATTATATATCTATGACTATACCTGTGAACATATGTGTGTGTGTGTGTCTATCTATCTATCTATCTATCTATCTATCTATCTATCTATCTATCTATCTATCTACCTATACATATATATTCTAATAATAGTGGCACATTAGTGCAAAATTATTTAACCATAAAAAGAATAGAGATTTTTCATTCGTGGCATGAAACAGAAATATGGTTAAGGGGGAAAGATCTAGATACAGGAAGATGATGTGCATGTCCTTGGTCAGACATGGCAGCAGGCTAGGCAGTTATATGTGAAGGCAGAACAATGGCCACTAGAGGCTAGGAAAGGTGTTACACTGGGAATACAAACGGAATTACAGAAGAATTAGGTGTGATGCTCTATCACACAGAAGTATAACAACAGGTCACAACAATCCATTATATATTTATAAAGAAAATAGAGGGCTAATATCCAATATATACAAAGAACTCAAGAAGTTAGACTCCAGGGAACAAAATAACACTATTAAAAAATGGGATACAGAGTTAAACAAAGAATTCTCAACTGAGGAATACTGAATGGCTAAGAAGCACCTAAAGAAATGTTCAATATCCTTAGTCATCAGGGAAATGCAAATCAAACCACCCTGAGATTCCACCTCATACCAGTCAGAATGGCTAAGATCAAAACTGAGGTGACAGCAGATGCTGGTGAGGATGTGGAGAAAGAGGAACACTTCTCCACTGCTGGTGGGATTACAAGCTGGTACAACCACTCTGGAAATCAGTTTGGCAATTCCTCAGAAAATTGGACATATTACTACCTGAGGACCCAGCTATACCACTCCTGAGCATATATCCAGAAGATGCTCCAACATGGAATAAGGACACATGCTCCTTTATGTTCATAGCAGCCTTATTTATAATAGCCAGAAGCTGGAAAGAACCCAGACGTCCCTCAACAGAGGAATGGATACAGAAAATGTGGTTCATTTACACAATGGAATACTATGCAGCTATTAAAAACAATGAATTTATGAAATTCTTAGACAAATGGATGGAACTAGAAAGTATCCTGAGTGAGGTAACCCAATCACAAAAGAACACACATGGTATGCACTAACTGATAAGTGGTTATTAGCCCCAAAGTTCAGAAGACCCAAGATACAATTCACAGACCACATAAAGCTCAGGGAGGAAGATCAAAGTGTGGATATTTTGGTCCTTTTTAGAAGAGGGAGCAAAATACCCACGGGAGGAAATACAGAGACAAAGTGTGGAAACTGAAGGAAAGGCCATCCAGAGACTGTCCCACCTGTGTATTTATCCCATACACAGTTACCAAACCCAGTCACTATTGTTGATGCCAACAAGTGCTTGCTGAGAGAAGCCTGATATAGCTGTCTCCTGAGAGGCTATGCCAGTGTCTGACAAATACAGAAATGGATGCTCAGAGCCATCCATTGGACTGAGCACAGGGTCCCCAGTTGAGGAGTTAGAAAAAGGACCTAAGGAGCTGAAGGAGTTTGCAGCCCCATGGGAGGAAAAACAATATGAACTAACCAATATGCCTCCCCCCAGAGCTCCCAGGGACTAAACCACCAACTAACAAGTACACATGGAGTGACCCATGTCTCCAGGTGCATATGTAGCCAAGGATGGCCTTGTGGGTCATCAATGAGAGGAGAGGCCCTTGGTCCTGTGAAGGCTCTATGCCCCAGTGTAGAGGAATGCCAGGATAGGAAAGTGGGAGTGAGTGGATTAGTGAGCAGGGGAAGGGAGGATGGGGTGGAGGGGTTTCAGGGGGGGAAAATGAAAGGGGATAACATTTGAAATGTAAATAAAGAAAATATCTAATTAAAAAAAGAAACAGAAGAGAACATGTAAATTTTATATACATATACACCACATACACATATACAGACACATCTACACACACACTCACACACGCATATACCACCCCACCACCACATATATTTCAAAGAAGGAAAATTGATAAACTTTATCATTTCACTTTGTATAAATGAATCCAAATTTTGATTGTATTCCATAAATATGTACAGTTAAAATACATCAATTAACTAAGTAGATAAAGGCAGTATCATATCAAAACCAAGATGTCACACAAGGTACAAAACAAAGAATTCTCAACTGAGGAATACCGAATGGCTGAGAAACACCTGAAAAAATGTTCAACATCCTTAATCATCAGGGAAATGCAAATCAAAACG
>NC_034592.1:98100039-98123765 GCF_900095145.1 Mus pahari
TGGAGGATATCATCCTTAGTGAGGTAACCCAATCACAAAAGAAGTCTCTAGATATGCACTCACTGATAAGTGAATATTAGCCCAGAAACTTAGAATACCCAAGATACATTTTGCAAAACACAAGAAAACCAAGAAGGAAGACCATCGTGTGGATACTTCATTCCTCCTCAGAATAAGTTCATACATCTCAAATTTAAGCATTCCTAAGGTCAAGATTTTTGAAGATGACATGAAGGTTGATCTTCTATATTTCCTAAATGACAAATTCTTCAGTCAAGTGTTGAAACAGTAAGAAAAGAAAGGAAGTATTTAATGAAACACTACTTCGTTACCAGAAGCAAAAGAAAACAGAATGAACTGAGGCCACATTCTCTGAAGTACTATTGATCCCTCGGGCAAACAAACCCTTCTGCTCAGAACTGTGTTGACTGCACTGAGAAGCCCATACCATGAGGACTCCATTTGTCAATGAGCTGAACAGTCAATGGATAACTGTTTGGTGTTGGTACAGCCTTTATGATAGAAATAATAGAAACCTGGCTAGAGTGTTTAATAAAACCTCTCAAGTATTAAAGTGTATATATTGCTTGATAAACTAAGCAAGAAAAATTAAAACAGTATTTGAAAAATATTTGTGTAAATATTTTCTTTTTATGCATTAAATATGAATCTAGTTACCTCTTTCTATGTAATGCTGTTATTAATATAGAAGTAGGAAGTGTCATTCATTTGATTCTGAACATCATGGTAATCTGGGATCACCGATTTTATAAAACTATAATAAGATGAGTGTATCATGTTTTGTTTGTTGCTATGGGTTTTGTTTGTTGCTATGGTGAAATACCCTGATCAAGGCAACTTGATTCAGAAGGACTTCACTTCAGACTACAGTTCCAGGTTCCAGTCCACTGTGGGAGGGAAGCCATGGTGGCAGTTGATCACTCTGAACCAATCAGGGATTACTTTGAACCAATCAGGGAGCAGAGTAAAAAGGTTTCTTTCTCCTTTTTTAATCAATCTTGGACCTCAAGCCAAAGGATGGTGCCAGCCACAGTTGGCATAACTCAATTAACTGAATTGTTAACCTAATTTCCCATATTGGTGCCCAAAGACTACTCTAAGTTCCTCAGTAATTCCTCATGGGCATGCCCAGAGGCTTGTTTCCCAGGTAGTCTCAATCCTGCTTTATGCACCTGGAAAATTAACTCAGAGAGCTGACCTCTCAGAAACTTCACTTAGTCCATCATGACTCCTGGAATCGTTACTGAGAAATACATCATTAAACACCTCTGATCAGTATATACACAAAAGTGGCCGTACCTACAGATGTTATAAGTTTTCCTTTAGTGTAACTGAAATTACAATGTTAAATTGTCCTTTGTCCAAGCAACTCTTAGATGACTCTGGGTAGTTTAGCAACTTCAATCTTCCTTCCTTTCCTCATCTTCACTCATCTGCAGTAAATCATCTTGCCTCCAAGGAGAGAGGAAAATTGCAGGTGTCAGATGGACATGCCTTTATTTTTCTGTCTCTCATCTCTAAATTCAGCACATCCTGTCAGAGCTAGCTCACTAACTGCATGCACTTCCACTGTGTTATTTCCCAAACTCTGGATCATGTTCAATCAGCTTTTGCCTTTCTAATCAATGCCTTCAATAACTCCTCCACTTCCCCTGTTTAGAACCATATCTAAAGCTCTCTCATCTTACAAAGTTTCTGTTTAGTCCTCTGTAGTGGCTATTCCTGGTTCTCAACTTGACTATATTTGGAATGAACTACAATCCAGAATTGGAAGGGTCACCAGTGACCCTAATCTGGAGGCTGGGAGATAGAAGTTTCTGACCTGAATCTTGGTATGGAGATCTTGAAGACAGGGAGATCTCTGTGTTCCAGGTCATCTGGGATTAAAGGTGTGGTGGCACACACCTTTAACCTGGGCTACACCTTCTGCTGGAGACCATATAAGGACATTGGAAGAAGGGAGTCGTAATCTTGCTTTTTAGCCTGCTTGCTGTGTGGGACTGAGCAACTTCTAGACCCTTAAACTTCCATTCACAGCTACTACTGAACCATTGTTGGGAATTGGACTGCAGACTATAAGTCATCAATAAATTCCTTTATAATATAGAGACTATCCATAAGTTCTGTGACTCTAGAGAACCCTGACTAATAAATACCTCCTCTCTCCCTCCTTATCAAGACTCCATGCGGACATTCTCTTTACCATCCCAGCACTGTACTAACACAGCAGCTCTGAAATATACAGTTTTATCTCTGTTTTCTAGATGAGTAAGCTGAGGCACAGGAAGGTACATGACCAAGTCCAAGTCATCATGCTTTCCTGCGTGAACCCTGGTGTTATTACATGGTGATGGTGTCCTGATTTCAGCTTTTGACTGTTACTGTTGGCTATCATTCTGTTGCTATGGATCAGCTGTATTACTGCAAACTCCAAACCCATTAACTCTGCTTCACTTTAAACTTTCACTGACTCTGCATTACATACAATGAAGGCCTGCATAGTCCTCAGACGGCATTCATGGCTTTTCAAACTGCTTGCCAACCTCACTCTCACCCTTACTCTGCCTGTCCTTATATGCAGTCTAGTCACAACATACTTGAGCGGCACATGCCATACTTTGAAACATTTCTGTCCCATGAAGAATGCAGTTCCAGTAAGAGAGGTCATTCATCTTCTCTTGAGAAGTCATTTCTCATTTGTTTCCCCACTGCCCACCAAGTGCTTTCCTACAGTCCAAACTAATCTCTCATTCTTGTATATTCCCACAGCATTGGTTTGAAAATAAAAACTCTACCAAGCAACACTGTGCTCTACTGCCATCTGTCACCTACACTATGAGTTCCAGTGGAGCTGGCCATTCCTGCACTGATGTTGAAGATGGCTGTCACTCAACACAGCTGCTGAGAGAAAAGGCAGACCTCTTCTTTAACAGTCAAAGGCAACATATTCTTGGGTATAAACTGATATATTATCATGGCAAATATGGTAGTACAACCTTAATCAGTATGCCTAAAATGTAGCCATACAAGAAGATATTTTACTTAACTGTGAATAAAGATATGTCTTTTTTTTTAAGGTTCTAGTGAATAAATAACTCTATCTTCTACAAGAAATTTCTGCTTAAATAATTGACTGCACAAAAGTAAAGAAAGAAAAAAAAAAGTAAAAAGTCAGGCTTGTCTTCAAGGCACAGGGTTAAGTGCACAAATTACCACCATATTATAAATACTATAAAATAAGCTCATCAATCAAAGAGTAAAGTTTATGAATTAACATGCCCTGAGCTTCACAAGGTTCCTCATGTCTACAATACAGGCACTGGTACCAAAGATGGCCCTTTCAAAGAGCCTTGATTATTGCAAGCATGAAACCCATGGTGCTGTATACTCAAGGGCTCATAAGCCTGAGGTTCTTGGGTGCCCTTCTTTCCCACAGCCTCCTGGCTGGCAGGCACCACTCAGTTTAGTGGCAGAATACTAAAGGCAAACTGCAGAAGTAGATATGAACAGCAGGAGAAGATATGAACCAGAAAATGTGAATTCCACAATACTATAAAAGTTTGTTTCCTTTGCAAGTATTTCTTCTTTATTCTACTGAGAGAAAAACAGACAAAATAAACAAACAAGCAAAACAAAACAAAACAAAACAAAGCCCCAAAACCACAAACCCTCAAATAGTTTGTTCAAAGGTTCAAAATGAGGTGTGGAGAAGATGCAAAACAGCGTAAGGCTGAGTGGTACTGAAGCAATGTGCAGTTTATGCTACCAATGACAGAGTGCTCAGTGAAATTACAACAAAACAAAACAAAGCCTGAGTGTTGAGAGCCTGAGTTTGTGTGTCCATGTCACAGGCTGGCCTCATACACTGTATCCTCCTGCCTCAGCCTCTTGATGATAATACAAACAGAATGTCACCATCTTGCCTGCACTCTGTCTTTGCACAAACTGTGGCCTAACGTTCAGAGTTCAAAAGAATTCAACATTTATACAGGTAATGAAAACTTACTGCGGAGCCAGTCACCACACACCAAAGCACCACCGATACTGCTGCTGCAGACTAAACAAAAGCAGGAGTCACTGGGTCTTTGAAACTGGGACTGTTTTTCTAGTCTCTAACAGGAAAAGCATTTTGGAAATACAGGGCTCATTAAAGAAGTCCTTTCAACCATTGTTAGAACTCCTGGTTTCTGCCTTGTATGTGGAGTTTTAAGAAGAGATTTAGTGGTCATTTTCATTATACTTTTCAATAGTTTATAATCTTATATTGCAAAGGGAACAGCTGACATCTGACATTGCAGAGTTTACATAATATGTCAAATCACTGGCAAGCCTAAAACACAAAGCTTGAAATAAGACTTGAATTAGATAAAGAAAAAGTGAAACACATACAGTTCACTTTTCTTTCGGCATTCATATTTTATCTTACTTTGAACTCATGGTTTAAAATAAATCAAAATTATTTAATTTAAAATAATACCAGTATTAAGTCTCCAAAATATCTAAACAAAAATAAATCTCTAAAAATGTTTTTAAAAATAATTCAGAGTTAAAAAAACAGTATCTCCATGCTTTCCTACATTAACAAGGGGCAGGTAATAATGACTGCTCATATGACAATATTGTCTTTGTTAGCTCTGCCTCAACAGAACTAAAGATTTCCTGATTACAATTTTGTAATTTAAGTCAACTGAAAAGATTTCTGGGAACGGGAAACAAAGAAGAGCCTGACTGGCAGCATGTGAGTGGACTTTATTACCTAAGTTTACTCTACAGCCTGGGACACTGTAAATAAGAAGGGCTCCATCCACTGCAGACCCATGCTCGGTCATGACCTGCTCCCACTGTACTGTGAAAGAGAAAGTGGGGCTGGAGCCTCAGATTCACAGGCTTCTGCTTCACCTTCAGGCTCCTGTGATCACAGAGGGCCTCACAATGAAGTGTTCTCTCTGTACTGTAGCTCATTGTCACCATTTTTAAACAGTTGCTTTTTTATTGTAATGAGCCAATTATGAGCTAGTCACTCAAGCAGTCATTAACAATAGATTTTTTAATTGCATTTTTAATGAATTTTATTTTGGATAAAAGCCCTTAAAAGTACCTATGGCAAAGGGTAATCATACATTGAATTAACTGCAAAATCTGTTTAATAATGACTTGTCTTTTATTTACTACAACAAAATAAATTCCAGTGAGAGTGCTAAAAAACTGACAGTGTCAAAGAGAAGAGGTTGGGGGTGGGAAAGACAACTGTATTCTGCACTTTTAAAAATTTTAAACAATAATATTCCTTTACTATATTGTGTTATCTCCTTGTTTGTTTCAATTTTAAAGTTCAAATTCTTTTTTCTGAATACATACTTTGACTGTATTTAGAAAATAAGATATATAACATTACCCATAAATTATTGATACCTCATAGAACTATGAAAATCCTGATATACAGAAAGATAAACTTAATGTACTCAACATAAAGATGGATTTATTGAGAAGCTATGTTAAATTAATTTTTAAACCATTTTTTAAACAAAATCCTATCATATAAAAATTTTCATCTTAAGGTCTTCAAATGTACATGTTTTATGCTGAAGATAAAAAGTACTCCTAATGAAATTTTGAATAAGCATAGTAATCGACATAGCAGGTAAGTGTATATGTCAAGTTGGTTGTTGAAATCTCCTAAGTTTGTAGACAGAGGTCTGAATTTCAAGAGTATGTGAATTTTTGTAGGAGCAACTATGGAAAGACTAGGATAACAAAGTTCCACTTTTAAACTAAAAATGTCAAAAAAGTACAAAGTGATTTAAAATACTATTCTAGTCATGATATATAGTTCTGAATTATTGACATTAATTTATTACCATTAAGCCATAATTAAGAGCTATCTAGACAACACGATTCAGTAAATCATTAATTAGAAGATTTTAAGGGTATATAGTATCAGAAATTCCTCCCTGGAGGTTATGCACATTACACTGGTTGAGATTTAAAGTTCTTAATCTTTTAAAATCATTTGTGTGTACAATAAGAAAAAAAATAAGAACACAAACTACATAAACACAGAGTTGTGTGTAAAAAGCTATCCCTAAAACAAGCATTAATAGGCACTCTTATTTTGTTTAAAAACTACATCAACAACAAATATATATACACACATACACACACACACACACACACACAGACACACACACACACACACACACACACACACAACAATGCTTTCTTGACTGTTCAAGGTCTTTAAAATCTTGCATTTTCTGACTCAAGAATGGGCTGAGACTGAAAGCAGCAGGACCTGAGGAGAACTGCTCAGCCTCTGGTTAATTAATCTTCAGGCTGAATGACAGCACGCCTAGGGGCATAGGGCTGCCATTCCACACAGGGTCCCAATGTGCTGCAGCCTTGGATAGCTACATCCTACAAGCCAGGACTTTGCCCAACAAATAGCGGCAAGGCCTTTGGAGCCTCCCTTCTTCTACCAGAGACATGCAATTTAATTAAGGTAATTTCTTTCTATCTTAAGTTTAATAATTTTGAGACTGAAGAAAAATCAACACACCTATGCCCTGAGTAACTAGTTGCTCCAGCACCTTCTTCACCCAAAAACCTTTCTTGCAGTACATAATGAAAATGAAATCAGAACTCTCTAAGCATGAACCTTGTTTATTTAAAACAAAACAAAACATGACTGTAAAACTCAATTTTTAAGAATGCAATTTAATGAATCTAGTGGTTTCCATTTCACTAGGCTTATAGTTTTTATATGATAAAATATGAATCAAACATGTACTGCAAACCACTTTGTAAATTACTAGTACCTGATCTTAAGCCATGTAAGGCTATGTTTTAGCAATAGGATACAAACAATGTTCTCCTAATCCTTTTTACTGTCAGAATGAAACATCTTTCAAATCACGATAAAATCACCACATTATGAATGTTAATATCATTCTGAGAAATAGAATTTCTTGTGACTAGAAAAGACCATCCCTTTAGGGAGAAATGTTGTGTTAAAGTGGATTACACTCTTAGTAGTATAATGGAATGGCTCCTACCTAGTCCCAGATGGAAAATCAAAATCTGCATTTAAATGGAAATATTTTAAAACAGATAGGACAAAGGAATGCCTATTTCTTTATATTCTAGAAATACAGAGTGACAATAAGAACTTCTGAGGAAGGCTTTAGCTCGTTGATTTTGCTTCTGTGTCCCCTCATTTCTATGACAAGCATGCAGCATAACATAATTTCACAGCATTGTGATTAACACACACTATATGCGCCTATTAGATCAAATTTGCAAATTGGATCAAGAAACTGGGCTGTACAACTACCAGAAACAGATATGTGGTTTAGGCACAGGTAGAGTTAAGAATGAGCCTTTTATTTTCTTCCTATTTTTAACCATGGTGTTTTATAAGTAATTCTTACAAGGCAATAGCAGTTTGTTGAAATCAAATAAAATCTGAGTTTCTTCAGCATTGACTCAAATCACCACTATCGTTAGAAAGAAAAGAAGCAAATGCCAGGCAGTACTGTAACAACTGCTCTCTGCGACCTGAGAAGATTATTTTCAGTTCTTCAACAGTTAGGGCAATTTTCTTAAATCCTCAAGGAGCCTGACAGCACTGCACATTTCTTAATGCCTGCATTTACTTTTACATTATAAAACAATAAAACAGCAGGATAATGTTCATGCCGTTTAGAGACTTGTAACATTACCACAAATAATTCTACTGTATTATGGCAAAACATGAGCTTTTTAAGTGTGGGCTGACTAAAGAAAAGGTAATCTATATTCATTGAAATCACAGAGACAAATAAGGTTAGAAATATAACTTAGATATTGTACCTAGTTTGAAAAGGAAGTTTGAAAAGGAAAAAAAGAAAAATGCTGGATAATTTTTTTGTTCCAAATTAAAATAAAATTCACCTTGAAGCCTAGCACAACCCTTCCTTCTCTGAGCTTACAGTAGGGACACGTGCCTCAGCAGTCCGATCTGGTAGGTCAGTCACGGGACACGTGCCTCAGCGGTCCTATCTGGAGGTCAGTCACGGGACCTGTGCCTCAGCGGTCCTATCTGGAGGTCAGTCACGTTTCTCATGAACACCGTAAGTTTACCTCAAAGACAAAGTTGTTTTGTTGATGGTTACATCTGACCATTAGATTGCTCTGTGCAGGCTAACCTGAAGAATTTGGTCAAATAATCTCTTTCTGTAATGAGTGCAGCTTCTCATGATGCTGTAGGTTCTGATACACTGACTAACTATTGCAAGTTCTGTCCAAGTTTAGTTAAGGGAAGTCTGTGGCTCTGTTCATTTAACAGACACAAACTACACCATATTGAAAAGCATAGCAGAGCCTCCAGCAGGTGTGTTGGGTGGCCGTCTCCCATTCAGCAGACAACTTATTTCAGTATGACTGAACATGACTCTCCTGGTAGTAACCATAGGAAGGACAAAGAGTCGACCATCCCACGAATGAGCTTAGTTCTCAGATTTACTCCAGGACCTCCACCTCTGATTCCAATTACCCATCTTACTTCTCACCTTTCATCTTCACCCTCTCCTTAAACTCCTAGAAAAGATTTCAACCTTCAGTGGGTGTTTAGTTCATAAGTCTATAAAAGCAAAATCTAATTCATGTCATCTGCAATAGTAGTCTACACTGTGGAACAAATGTAAGTCCTGGGTGGGAAAACAACAGATGATCAAAGACTCATACTTTCTTTCTAAATCTCATGAGTAAAAACCATTCAAAGTGTGGAAAAACTGAGGAGATGTGGAATGTTTTAAATCTTGGGATTCATAGATAATATGTAAATGAACTTCCTCTTAAACTCAAATATTCTTATGCTAAATGAATGATCTGCATTATCAGGGAATCAGAGTTTCAAACTTGACTACTCAACAAACAGAGTCAGACAAAGCACATCACTGGGGTACATGACAAAATCTCCCCACATACACTAGCTGAATCAGAACCTGGCATTTTAATAAGATTCCAGATGATGAATCTGATAAAGTTGAAGACTGCAGTCTAGGAGTGTAACTGGTTCCCCATTATTCTTCACACTGAGTTAGAAAACAACCAGGAGCAGAACATTCTGTACTCATAAAACCACAAAACTTGGAGAAGGTGAAAGAAAACATTTCAACACTGAAACTAAACACCCTGAGCTCTTTATATTTAATTTTAAAGTCATTAATATGTGTATATGTGCATATATATGCTCATGTGAAAGAGGAGAGAAAAAGACAGAAAGAACAGAAGATGAGGAAGAAGTCAGAAGGCACATGAAGCTCTTATACATGTGTAGAGTAGAACACTAGCGAAAGAAATGCAGGCAACCGGCTACAGAAGACTTCCTTCTCAGCAGCACCTCCTCACACACATAAACCCACTCACGGACCAACACACATGTCTATTCACACATATGCATGCTCACATGCAAACAGATTCATGCCTGCTCAGTCAAGTCATACAATAGTATAACCTTCATATCAATCACAAGAAACTGTTCAGAATAGAATTATTGTAAAAAGTGCTTTTTGGAAGCCGGTGTTTTCTAGTTGCCTAACACAAGAAAACACGGAAAGAACTGGTTCTGAGAATCAGGAAACAGACAAAGGTAGTTATACCATCAAGAGTGTGACTCATCAGTGTGTTCCAAACCTAAATAATGATTTAGTAATAATTATCTAAAGTGAGCATTGTTTTGTTCTTATGAAAAGAATGATTACAGGGCTAAGTCTAGGAACTGAATTAGAAGGGCACTATTGTTTTGTTTCATTGTCTTTAATGTCAAGGCAGAATCGCCAACACTAATAATAAAAGTTAACAAGAAAATCAGAAAAGCGCAAACTATGTTCTATGATAGTCAGTAGACATAAAACGATGGTTTAAACACACGGTAATAATTTGTATAATGTTAACTCTCCCTAAAATTTTACATTTGACATAAAACACATACTCAAAATTTCTACTTTGTCTAACACATTATTATATTATAATTTATTTACTGAGATAAAATTAGAAATCATTTCTAAATGTTCTTGAAGTTAATGATGCTAATAGAAACTAAGTCAGTTGACATAACTATGGCCACATGAGGAAAAAAGAGACCCTAATAGAAAAATAAGTAATAATTAACATCACATGTGTAATGCTTAAAACCTACCATTCATGGGTACATACATTTCTGTCCATCTACAGGGCACATTACGGTGCATAGTGTACTAATGTCATCCCACATTGTAGATGGTTATTCCTCAGAGGTAGTTCTATTAAACTACCAGAGTGTGACTTTTCACAAAGTGGGGGAGATCCTTTGAGGTTTTGAATCACATAACTGAACAACTCTAACAAACATCTCTCTAGTTTTGTTCCAAGAATAAAATACAGGCAAACAGAATCAGAATGCTATTCTTAGCTTAGACTATCCAAATCCTAGGAACTACAAAAACAGAATTCCAAGGGAAGGTTTCTCAAGTGAACAAAGATTTAGAATTTTAAAATATAAATAATGGACATATAAATGGGCATAATGCATACACAAAACAACTAAGCAGTATCAGTAAGCTTAGAGAATATCAAAGATTTTAATCTGTTAATTTTGTCTAGAAACACATCCTAGAGAATTAATTTTAAATGGCAATAATTTATGTACCCATATCAGTGTGCTATTATTTATAGTAAAAATTACATCCAACCTAATTTACAAAATTAGGGAATCATTAAGGAAATTATTATACAGCCATGTGATAGAATATTAAGTAGCCATTAAATTATATTCATGAAGATTTTAATGGCAAAGAAAAGAGCCTGTATATTTTGGTTAAAAGACAAAGTAAAAAGTTCTACACATGCACACATGTATGTGTGTGTGTGTATATATATGTATGTGTGTGTGTTATGCTAAATATATATGAAAATATGTCAAAATATTAACTCCAAATGGTTAAATTTGAGCATATCTCCGTATGTTTTACATATTTATTAATTTTCTTTAATTTAGAAAACAAAATTGTGCTAAATGTCAAAGAAAACTGGGGAAAAATATAGACAATAAGGAAGAGGCATGAGGAATGCGGAGGAGAAGTATAAAAAGTTACAGTGGAACTGTCCCGTTGTATCGAGGAAGTGCGGGTCTTTGTGACACACTCTGTGATCTCAGAGCCAGGAGGCAGGGCTCAAAGTCAGCCTCGTTATACCAAGTTAGGGGGCACCGTAAGCTACATGAAAGCTCATCACCCCAGTGAAAAAGACCCAGTGGTTGTACACACACAATTAAAGATTAAAACAATAGAGAAACATAATATATATAAAAATTCAGTAACTAGACAAAGAAACCTAAAATTTGCCATTAAATGGTAACATCACCTTGTTTAAAACTATCACCTATAGTGAGGAATTTAAGAAAACCAATAATACAAACCTATTTTTAAGGCAGCTTACTCTTAACCTGAAGTGAGTACAACAAGATAAAATAGTTACTATTCATAAGAACATATTCTATTAAGAAGTTATATATTCTAAACCTGTTTACTATGAAGGACCTGGAGTAATTTTCCTTTTTCACGATTACAGTAAAACAAATCTTTAGTTTACCAAGATAGTGAACATTACACACTTAAGTATGAATGTAACTAAACTGCTTGTTACCAAAAAATTATTCCAGCTACTTTGCTAAAGAGTTAGGGTCTTCTTTAACATAACGTTTTCCCCTCTGCTTCACTTAGAAGCTTGTTTATCTGCAAATGCTTCAGAATCATTTCCATTTCAGATAGCTTAATTAATATACTGATCCCAAGTTGATATGCATGGAGGAAAGGGGAAGGAATGTCATAGTCATACTAAATCTGTTAGGTAAAACACTGAATTTAGTGAATGAGTGCTGACTAGTTTGTTTTATTTACTTATTTTATATATCAGTGACTCATTAAAGTCAATGTAGAATATACCAGAAAGTATGCTTGGTATTTTTATCTCTATGCCGAGTTCCCCGAAACCAGAATTGCTTGTCATTTGTCTTTCTTTTTCTAAGACTCCATACACATAATCGTCTAGAAAAGCATGAAGGAAAAATCAAAATCAAAGACAAAAATCTCACCATAAGTATAAAAGTTCAAGAATTCCACCTGAAAACAAAACTCTTTAATATAAGTCTACAATTAAAATTCACATCATGGAACCTAAGACCATTTAATGTATTGTTATCCACAGCAATTATAAAAATATACAAGATAATAAGATTAACTAGACGATACTACCATAAATAGAAGTATCTGTTAAAACGAGGCAACTAAATATAAAAGATGGATATAAAAACAATAAATCAATAAAAGATAAAGACAGAAGCAATTAGCTTTCATCTGACTTTAAGACACAGATAACTGCTATCTCATGAAAATTTACCTCTGAATCATGTCATTAACTTTGGTAAACACCTTTCTAATATTCATGTTAAAGTCCTTCAAAATCATGTAAATGCCTAACTATGTGGTTTGAGATATAATCAAATTATAAAATAATTAAAAAACAAACACAACAAGAACCCTCAAAATCCCTAAACAGGAGTAGGCAGAGTCAGAGTCACACAGAGTCTTCTAGAATGTCAATGTGTAGTGATGCTGGCTAGCACAACAAGACAGACAAGTCCTGAATTGCGCGAATCAATACCTGCAAGGGGTGCCCATCATTCCAGAGAGCTAAACAAGTTTTCATCCCTGGCCAGAGGTATAGGTCCATAGCTGGAACTTTCATCTTTGGGACAGGCAATGCATATTAATCAGACAAACCTCTAGCACTTAGAAAAATGCCCAGAACATATGGAAATAAAAAGTAAATGTAGCTGGGAATGCTTTTCAGCACTGAAGAAGTTAAGGCAGGAGGATCTTGAATTCAATCCAGTCTAGGCTATATACTAAGACACTGTAAAAACTAGACAAGAACAATAGTAAAAGGGGTGTATCCTATGCACACACTAACACTAATGCACATAGTGAACACTAATGATAGTAGTTATATAGTGTGCAGCAATGTCACATGGTGTCCTTTCATGTTATTGAGTCTCAAGGGGGAAAAACACAAAACAAAATCTCTTTAAAAATGCTTTCCTTATATGGTTTTTTTTCTCAATATCTCTTCAAATTCTTGGTAATGTGTTCATTTTTGGCCCCTAAGTCTTTTTTGCTTAGTAGGTAGGTAGGTAGGTAGGTAGGTAGATTGGTTTTTGAGACAGGGCTTTTCAGCATAGGCCTGGCTATCCTAGAATTTACTCTGTAGATGAATTCACAGAAACCTGTCTCCTGAGTGTTGGGATTAAAGGTGTACGCCACCACTGTGTACAAGGCTCCAAAGTCTTTCCTAGTTAAGAATATTTTAGTAGATGGCCATCTGAAAGATCATTAAAAACAAAACAAAACCCGATCCCTGCAGAATATTCAATCATTTCAAACTGTATCAAGCCAGCACAAAGTCAAAGCTGAAGAGCACACAAAGCTGAGATCACTTTCACCAGTGCCCAGGTACAAGAGCTGTGGTGAACACTAAGACAAATGACTACAGAAATAAGGAGCATGTCCACAACACACGACCCGAGGAAACAGAAGCAGGGCTAGCTAACCTAGATGGACCGACACATGCAACAGACACAATGGCACCACAAAGTTAGGTCCTCTGAGCTCCACTCTACTGCTTCAATTCAAATCCAAATTGTTACGTGACAAATCGTGTAGCAGCTAACCTTTACTGCTGATTCCTACATGAGGTATACAACATGGATAATCTCATTAAATACAATAATTTTTAAACTGGAGTATTATCGGTCTTCATAAACATGGAAACAAAGCCAATGAACTGCTGAATAAATCAGAGCACATGGTGGCTCCTAGAATACCCTCAGAGCTATAACCCTGAGGGGTGAGCCTACCCATCCTTTAAACTGAAACCCAAAAATGCAACATAAAGACAAACTGACAAAAAGTTCTTGCTAAGTACAAGGCTGATTTTCTCAAATATATGGACCTGCCAAGTTTTCCCTGGTCACCATTTAAGGAAGTACGCAGGTTCTCAACCAGTTTTTACACCTGCAGACAGTGCTTTAGCCTGAGTCACCTGAGTGTCCGCCATCACAACCTAGGTCTTCAATAGAGGAAAAACAGCAGTTGCCTAATCTTGATGGTTCTTAGGATATGCCCCACCCTGAAAAATCCCAGCACATATACCTTTTATTTATAATATTATACAAGGTGTATCTACCCAAATCTTGCTTATGCACCATAAGACTTTTAACTAAAATAATATAGTCAAAGATTATGCCACATTTCTGTGATGCAGCACTTATGTGAAAAACAATCACATTATTCAGTACTACCTTATAATAATAAAAACCGGGTCAGTAAGAAGAATAATAGCACGTTACTTTTTCCTTAGGTTTAATCTGTTTCCTTCTGCAGCAGTAAAGATCTCATTTCATTTCTCCCACCTTGAAAAAAATTTAAGACGGATTTGCTTTGAAGACTGCTATAAAATTATCATTGACATTTTAATTAAAAAAAGAAATGTATGTAGAATAAACACGATGTCTTTTCCAACATTCTGCAGTGGCTGCTCCATTGCTTCTTTGTACACTCTTGGTAAATTATGCAGGATCTCACCAAGGAGAGCAGCTGTATTTCACTGTCCTCAGTAATGTAATCTACATTTATCACTATTTTAATTAAGCAGATTCTTAATTTGGTACTCTCACTGCAAAGAAAAAAATCTCTCTCTCTCTCTCTCTCTCTCTCTCTCTCTCTCTCCTCCCCCCACCCCAGCCTCTTTCCTTAGCAGACAGCATCCTGTTAGTCTTGTAAGCTACTCTTTAATTTTAAACATGAACCTTAATGCAACTGGTCATTATTTTAAGAATGACTGTACTTTATTAACTTCATCATTTGCATTTTCTACATATAACATTTTTATTATAATGGAGAAATTGGTACACTCAAGGTTCTCAAGCGAACCCCTAACAAGTATAACATGTACTTATTAGAATGCTAAATTTAAAATGAACCAAAATCATCATAAAACATGACATAACACTAAGTAAACACTATAACAGTGAAAAATAACACAGAACACTGAGAAGAGTCAATTCAGAAGTTCTCTATAGGACTACCTTTGTTACTGGGTCATCTATGTCTAAAGGTTCAAGTAAACCACCTTTAAAATACTGGCACCTGCTAACCAACAACATTTAAGATCTGAGTATCTGCTATTCATTTTCTATTATTGCTTGTGGGCCAAATAATTCATTAGAAAACCAATTTCTCATTACAATGCATGTATGCTTGTTTTAGATGTTTTCAAGTGAAATAATTATGAAATGTTACACAGACATGTTAGATTGTACATTTTATACTTATGAAATTTCAAATTATGCATAAGACAGACTGATGTTCAAAAATTCTGTACGCTGTATCCTTTATCCTTTAACTGACTGTCTTTTAAGTGCCTGGTACAATATTAGCTGGGAGAAATTGAAAGACTTATAGAAAACAGAAAGTGTGTTAGCCATCCAAAGGCACAAAGGAGGGGACCTGTGCTTTCCAACTCAGTTCTTTCCAGGAAGAGGCCCTAGGTACTCCCTCAACTCCACTTTAAGCAGACAAAACACTTTCATCTACTTTACCTAATGTATTGTTTGTGGTTAGTGGTAAACAAATGTTAACTGAGTGAAAGGTATCCTAGGGATTACTCCCAAAGTTTATCATCAGCATTTGCATACTGCTAAGTATGTGAACAGCTACTAAGATTGAGTTGATAAAGACGTTAGTCTAAGATGTTTGAAAATGGCATTTGTAGGGAGTTGAAAGTCAATGCACATGTAATTTTGCCACTCCACATTTTCAAGGAATTCTGTGCCAAGTTTCAGATTCACATAAGTCACCAGAAGTTTCAAGAGAGGGGTGTTAAAACAGTGCGCATTAAGTGTGCTCTAGATTTTATACTGAAATGTCTTCCTATTAAACAAAGTAATTTATTTTTGCTCTGTGAAACATAAAAATTACAATTTGAAAAATTGAAAGTACCTGCACAACCTATACAGTGTAACTCTAATCCTTTACAAAAGCCTCAAAGGATAAGCTATTCCCATTTTACAGATTTAAAAAATAAAAAAAAAACAAAGCAGGTTCAGATATTTGGAATTCTGTTTAACATTCTGTTTAGTGAAAATTACAGAATATAGAATGTAGTTTAATTGGTTTTTATTAAAGAACCTTTAGAAGTATAATACATTCAATCTATGAAATATTTATCTTCTAAAAATGTTAAACATGATCTCTGCTTTTATAATCAATTATAAAATTCACATATTTAGTTCTGTTTCACAATGAAAGACTTAGCTATCCACTTAGACAAGTACAATCAAATACCAAATACTTAACCAAAGGGAGAAAGGGAAATCTACAATTTAAATCAATGCTAATGAAGGAAAAATACTTTAGTCATTATGTAACTGCCTTGGTTTGAATTTAAATAATCTCAAGTATAAAGCTTTGGTTATCCAATTCCAGAACAAATAAAAGTTAAGTTCTAGGCAGCCCACTAAGATTCTAATTAAGAAGCAAGTACAAAGAATTAAATTATTTTTAAATACTCTTATTGGAGTTCAAACTCATAAAAGGTATTTCATGAACAGGCCATGCAGCTTGTAAGATTCCTTCTATCTCAAATTACTCTGATTAATGTCTGATAAAACTGGGTTAGCAACAAGAGGTAGCCAATAATTCTACATGAAAACTCAGAATGGTCTTTTGTTCCCTTTGTCTAATGTTAAGGCAATAGTGAAAAACAAGAATGTCTGCTTAGGAAAAAGGGATCTCTTGGTTGTTGTAGGGTTTTTGTTGTTGTTGGTGGTGGTGGTGGTGGTAGTGGTGGTGGTGGTTTTATTTTTGGGGGGGAGGGGGGATTAAATTTAAATATCTTGCTCCTTACCTGACATTGCAAATTCATCCACATCTCTCTTTAAGCCTAAAAGACTATAGAGGGCACTGTTGCACCAGCTTTGACACTTTACAATAGAAGCCTTAAGAAAAAACATTCTATAATTTCTCTAAAGGGTCAAACGGAATGGAAATCTACTAAGCTTAATATAAAAGGAAAAAAAACCAAAAGTATATTTTTTTCTAAGAGACTGGACTTCAATAAGGGGAAAAACTTAACAAAAACAATGTCAGACTGAGAACAGAGCGAGCCCCCTTTCATTTTCCTTTGTAGTGCTTTCCCAAGAAAGGTAACTAATCATAGCACCTCCTTATCCACAGCAAACAGCACCCCGCTGCAGAATCCTCCTCACAATCAATACCAAAAGGAGTGGGGCACCTCCTGCAATCCTTCCATAATTCTATCAGGAGAAAGAATGCAGCCTGTTTGCATACTTTTGTCTAAAAGGCCAATTGCATTTGTCCCCTCTTTGGGTAAAATGACAGCTACAGATCAATCATTCTCACGTGAAAGTAAACACTGGGAATAAAAAGCAAAAACTGAGAACTGAAATCCTTACCTTTTAAAACATTTTATTACACAGGATTACACAAATACAGAACATAATTTTAAAATGCAAGTTTTTCTCAAAAACATCTACTGGACAACAGTGCCAGTGTTACCCACGGTGCTTACGAACCTTGCTATTGCCTATGAATACTACTAAATAAAAATTCACATCATTTCTGTCACAATTTTCTGGCACTAAATTCAATTATAAGCAGTACCAATTTTTTTTATACCTATGCTTTCAATATATACAATAAACCTAATAGATGATATAATGCTCCATATTATATCACCATTTAAAAATTTTTTATACTTCCTTATTTAGCCAGATTTAATTTTTTGATACCACCAATAACATAAAAATTATTTCATTTGGATAATTAAAAACCAATATCTTGAATTATTCACTAGTTATGAGAATGGTAATGTCATGCCCCAAGAAACTAGAGATAATATGCAAAAGGAGACAAGAAGATAATCCTTTAATACACACCAAACACACTGCCAGCACACTGTCCATACATCACCATGTACACAGGTACTATCATAGAGCTTGGACCCCTACTATAAAACCCAAATTTCCCTAGAAAAGCCACTCACTATATAACACACCTTTGTCACTCTCCAATGTCCAGGGAGATTAACACCTCCTCTGAAATCAAAGCACAGAACTGTAAAAGTGTTAAGAATTCTACAATAAGTCAACCTGCTTGTAAATCAAAAAGAGGGGAAGGGGATTTAAGACTGCATGAAGATTTCATTTTTAGTACAAAAGCCCCAGTTTAACAAGTTATTTTCAGCCAATAAAAGTCAAAAGTAAAGCATTGGTAAAGGTGCTGGTACCGATTTCGAGGCTTTAACTTATTAGCTTAACCAAAATGCTACTTGAGTACTGCTCCCTGAAATTATTAATTTATGAGTTTTACTTAGTCTTCTCCTGAGGCAAGGCAGTGTGTAGGTTTGTGGAATGTGTATAAATAAACAGAAAGCTTTTATAGGGTCTAAACATAACAAAGCAACCCTTTTTAATGAATGTTGAATGTATAATCCCACGAATCAAGGTTATATAAATGGACTATATCACTTTAAATATCTGGGAGATCCTCTAGGAAGTCAATAGACAAATTTAGAAATATTAAACATTAGCCTATTGTTTTTTAATTGATCTGATAAAATAAATGCTTTCAAGAAAATCAAAGTGCTGTTATGACTATGAGCCACATATGTTTTCAAAAAATCTAGGACAGGTTGTGGACAGTGTATTTGGAATGGTGTTCTCCATCTACCACAAGGATAACTGCAAAAACAAGCTGACAATAGCCTTTTGACAGTCAGAATTTTAACAAGCTATTTCAGTTTACTGTTTTACAAACCTAGCATATTAAAATCAATTTTCGTTAACTCTAATTTATGCAGAGCTTGATTGTGAGCAATAGCTGCTAGGATGCAGCAGTGTTGGTTCACATACAACCATTTTACTTAACTACGTTGGATAATAGCAGTGCTCCTGAAGGAGTATAAAAGCAAAGTGATTAGCAGTCATTACTGTTAATTAGTGCTCACATTACATTACTCGGGATGAATCTCCTTTAAGCTGAATACACGGAAAGTTTATTTTTGCAAGTTTTCCAAACTATGCCTAGGTAAGTATCAGGGTAAACCGTCAACTACGAGTAAGCAGAATGAAAAACAGGGACAGATCAGCATGCAATTAGCATGTCTATATTTTTAAACAGGAAGAGGGCTGAGGGGAATGAGTAAAACTGGAAACTCATACTTCACATTCTGCAATCTCACTGATAAAAGGAGGAAATGTGTGTTTATCAAACTTGCTGTGAGTGCACAGTTCATTTGGAGTCCTGTAAACAATCCCTGGCTGCCCATTTCCAAATACATGTGAAAGTCTTGGGGATTCAGAGCAGCATATTGAGCAAGCAAGGTCACTCTAGCGATGCCCTGGAAATGGGAAATTAGGAAGCCGTGGCAATCAGAGGGTTAGGACTGACCAGAAAAAGCCCTGAGGGTGGCTTACCATCTTTCACCACCAGTCAGGCTGTCTCTGCTTATTCAGTATTAACACAACAGGGCTGTGAGTGAATGAAAATAACTCCACACACCTAACTAGGACACTGGCTCTCTTGTTTAGGAAATGACAGACATTTGTCACAGAAAACAAAACAAAAAATCTCTCAAACACAGCTTCCATAGACCAGCTCCAAAAGGAAAACAGGCTACTCATAGACTTTCACAGGACATGGGAATGGCTGACATCCTGTTGGTTATTATGGTTTCTTTCCCCCATATCATTCTGGACATTTAAAAATACCAGCCAAATGTTCAACAAAGAAGCCCCAAAGCAAAGAATGCATTAGAGGACAAAAATACAGGTTCTAAACTGTAAAACAAACATTGTTAATACTGTCCATTTAGATAGTTGAGCCACATGGTTCAGGTATTGTTCTCCATATACACTATACAAATGCACCCTATTCCAAGTATTGATGATGTGTTTCCTTACTTGGGTTGAAAGATGGTTTTTGATGCCATAGAGCATTCCACCCTATGGATCATACACATCATAATTTTCATAGTCAATCACTTATCAACTGTTATATATATATATATATATATATATATATATATATATCTTATTTCTTTAGGAAAAATCTCCCAAGTGGAACCCACATTTTTGTGTCGATGAGTTCTGCTAAATTACTCTCCAGGAATCCTAAGCCTAAGGAGTCTAGGAAACCAATAATAGTACCCACTTCTCAACATCAATTTCTTGGTACTTCTAAACTTTTTCCCACATGAAATTCTTTTTTTGTAAAATGCCTATTCATATTCTTAGTCCATATCATTATTTAGATGTATGCTGCAATATAGCAAAAAAAAAAAGCAAACAAACAAATAAATAAACCAAGGGATTCTCAATCAAATGCTCATTTCATCAAGGAGGCATTCAGCATGAACATTTAAAGACCTTGTGAAGGTTGATAATATGAACAAATCTTAATACACATATGTGTATATGCATGTGTATATGTATGCACACATATACATTTGTATTTCAGATGTATAATTTTTACCTCATGTAAAAAATTCAAAAATTCTTTTGGAATTTCAAACATTAGCTCACTGGACTACTTCTCTTTTTTGTAAGTGGAAAACTCTCCAGCTAGCATCAAAAGCAATGTTTTCTTGTTTCTTTGGATACTTACTTATTGCACAATTATATGAATATACTTGAATATGTTAATTGTTTTGTTAGAGATATCATTGAAATCAAGGAAGAAAACTAGAACTATCAATGATGGATAAGATCTTCATGCTTTTTATCATGAATCAAGGTCTTAATAAAATGCACCATTCTTGTACGACATATTAAGTATAAGAAAAATGAGTTATTCAATATGGAGGATACCAATTGAACCAAACCCAAGGCTGCAGGCATCCTAAGCAAACCTCTGCCTCTGAGCCATGTTCCCAGCTCCAAGAGTATAGCCCAGGCTACCCTGTACCTCTTGATCTTCCTTCCTCAGTGTCTCGAGCATATCCTACTTGTGCACACCAACATAACTGGCACAGTTTTGTAAAATGTAAAATTAAGAGATATCAGGATGTGTCATCCATCCAACAAACAGGACTGCTGGCAGATCTGACAAGCTGGGTTCGATCCATGCACCAACATTGTAGAAGGAAAGCATTGTCTGCCCTCTATAGCCCTCTGGCCTGAACAAGTATGCTGTGGAGCACACACACACACACACACACACACACACACACATACAAATAAATAAGCAACAAAATAAATGTAAACATTTAAAATATGTTCTTTGAAAAATATATTAAAATAAATATATCATGAAATAAAATTTCTGGCAACACAATGCATAAAACTAAAATTTCATTAATAGATTCAATAAATATATAATATAAAATTATTTATTGGAGCTACTATGTGCTTTTCCTCAAATTCTATATATATCTTATGCTGAACTAGCACCTTGATACCCAATCAGTCCCTACACAATCCTTTGAGGAGTCAAGATCCAAAATTACTCTGAAAGCCTAAGAGATCAACACACATAGATTATATCGATAACTGAATTGAGGACCTCATGTTCCTGTTATCAAGTCACATGACTGCCCTCGTCTTCAATGTCGATCTATAAAGCACATTGGATTACACTGTACATGCACTATAACTGTACTCCAACACGAGTACAGATGCATGTCCTATCACTTTTTAGCTGTATAACCTTAGACACTTAGACAAGTTACTTAACTTGTATCTCAGTTTACTCATCTTCAAACTGAAGATAATATACCCCACTGAGATAATGTGTGGATTGTAGGGATAATACTGTGGATTTTTCAATACACAAGATAAAGAGGAAAAGATCTGCATGATTGACAGAGTTAATGTAATGGAAAATACTCAGCAGTTATAGTAAGGCAAAATGTTTACAAACACTAAGTTCCAAGAGAAATTTCATTCTTAATTTGTGATAGAATTGACTATGTGATTGATGAAAATCTTTGAGAACATTCCTAGAGCAAATAGAACAATACAATGAATGCTGAGGAGGGCCAAAAGCAGAAAAACAGGCATTTGTAATTCAAACTTATGGATGAATAGAAAGAAAATGCTATTCATATAAATAATGAAATACGGTATAGTAGGATAACTACTTGTAAAAGTACTATACCACTCAGAAAAGGGAAAGTAAGACTTGGGGACATCAGGAGCAATGACTATTATATCACTGTCCCTCACCCTCCAATATATAACAGTCATAGGTCTATTTTCTGACAGCCAGCTCCCCACACCAGTAGCTCCTTCCACAGGCCTCAACTGCCATCACTTCTAATTTTTGTTTTTGTTTTTTTTGTTGTTGTTGTTTTGTTTTTTGATATTTCCTTTATTTACATTTCAAATGTTATCCCCTTTCCTGATTCCCCTCCGGAAACCCCCTATCCTATCCTCCCTCTCCCTGCCTCTATGGGGGATGCTCCCCCACCAACACACGCACTTTCCTTTGCTCTTTTGAGGCTCATGCTCACCTCATGGTGATCCTCCACCACAGCCTCCCAATATTGGGACCAGAGGTCTAAGTCAACATCCTATTCACTAGTCCCCATTACTCCACAGCTGCAATCTTAAAATACTGTTTGTAAATATGTTCTGTGAGATCATGTTTTCCTAGACACTTCCACAGCATTCTCAGCTGTTCCAGCTACACAATGAATCTTCACTTTCTGCAAGTTCCAGAAGGTTCTCTGTTCATCATCAGATACACAGCATGACCATGTGATTAAAAAAAAAAAATCAGAGTACCACTGATTTCCAATTAAAGGTCATATTCCTGGATTCTAAGGTTTCCTGAAACTAATGGCTAAAAATTTGGTTTTAAACTGTAAAAAAGAGTACTATTACATCTAAGATGAAAATATAGAGCTCTCCCCCAACAAATTTACTTGTACAAAAGCCTGCACAAAATTCACTCTTAACATTCAGATTGAAAAACACCATCTTAAAGAATCATATTATCTTCCACAGAAAGCCACAAATTCAACTCCTACTAGATGTCTATGAGCAAGCTCAGGTTTTATGGTCTTTCAAAGTCCGAAGCATTGGGGTGAGGCCTAAGACAATCAGAAAATTTACTAGAGACCAAGAAAAAAAATGTCTAACGCAGCTAAATTATGACTGGCTCAAAAACGGTTTTTATCTTTTGAAATGATGAAAAGTCACCTTCTTTCCAACCCTTGAAATTGCTTTCTTCTTTAATACTTAAATACCTTTATTTTAAAAGGTTACACATGCTAGAGAAAAGCATAAACAACACATGTAAATAGCTGTTTAAAATACTGATCTTTTCCTTCAAAATGTTATAAATGATGTTTAGGGGTAAAAACAAAGTTGCCAAATATCTTGGTATAGAGCAGAGGGAGAAAGTAATAGTTATTCCTTTTGGTTGTGGTTCAAGTCTCATTTAAAGGTATTCCAGCAAAATATTGAAAAAAACTTCTATGACCCTAATGGGGGAGAATATTAGGCACTAAAATTTTCATTTATTTTTGAAAAAAAAAAAAGTAACCTTTAGTACTGGCTAGTTTTATGTCACTTGACACACCTGGAGTTATCACAGAGAAAGGAGCTT
>NC_034592.1:98125515-98148542 GCF_900095145.1 Mus pahari
CAGCAGTATGGAAATGTAAGCCAAATAAACCCTTTCCTTCCCAACTTGCTTCTTGGTCATGATGTTTGTGCAGGAATAGAAACCCTGACTAAGACACCTTTCATCAGAAAGTGCAACTTCATAGAAATAGCAACTGTGACTTTCTGTGATGAAAGATAAACTGGTAGATAACCAGCATAAGGATCTTTTTTGGAAATTGCTTTAAGGGAAAAAAAGGCTGCAAGGAAGATCTACCTAGAACAATGGCCAGAGGCCATTTCTATGGTTTTTGAACCAATAGTAAGCTAGGCAGCATAAGAGTCTTTATGAGGAAAAAACATGGATGTTTGATAGTTTCTTTTTGATTTGTCCCTGGGTGGGGCAGTCTCTGGATGGTCTTTCCTTCAGTCTCAGCTCCGAACTTTGTCTCTGTAACTCCTTTCTTCCATGGGTATTTTGTTCCCCCTTCAAAGAAGGAACAAAGTATCCACACTTTGGTTTTCCTTCTCCTTGAGTTTCATGAGTTTTACAAATTGTATCTTGGGCATTCTAAGTTCCCACTTATCAGTGAGGGCATAACATGTATGTTCTTTTTGACTTGTCAACATCCCTTAATTGACATCAAAGGAAATGGCTTTGGACTGACTTTTGTCTGAAGTTAGATCATTAGACAAGTTCATCCATTCAGCAACTTGAAGTTCATGACGATGTGCAAGCAGTAACTGCCCCAAATGCATCATGGACACTGCAAAGAGCTACGATGCTCTGCCACTGCTCAGTGATCTCTGTATAGCAAGCATGTCATGGTTTCTTTATAAGACTCTTCACATACATTTTCACATTTGTTATATTCTCTTAGAAAAAATTAAGTCCTCTAAGCTCAGTTCATCTAATGTTCAAAAGGAATTCCTTGGTTAAGGCTCTTTATAAACGAATTAATGAAAATACACTCCCTCAATATTATAGAAATGTAGTTAATTCCTAAAACTAATAATGTTGTTAAATTCTAAAAGAACATGGAAAAATAAAGTTCAGTGGAAAAAAAATCAAATGCTGACATTTGACATCTTTGGGCTCACCTCTCCCTAACTTCCCTTGAGAATAGGCCAAGCAACAGAACACTCACATAGGACACCTGAGAGGAAAGACTAATGTCATATGTCTTAGAAGGCTGAATTACACAGTCTAAAGGAGACTCCAGAGGGACACATCCCATAGATGATGAATGAATCTGGATAAATTCGACCCAATCTATAGTATTCGATGCCATCAATAAATACTCTTCCACAACTTGGATAACTATCATTCTTTTCTCTTCTGCATAACTTATTACAAAGTAATAATTCTTATGGTTTTCTTGGTGTTTACTTACAACTACTATCAAATATGCCTATTGCAGTGGAGTTCTGGATGTCATGAAATAAATAACTCCACAGAACTTTACTTCATTATTTTGAGGGTTAAAGAATAAAGGAGAAAAAAGACCTGAGACTGGCATGGAGGTGAGAGGAAAAGGAAAATTCAAAGCTAACTAATCTACCATCTTTGCTTTAGAGACCTTAAGAGGCATCCTAGGACTCAGTGGTTAAGTGCACTGGCTGCTCTCCCAAATGACTGGTCAAATCCCAGCACCTACTTGGCATCTCACACCATCTGTGACTCTAGTTCTAGAGGATACAACACTGCCTTCTGGACTCCACAGGTACTTGACATTCATGTTGTACAAGGATATATATGCAGGCAAAACAGCCATATAAATAAAATAACAAACTATTCTAAAGAGTTCTTGAAGGAAAGATGGATTGACATTTTGCACACAAAATGACTGAATTGGAGATGAACGGAGTTCAATATAATGCCCCTTCTAATCCACAACTTTTGTTGAGTCTCATAAGGAAAAAAAAAAAGCTACAAATCCAACATTTCAAGTTACTTATAGCATTAAATAAACAGGGAATATGGTGAAAGATGAAAAATAATTGATGAAAGTTGTTTTGCAGGAATCCTAACCATCACAGTAGCAAAAATAGTTTTTACTGGAGAGAAATGTGACTAGACACACTTAAGAAAAATGAACTTCCCCATAATTTATACAATACACTGTAGACAGTAAAGCATGGGAGAGACATCACAAAGACAGCACAAAGGCAGCAATTCCTTAGCGGCCTAAAGGCAGGTTCTACCTGTCATGATGCACAAAGGCTTACAAAACCTGTTGACTCCTTATTTTACAAGATTTAACTGTGAATAACTTTTATATGTAATTACAGCAGTAATTTGAATTGTGTATCTACATGGGATGTTATTATGATAGAATACACTACTATCAAGCACTTTGTATCTTTTTGAGAATTTACACAATTTGTTTTAAAAAACAAAGACAAAACATTTTAGGTGATATATATTTCATATATTTTTAATAAGAGATTGTTAAATATTCAATTAAAAGAGCTACCAAGATAAAAATTTATTACCATTAACTTCAGTAAATGAATCCAGAATTATATGAAGTAGACTGTAAACCATCAAGCCTGAGATTAAGGAGAAAACAGAATGCCATAAAATTTAAGAGCACAATATTTATAATATATGGCAATATAATTGACTTTGATTATGAATATTACCCAGTAAAAGCTGTGCAAGTTAGCTATGAGAGTGTGCATTTAAGATACACCTCACATAAACTTTTTGTCACTATTGAATCACCACCAAAGAGCTTTCTTAATTCCCTTCAGTGTACACTCACCATTTCTGGGATGGCTCCTTGCCTGGTAACTACTCATATAACCTTCCAGCTCGCCTGGCATCTTCATTTGCAACTTGAACTAACGTACAGAATTGCATTTCTCTATTCTCTTACTTGCATTACTAGTAACTCAGTCAGAAAACTCAGAAGTTAATGTGCAACTCTGTCACTCCTTAGATAATCTCTTCTTAGTTGTCCTTTTAATCTTGACTATAAGAATTTATTAACAGTAAGAAATACTTATATGTGAATACACATTTAATGTAGCTACATATAGTTAAATACACAGTATTATATGCGTGTATATAAAGTATAGTGCTCAAAAAACTAGCTAGATCAAGTAAGAAAGGGAAAGAAATAAGAAATTAAAGACATACAAATGGAAAGGAAGTGAAATTATTCCTATCTGCAAATGGCATAATATTATGTACTGAAAATCTAAAGGTTCTATCATTAAATACTTCAGAACTGATAAATTCATCATGTTACAAGACACAAAAATCAATATAGAAAATGGTACCATTTATATACAATAAGACTGCCAAGAAAGAAATAAAGAAATACATTCACAAAAACTATAACAAATACTTAGCTGTAAATTTAATTAAAGAAGCAAAAGCTCTCTAAAATAAAAAGAAGGGAATAAGCATCACACACATAAGGAAAGGAACTTCATATGTAGGAATTACAAAAAATAATAGATAAAGAAAATGTATAAAATAAATGAAATTCTCATGAAATACCTATGGTTTTCTTCACATTACTGGAAAAAAATCCTCAACTTAATATGGCAGCAGTGATCACCTTGGACAACCAGAAAAACCTAGCAAAAAAGATTAAAGTTGGACACATTATAACACTTGATTTCAAGACACAAGGCACAACCATGGTAGCCCAGAAACTTTGGTGGTGTCATTAAAACACAACAACCCTACAGAGAAGAACCCAGGAGCTTAGAAATAAGTCATTCATCTATATAGCACGGATGCTTATCTAAGACACCACAAACACAGACTGGAGAAAGAACCAACAGCTTCCCCAATAAATGGTGCTGAGGAAACAGAAAAGCCAAGTGCGAATTAAACCTGACCCCTATCTCTCACCATGGACAATAAATAACTCAGAATGGATCATGCCGCTGAGTGTAAGTGAAAGCAACCACGGACCTACTAGAAGAGAGCACAGGAGAACAATAGTAAGGCTATTCTATCATGTTTTCCTAAAACAAAAACAAAAACAGACTAATGCAATTATATCAAAGTGTGAGGCTTCTCCACAGCAAAGTCAACAACGAAGAAAAACAACAGCCAGACGGAAGGGAAGACTCAGTAACAAATCACGTGACCAGGGCTAGTATTATATGAAACTCAAAGTGCAGCAATCAAACTTTAAAACTATTCAAGATACTTCTCAAAGGAAATAAATGGTCAACAACTGTATGGAAAAAACATGTTCAGTATCATTAACTATCAGTGAAACGTTAAACAAAACTACAATGATTATTATACCCAAGTCAAAATAGCTATTACTAAAAACTGATATGAGGATATGGTAAAAATGGAAATGAGTACAGATATTGTGGAAAAAAATAAAGAAGTTACTCTAAAACTTTAAATTAGTTAGGCCTAGTAGTACAGGTCTATATAATTCTAGACACCTAGGAGACAAAGGCAGGAGAGTGGCAAATTCAAAGCCTGCTTAGGCCATAAAGTAAATTAAAGGCTAGCCTGAGCAACTTGGTAAAACCATGTCTTAAAATAACAATTGAAAGAGAACTGAGGATATACTAGCACACATAAAGCTCTGGGTTCAATTCCAGAGCACAAGTACAGAAAGATAGATTGTCAAGGGCGATGTAGGAGGAAGGCTTTAGAACTCATGGAATCCAGCTCAGCAGTTAGGTGCGCCTCAGTGGAAGCCTGATTCCCAGGACTACGTGTCCAGAGGATTTCATGCTGTTATGGAGTTCTGCGCTGCCTGCTGCCCTCAAACTGCTCTTAATCTAAGAACTGTATGATAACTTTAAGGGGGCTTCCAGCCCCTCACTGGGCAGCATCTCTGGCACTCACAATAACAATGCCTGATCTCTCCCTAGGAAAGAACTTAAAAGAAATGTAGGTTGTCAGCTATGACCACCATCCTTAGAAAGCATTTGGAAAAATAAATTGTTAGTGAATCTAGGTTGAGATGTTTTTGCTCCTGACTCTGATGTAGAAAATCTTAGGGAACAATTTGAAGTTCAGAAGGCACACTCTTAATTACTGTGCTAGGGACTCTTTCATGGTCAGGGCACAGGAACAATGGCAGCACTGGCTGACGGTCTCACTGAGGCTGCACTGCTGATGATTGATTTCCCCATTTTTCCCCTCAGCTTCCTGATATGATTTAATTTGCTAATGAGTATGTGCATTCTGAGGATTTAAAATAGATATGACTGATTTTTATATAAAAGTTTAGCTTTGTGATTCTTTTAAGATTCATGTAAGATTACTTTTAAAGATAGATAATAAAATAATTAATCTTTTCTTTGTAACCATAAATTGCTGCCTGCCAGTAAGAGAAACTGCTTGCTCACACTTTGTGAGATTATAACAAGTTGCTTAGTTATGAATTTATGTGGGTTCTTGGAAATAATTTGCTTTCTTTACCTGTACTATGTGATGTTATTTCTTGTAAAGGTATTGTAGAACATAATGTTTTTTTTCATAGTCATTCACCAGAAAAAAACTAGAGCATAATAACATTGTAATATTATATTCCTTAAAAGATTTTACTGGACTATATAAGTCATGGGAGAAAGAATAAAGTTCCTTTCATCCATCAACATGTATATATGTATACATGTATGTGTATGTATGGATATGTGTAAAGTTTATGTGTGAGTATATTGGAACTTTGTTCCATACATCAAATCTGTATGCGTGTACATAAGTAAAGCTTGTCTTGGTGTGCTGGAACTTGCTCCATCCACCAACTGTGTCTGTCTGTCTGTCTATCTGTCTGTCTGTATGTATGACTATAAGTGAAATGCTAGGAGCCTGCTTGCTGAAGTGTTCCAGCCACTCATGTATGAATATGTATATGTCTGTCTGTCTATATGTATACACGTATATTTGCATTTGTATATAAAAGGTTATTGGAGTCTACCTTTCGCTTCACTCACTCAGTATGTATGTAAATATATGTATGTGCATCAATTTTTCTCTCTTTTGTTTCTTGCTGGCCCTGAGGAGTTAACAGAGTTCACCGGAGTTTTTTGTTTTGCTTTGTTTCTTTTGTTGTTATTTCTTCGGTTTGGTTTGGTTTGGTTTGGTTTGGTTTGGTTTGGTTTGGTTTGCCACAGGAAATGCCAGCCCGGATTTAAAAAAAAAAAAAAAATCACTGGTAGCCATAGGCAGCTTCCCTAGTCAGTCTCTGGCCTGACCCCCATCAGCAGTTCTGGGCACTGCCCCTACTGGCTATTTGCCTCAGCTTACCCACTCTATGGTGCCAAAGCTGATCTTTGGCAATGTATGTAGAGCTATCCTATGATCTAGCTATTGCACACCAAACAGCAGGCTAAATTACCCTTGGGAAAAAAGGAAAAGACTAGAAACAGAAGTTTAGCATCTTTGGTGACACAACTCCAGAAGCCAAGAACCATAAAATGTTTAGCCATAAAATAAATGCTTATACATTCAGGAAAGGAGCAAAAGAGTAGAGAGCCTAAAGAAAGAAATACAGAGAAAATGTCAATTGGTAAAATCTGAGAAGGTCACCGGATGAGGGAAATATAGAAGTAATATATATGTAGGATTCACAAAAAATTATAGACACTGTCAGCAATACCAACTAGAGACAGTTCACAGCTGAAGAGAAATAATAAACTTCTCAAAATGAAGGAGTCTTATTTTGTAGATTTAGGAAAAATACATAGATATAAAGTCTAGTCCAGGTGGGGTAGTTGTGGCCCACAACTTTAATCCCAGGATTTGGGAAGCAGAGCAGGAGGATCTCTGAGTTCTAGGCTAGCCTAGAGAGTAGATAGGTAGGGCTACACAGAGAAACCCTGTCTCAAAAACCAAAATAACAAAAAAACACCACCAACACCAACAAAAACACAACAACAAAAGCAAAACAAAACAGAAAGAAAGGAGGGAGGGACGGAGGAGGGATGGAGGGGGGAGGGAGGGAGGGAGGAGAGGAGGGAAAGAAGGAGGAAAGGAGGGAATGAGGTCAGTCTAGATCAGTGAGGTGAAGAAGCAGTTACAAGTGAAAAATATCATTCAACATCTATTTCCCGAACAGCTCCACCATTGTGTTTCCTCACATATGTCCAACTTTACCCTCTGAAAAGGCCGAATACTGTACAGCCTTAATAACGGTGCACCTGGGGGAAAGTGACACTGGCCAGCTATAATGCCAGCACTTCCTGTTTAGAGTCCAGAATCAACACTAGAAACACATTTATTGTGCCAATGGACCAGGCTTAATGTCCAATATCTTGGAGATTGACTGGGCTTGAGACAAGCTGTGCAGTCCTGAGGAGCCAGGAGCAATCTGTACAGGGCTATGCGCCTATTTAATTAGCACTATGTCTGGGTCCTTCCTATAAATCCTGAAGCCTTATTACATGTTTCTCCCATTTCAAACACTCTGGATTGACCTCAAAGCTACTTAGTTTCTAGGCCCTTTCCCCCAGAATCTGAAGTGAAAGGACTCACAGAGTAGTTTTTAACTGTAAGCAAGTTTCCTAACATAAAGACATTCTGAAATATTGTCTACTCAGCATTTGTACAAAATTTCCTGCAGCTGGAGCTCACTTTTAATGCAGACACTAATCACACTGCAAGTGCAAGCACACCTTATCAACAAAGTTCTACTGTGATGCCCAGGCTCCTGAAGTGTCTGGACAAAACGCAAAAAAAAAAAAAGGTAAACTTTCTCACTGGATTTACATCACATAAATGAAATACTACTGTGGTCCTCTTGAGTTAGATAAATTAATAATCCTTTATGAGCCTGTGTATGCCAAACCTTTCCTAGGCACTTAATGATACAAAAATGGAAGCAAGCACTACATATGGTGTGAAAGGTCCTATAGTCCAACAGCAAGTACAGCCACAGAAATGATCACAGTAACAAGCTCAGGGACACAGCTAAATAGACAAGTCACCATGAGAGACAAGGACTAGGAAAATTACAGAAGAGTTCACAAAGGCTGAAGTTCTTAAGGAACTTAAATTTCCAGGAAAATAAAGAATATTAAAAACAATAACAAAACCCCAACAGGTTATAAATACAGGTATTTTTTTAAAAATCTAAATGTAAGTGGCTACTGATTATAGTTTGTCAGAATGGTCTGTATGGGAATGACAGCATCAGACAAGAGGAACTGCAGGGACTAATGCTGTCATCTTAACAGTAGGTAGCATAAGCTTGTATGCAGTATACCTGTAGCACTGTGATGAATGAGCTGGGTGGGCCACATGTGGATGACACACTAGGAGACTGCTGAATAATACAGGTGGGCAAGCAACCAAGGCAGGAATGGAGCGGAGGAGTCAGATCTGTAGCTCACTGAAGTATTAGCAACAGGCTGCACAGATCTAATGTTAGTGGCTGAGGTAAAAGGCAGATCTAAGAAAAAGTTCAAGTTTGATAGTGGGAACTTGGGTTTGACTTCAGTGATGAGGTATATGATGATATTTATCAAAAAAGTGAAATATAAAAATATGAAATGCTTTTATAGAAATTTTGTGTTTTCAACTTGCTATATTCATCATACAGGATATTAAAGTCAGGAAATCATGAATATCTAAATTATAAAGATGTCAGATGGCAAACTCAAGGCTGTCAAACCAATGGTTAATATTTTAAATACATTCATAAGAAAGGAAGAAAGAAAGATGAAGGAGAAGAAAAAGAAGAGGGCAGTGGGGAGAGCAGCCATGAAAGCAGGGAACTAAGTCAAGGAAGAGTCAGTCAGCATGGCTCCCAACATGTCCACATCTGGAACCTACTAGATTCTGGAAATCTGCTGCCCTTTGTGCCCTACCAAAGTCCATCCTTCTGCCAGCAAGAATCTGATTTAAATAGAGGACCCATCATTTCCTTATACCTTGAAATTATTAACAGAATTCAATAATCATTTCTTTACCTTGTACTCGGAAATGGCTGGTCTAGCCTGCTGAGACAAATGAAATCAACGTCTAGAAATAGTACCTTGGCTTGAGGATGTTATGTCAGGCAAATGAAACAAAAGTGGATTTTTTTCCCTTTAAGCTATATAAGATGACTATAACTTTTCCTAGAAGAATTGAACCAATGTAAATAGAAGCTAACCTCTATTGGCAAGAGTCCTGACTGAATGAACAGATTATAAAAAACAGAAAAAAAAAAAAAAGAAATATTTGATTAACTAATTAAGTCCCATATTTTTACTTGTTGCTAAACTTACCTTTACACTATTTTCAATAGATTATATTTTATTTGAAANTGATTATACAGAAAAGACAGAGCTACAACTGGACATCTCTCATCACCATATGAAACTTCCAGTGCTGGGAATGGGTAATATCTAATTGAGTTGTTCGCCAAGGTTCCCCCCCGCCCGCCCCAACAACCCATGGTATTGCCAAAACTATTGGCTACTCTCCAAAACTAACAGTAAAGTCCTACTGTTAAAGATATGACGCATTTAGCATGAAGACGTTAAGTTGGTGCCAAGCTAGACCCTTCATCCCCATATACTACATACATGGCACTGGAAAGCACTCTGCAAGGCAGGAGAAAGGTAAACACCAACCCCAAACCAAACTCTTCCATCTACAATGACTACAGGATAAGCTAATGCAACAGTGGCACAAAGCATGTGGGGATAACCAACCAATATCTGTTTGATAGAAGACTCACTCCATGAGATGGACCCCATTCCGATACTGCTCAATAGGCCACGAACCTGAAACCATACAGACTAGATACCTAGGAAGAAACAAAGACTACTATTCTGCCAAAGCAATGTAGCCATATACTGACTATTACTGACATCCTAATATACCACAGATCAGTCATCATCTATCAACTATCATCAAAAGAGCTTCCTCCTCTGGGTTGAAGAGATGGCTCAGCAGTAGAGAACACTAGCTACTCTTCCAGAGTACTGGTCAACTCAACTCTGAGTGAAGATATAAGCCAGTCTTTTCTTTTTCTCTTTTTCTTTTTTCTTTCTTTTCTCTTTCTCTTTTTCTCTTTCTCTTTCTCTTTCCCTTTTCCTGTTTCTGTTTCTTTCTCTTCTTTTTCTTTCTTTTTTTCTTTTTCTCTTTCTTTCTTTCTTTCTTTCTTTCTTTCTTTCTTTTATTCTTTTTGTTTGTTTTTGTTTTGTTCTTGTTTTTTTGAGACAGGGTTCTCTGTGTAGCCCTGGCTGTCCTGGAACTCATTTTGTAGACCAGGCTGGCCTCAAACTCAGAAATCCGCCTGTCTCTGCCTCCCAAGTGCTGGGATTAAAGGCGTGCACCACCACTGCCCGTCAATATAAGCCATTCTTAAAGGCAGACCCCATGCTCAGCAGTAGATGGCCAACACAAACTTAATGGTAAATGGTATCATTTGTGGTCCTTTGTTAAGGTATTTATTTCTCTATTTTTGTCTTGCCCTTATATATCCTTTTTTTATATATTAGGGCTTCCAGTTTTGTGTTTTTATGCGATTCCTATGTGTGCTAATGTGTGTCTCTCCATCTATATGTGTTTCTCATGTTTTTTTCTGTTTTCTTTGGCTCTTTTTCTTCTCTTTGTTTGCTTTGGTTTTATCTTATTTTAGTTTTTTTACTATTCTCTAGATACCTGATCATTTTATAAGGAGAGACAGAAAGGGCATAGTTTAGAATGTGAGGGGAGGTGGGGAAGATCTCAGCAGAGTTGGGGAAGGGAAACCATAATCAGAATATATTGTGATAAAAAAATTTTCAATAAAAAGTAATAAATAAAAATAAAAGTAATTGTTTCAGTTATTCTTTCAACAGTAAATATTCTATTTTAAGGATAAAAAGCAATCAATTAGCATATTTAAGTTTTATGTGTACATTGAGGAATTTAAGGTTAGTACCAAGTTGACTTGAGATGCCTATGAGAAATGGATAAAGAGAAGTGTCAGTGTTTCAGAGAGGAGAGCTGAAACTGAACGTTGAAGTTACTGAGGCATGTTAAATATATTCAATTAGAATGAAGTTCACACAGGTTACTGGATCTTGAAATTCTATTAAAATGAAACAAAGATACAATCTCTCATGAAAAGAAAAGGGCAGAGCTACAAGAGCTAGACTGTCTCCACTTCTTGATGAGTTAGAAAGCAGATGACAGAATGGTGACTGCTGAATCAGCAGAGAAAGGGTGATCTATTGTTGTCTGAAAGACAACAAGGCTAAGGAGTGAGGTGAGGCCTCGCTAGCCTTAACTCCAGGATTATGAGTTTTAGACATTAGTCTGGAAAAACTAAAACCTACATATTCCCAGTCAGCTTTTCTTTTTCTTGTTCTTGTTCAACATGAGAAAAGTACACAAAGGAAAGAATAGTAGTTGAGGGAGCAACAGATAATATTTAAAATCTCTTACTTATGTTTTAAGAACCATGTAGGGAATGTGACGACTATATAAAAAGAAAATCATTTTTATGAAAAGAGAAAAAAAAATCAATGAATAATGTTCTTAGCTATTGGAGACACATGACTTTGAAAAAGTTCAACACAAAAATAAAAGAGATTCCAGAAGCACTCTCAAAAACATACAACAAAAAGACACAAAGGAGCTGGGACATCGCTCAGTGGGTATGATGCTTTGTGGGCAGAATGAGGATGCAAGCACTGCCTGAGTTCAGATGTCCAGCATGGAGGTAAAAAGCCAGGTACAGCAGCTTGTCTGTATGCCCAGTGCTGGGGATGCAGAAAAGGGAGATTATTAGAGCTTGCTAGCCAGGTGCTCTGCATTCTGTCCAATTAGTGAGCTTCAGGCCAAGCCAAAGATTCGGTGTCAAAAAATAAGGTAGAGAAGCCATTGAGGAAGGCATCTAATATCAACTCCTGTACCCCACTCCCTTCCCCCGACCCCACACAGAGCATACACATAACAGAGAGATATTATTGGGAGTTCAAGCCCTTTCTGTTCTACCTAGGGACATATTGTCTTTACAATATGACGCAGAAACAAAAAATATTTTGTAAAGTATAACTTAGATAAAGATTCAGTCTACAAGGTGTAATTTCTGACAAAGTGGTTTCAGGAAGGGAAAAGGCATGAAGGAATTTAAAAAGGAGAACATCATCACATATAATGAAGGAGTACCCTCAGAGCCATCCTTAAGTCCACTGGCTCTGCTATTGTTCTCTGACATTTCTGACATTAGGTATTTCCCTTTCAAGAAAAAAAAAAAGGCAAAAGGCAAAAGGCAAAAGGCTATTACATTTCTAGGTCCAGGTCATTCATTTCTGCAGGCAAGTAGAAGAGCTTACCTTCTGCCAATCACCATTGGCTCTGTTCTGTTAGGACCAGACCATTCCTGATCCAGTCACTACAGCCAGAAGACCATCCCATTGTAAATGGTTTTCACTTAGACTGTAAGATAGTCATCAACCAAGGAAAAGCTTTCAAAGAAATGTTTTATCACTAAACAATTATGGAAGAGTCACAGGAAACACACTTAATGTTCAGTAAAATATGAACATTTTAGAGTGTAAGAATTTGAAAGGATTTGCCATTAGGAAATTTCTTAGAGCTTCTACTAAAATGGGATGGTGAGAGGACAGCACATATCTAGAAAGAAAACAGCACCAAATCAATAGAGAGAGAAATATATTTATCCTTAAAAATTATTCTTTAGAAAAATGATGCTACTTTGTATCTTTTAATAACTATTAAGTTATTTACACTTTAAACAAAAACTAACATATTATTAATAAATCATTTTAGAAAAGATGAGCTACACCATATTAAACTACAAAGGAGTCAAAGTTACATTTCAATACTAGAAGACAAAGACAAGTCATAAAACCAAATATATTACAAACAGCTTCAGATATATATTTCAGATTCACATTTACCTAGCAACTGAAGAGATAAGATGGATTACTACATTTCTGTTAGTTTTCCTGACTTCAACAAAACAGGAAACTTGTAACTCTAAACTTCCTGAAGTTTATAGTTCTAAGACTTTGCTACTTGGACAAATTTAATTATATGCAAAATAAAATACACCTTATATTTTTGGTTGTGAGCTTAGCCTTTAACAGCTGAGCCATACTAAATAAATAAATAAATAAATAAATAAATAAATAAAAGTACACCCTAGATAAAATACCTATAAAAACAAAAGACAGATATAAAACTTACAAAAGTATAGCCTGTTAGGAAGAAACAATGAAAACAAAGTCCAGAGGCTTCCACTACTGAATTAACACTCAAAAGATTAAAGTATTGTTCTTTTCCTTAGAGCAAGTTAAAACAAACTTGGAAATTATAGCTTCTCTAAGTTTTTTTCTTCCATAATTACTCAGTTATTCATTAGAGTATTTATTTGAGACCTCTACTGGAATTTTTGCACCAGAGTTTCACAAATCAATTTAACTCTAAAAGCCTAGCTATATAATTTCTTTCATAAAAGTAATATATTTCTGATATTGATGTCTTTAAAATATCCTATAGTAAAATTAATATTTTTACACAGGAAAAGAAGGAACTATTTAGTCCCAGACAACTTGATAACATCTCTTTCAACTATAGTTATAATTATCATGTATGAAATTCCAAAGCAGAACTTGTCAAGATTTAACATTAGCATTAATTTATGTCATAATTGACGGTTACTATGAAGATAATGGCAAAGCATCCATTTCTCCAAAGACAGCATGGAGAGAAAGGGGATTTCTTCTTAATTACTACTAATCTGCTCACTTTTAATTAAACTGATTAGTAATTTATTATCGTTCCCTTTTCTAGATGGATGTTATTATCACAGGGTTTCTCTAAAGTTACATTTGTGATTTTTAAGTTCTTCAATTTTGTAATATTTATTTATATTGAAATGTTAATACTCAGTTGCAGTGTATTTTGAAAAATAAATGTGAAAATACAGGATCTGTATTTTGTTTCTACATCTCCAAGTGAATAGTGTTAACTGCAGCTTTCTGGAGAATGACTGGAAGCAAAAGTCGTTTCCATCCTCCTAACGTAAAAATCACAGTAGTTATAATGAACATGTAGCTTCCAATGACAACCTCTGCAAAGTATCCACCTCATGCTAGCTAACTAAATAGCACATTGTGAAATAATAGTTGCCTGTGTTTCTTTTTAAGATAAAAATATTCTGACATGCAAAATAGAAACTTTTAATTAGCAACTTTAAGCTTACATAGTTTCTGGTATTTTTTTGGTCAAAGTTATTAATCAGCATAAAACTCTGACTAGCACCAATGATTTGAGATTATGAAATATTCATTACAAAACTTGGGGGAGGGCTGAATTCTCTAAAGAGTGAGGAGATGGATGCAATAGTACCGGAAGGATGGAACTTTTTCTTCTGTAAAATAGTAAGATTTGCAGCACACACAGACTTATGATCACTATCAATATGTGTTATATGTACTATATATAGCTGGTAAATAAGCACTTGTATTTAGGGAAGAATACCAAACTCCTCAAGCAGTTGATTATTAATAAAAAGGCAAGAATGATTATTCAATATAATCTGTTAACATTTCCTGAATGTAGTATCTACTAGAGAGATAAGCCCACTTTTCTCTCTGAAATTTTGTGTGCTGAAACTATTCATGAATGAATGATGGACAATAAAACATAAAATGGCATATTTGATTCATAAGACTGGTTTCCAGTCTGCCTAACCTTAACCATATCTGACCACCACTGACCACCACATGACCATCACATGACCATCACATGAGTACATCCCCTCCTGCTATCAGATGTTATCAACTTGGTATAACGTCATTCCTTCTCACAGTACTCCTCACTATCAGCGAGGCTGTTACTCTGGTCCTTGTCTTACTCTTGCATGAGAAAGTGTGATGTAATAAGGAAACAGGGTGGATCCATTTGTTTAGTAGTGATCCAAAACAAAATATGTTAATAAACAAAGAACAAATGCTATTTTTTCCACTCTCCTGAAGATAAAGAAATGTACTTGACAAGGGGACTAACCAGTTAAGAGCACTGGTACCTAGCATCCATATGGTTTACAACCATCTATAACTCTAATTTAAGGGAATCTAATTCCCTTTACTGGCTTTTGTAGGTACCAGATATGCGCATGGTGTACATACATACATGCAGGCAAAGCACATACACATAAAATAAAAAAAAATGGAAAAAAGCATGTGACAGGCCTAGACATAAATCTATACCCAATGTCTTATTTTTCTATAGTCTAATATAAAGACATACTGAGGAGTTTTTTGTTACCTTCCACTCAAAAGAAAAACATTCTCTCAAAGAAGAGCTGGGCTGTGAAAATGTGCAAGTTATTTAATATTAAATAACTCAATAAGTGAAAATTACCAAGTTCAAAACAGGTAAGGTAGTCACTGTGCATACCTTAACAAGTTTCAACAGTTCATAGAGATCTTCAACCTCGTCACCTTCACATTGGGTATAAACTCTTCCTGTCTCCAAGCTCCTTCCCCTGATGGCTCTGCGGTACAGGGGCAGTGCCATTGCTTCAGCATACAAGTCAATGGCATGGTGACCCACTGTCTGATACATATAGCTATCCAGTTCATCTGACTCCACTGTAACAGTTAAAGGAAAATTAATTATTAAGACAGAGTAAAACAAATAGACCATAGGAAGTAGCTTTTACTACCTGAAGAACAGTCAACACTAAGCTTAAGAATTTAACCATATCTCCCTGCTTTTATAAGTGAAATAATATGTAAGCACTGTACATTGGTCCATAGATAAATTTTGATCAGTTCAGCTTTAATAATGTGTTTCTAATTATCAACAATACATTTATAGCTTTAAAATTATATACAACATCTAAAAATAAGTGTAATATATCCAATATACTTTTAATTAGTTTATTCAGTTAGAAGTTGTATTACATATCATTCAGGTTATTCAAAATCATCAAGATTTTTAATAAAAAATGTTCTTAAACAAATATCTGCTTAGTAAATGATACATACTTGTCAAAAAATTAGATATAATTGATATGTCCTATAATCAATACATCAACAAAGCATATACATGTAACTTCAATATTTACTAGAACAGTTACAAATATGTTTGGAGATATAACTAAATCTAATAAATGATACAATCATCAATTATATCTCAATATTCCACACATATTATAGGTATAGCATTCATTACAGAATTATTTATAAAAAGAACTATATTATAATCATATAATAAAATGGCATACATTTTCCAATGTGTGCTCTCCAGAATATGAATCCTATAGCATATTAATATTTAAAAGAAGGGATAAAAGATTGTGTGTCAAATAAGTTTTAAAAATATGTAGGTGAGTCATTTTAAATAGATGACTCTATTGAAATTTTTTGTAGACTAATATGCTTTCAGTTCCTCCAATAAGAGGACAAAGTATGACTTACCTCTTCAAATGATCTTTACACCATTTTCATTTCATATAGAGAAGATATAGGAGAAACTATATGGAGACTACTATTTAGTGCCATTGAGAATGTTGGACAGTTTGTTAAGTTACAAAATAATAGACTACAAAATGTATGTTTTCAAATATGGAAGCGTCAATCAAAGCATTTAAATAGCACTGTAAATGTCTTTCAACAATCAGTGATTTCATCATACTCATCATATTTCTGAACCCCGCCGCTGTCCGGCTTCCTACTGAACAATACACCCATCATTATTCTAAGTCTACTCCTCATGTCAGTATGAAACAGAGATTTAGTCAAACCACCCTAAAAACTTTTCACTCTTCCTTCCTACCAAGTTAGAGCGAGTATTTAATGAATTTTCACTAACGGACATTGGTCAAATAAATTTATTCAAAGAAACTTGAGCTTCACAGCGAGAAACATCCTGAAATTAATACAACTACAAAACAGTATAATGGCTTTAAAACCTGATATATTTTCATTAGGGCTCCATGGAGTCCTTACCACAATATAACTTCATTAGTGGAAGCTACACAGCAGCAACTGGTGTAAGAGCAAACAAAACCAAAAGGCTCCTCTGTTGCCTAAAGCACTTCAATTAACATACCACAAAGCCCCTACTACAGACTTAAAGGGATGGCTCTGTACAGTTTATGACAACTGCACATTATCTCATTGATGGGAATAAATTCTTTCCCAGAGTACCTACTGAAAACCCATATTGTGAAAATCATGATATGCTGTGAATACATTATACCCAGCTTTGCTCGTCAATGGAGCCATGCATTCCTCCGTGAGGCTCCTTTCAGTGCACTTAAAGGGGAAAATCATTCAGTAACTAATTCAACAGTTCCAACATCCTGCTGACTTTAAATCATTATTACCCAGCCCTGTACATCTACTGATCCACATAATCTATTGTCTTCTAAACCAATTACACAGTGTTAGATGATAGTCCCAGATTGTTAATTCATAATATTCTATTTGCATTTATTACTGAAGTTTTCATACTAATAATATTCTAACAAATGCTCTCATTCTATTAATAAGTATAATTTAAAAGATATACTTGCTTTCTATTTTACTGTTCTGTCAGCAAAATGAACACGTTGGAGATTATACAATAATAATCTTGTCACAATAATCTAATATTGAAATTGAAAGCTGGACACAACTAATTCAAGAGAGGAAAATAACTTTATATATGCAGTACACATCCTGTGAACATAAGTATTTTGATTTCCTTTGTTTTTGTGTGTTTTTTTTGTTTCATTTTCAGTACTGAGAATTCTCAAGTCAGAGGAAGAGTCACTTGTCCATCTCGATGAAAGGGACAGACAAGGTCTCACCATTACAGCACAATCTGTAACTGATTATGCTTCGTTGCAATAAAAGCAGCAGTAATCCATTTCTCATATTCTAAGTTAAGAATAGAGTCTTAGAAAACACTTACTTCTAAACCCTAGCTCATCATCATCAAAGCCTAGAATAAAATCCTAAAGTATAAATTTTCCTACATGTTTTTGTAAGCCCATTTCCTTTCTTCCTATAAAATACTCCCAATTTCCATCTTTCCATATTATTTTCAGAATTGTTCAAATATCCAACAGAAGTAAACTGGTTAATTCAAATGAGTTTAATACTCACTGGTCTATCACTACACTGTGAGTGAATACCTACCACAAGTATGGAGCTTAAAGGGCTGAGGAGCACCCACAGGAAAGACGAAGGCACTACATCTCTTCTCAAGAGGCTCATAATCTATGGGAGGGTGCAAGGGGAAGCCTTGCATGCTTCACTGCATCTAAGAGAGCTAAGGACATCTTTTTAATAGTGGCATTCATGTATTGTAAATTAAGAACCAATGAAGCAGAGTTTTCTCTTCATTATTCTTGCAAACCTGAAATAATGAAGTTGAGTTCCAACCATTTAGAAAATGATAAAACAACAACAAATCACACACTTACCTTGGTTTTCATCTGGTCTTAGATTTGCTAATGCAACAATTTGATGCCCCTCAGCAACGCACTGCATCATGTTGTAGCAGCTGTCCTTCCCACCACTGTAAAACGAGTCAGGAGGGAAAAGGGTATGCGTGTCAGGCCTCTGATCACCAGCAAACACAGAATCACTGGACATCAAAATCAAGCACATTCTTACTTGGCGTTTCAGAATCCATGAAGGATTGTTTCATAATTACTGCGCAAAGACACACATTTGTAAGTAGGAAGAACACTGACCACATGAATCTGAAAGTCTAATGTTGCACTTCTAGGAATTTATGAAATTACATGCATTAACAACAATACAGAAGTTCTAAATAAAGTATATTTGTTACAGTGGTTTTATATAAGATAAAAATTGCTGTGCACATCCCCATCAAAATGCCCACACCAAAGACATGTTAAGAGCCATTCTCAAATTCATCTGGAAAGTTAAAAAAAAGCCAAAATAGTGAAAACGATTCTTAACAATAAAAGAACAGCTGGGGGAATCACCATCCCTGACCTCAAGCTTTACTACAGAGCAATAGTGATAGAGACTGTGTGGTACTGGTACAGAGACAGACACATTGATAAATGGAATAGGACTGAAGACCCAGAAATAAAACCACACACTTATGGTCACTTGATCTTTGACAAAGATGCCAAAAATATACAATGGAAAAAAGAAAGCATCTTTAATAAATGGTGCTGATCTAACTGGCTGTCTGTATGTAGAAGAATGAAAATGGACCCATACTTGTCACCTTGTACAAAGCTGAAGTCTAAGTGGATCAAGGACCTCAACATAAAACCAGATACACTGAATCTAAAAGAAAAAATAATGGGAAATTCTTGAACTCATTGGCACAGGGGGCAATTTCCTAAACAGAACTCCAATGTCTCAGGCTCTAAGATCAAGAATTGCTAAACCTCATAAAACTGGAAAGCTTCTGTGAGGCAAAGGACAGTCAATAAGACAAATCGGCAACCTACTGATTGGGAAAAAAAAAACAAAAAACAAAAAACTTCACTAACCCCATATCCAATAGAGGGCTAGTATCTAAAATATATAAAGAACTCAAGAAGTTAATCATCAAAAAACCAAACAACCCCATCAAAAACTGGGGTACAGAACTAAACTGAGAATTCACAACTGTGGAATCTCTAAAGGCTGAGAAACACCTAAAGAAATATTCAAAGTCCTTAGTGATCTGAGAAATGCAAATCAAAATGACCCTGAGATTCCACATTACACCAGTCAAAATGGCTAAGATCAAAATCTCAGGTGACAACGCACATTGGAGAGGATGTAGAGAAAGAGGAACACTCCTCCATTGCTGGTGGGATTGCAAACTAGTATTACCACTGTGGAAATCAATCTGGAGGTTCCTCAGAAACAGTGCCTGGCAAATACAGAAGTGGAAGCCCACAATCATCTATAGGAAGGAACACAGGGCCCCCAATGGAGGAGCTAGAGAAAGTACCCAAGGAGCTGAAGGGATCTGCAACCCTATAGGTGGAACAACAATATGAACTAATCAATACCCCCCAGAGCTCGTGTCTTTAGCTGCATATATAGCAGAAGATGGCCTAGTCAGCCATCATTGGGGAGAGAGGCCCCTTGGTCTTGCAAACTTTATATGCCCCATACAGGGGAACACCAGGGCCAAGAAGTGGGAGTGAGCAGATAGGGGAGCAGGGNGGGGGGGGGGTATAGGGAACTTTCGGGATAGCATTTGAAATGTAAATAAAGAAAATAATAATAATAATAATAATAATAAAAATAAAAATAGAATACTTAGAGACCAGACACAATGGGACACACTTGTAACTCAGAACTTGTTAATCCAACATAGGAGGACCATGAGAAATTCAAGGTCTATCTGGTCTATCTCATGAGTCTTAAGTGAGACAGCAATATAGCAAGAGCCTGCCTCAAAAACAAAAACTGTTAATTAAAATTTAAAACTTCATTTATAATATGTTTATTTCTTTAAAACGTTGCATTAAATATTAGTTCTCTTAAAAAAAAAAAAAAAAAAAAAGATTAGGTGCTTCTTCTTTGAGACTAGACAGTGCTGCCCAGTTAGGGCAGAGGGTTCTAAAGGCAGACAATGTAATCACAATATATTTGGGTTTCTATGCTTTCATATAAATTTAAAATAGGCTGCCTAGATAATCTTCAAGCTTTCATTCAACAGGACACCTTTTTTTTTTTTTTTTTTTTGAGGAACTTTAGCCTTTGACTTAGTGATATGTAAGAATGTGTTTCATTTTGTCCTGGAAATATACTCATACCCTATCAACTGTTGTACACAAAAATTCAAATACATGCATGCACGTACAAAATGCACACAGATTTATCAAACTGAAGCTTAAATATATGGCCATATTATACACAATTATACACAGTACATGTATATGTATTTTGTGCATTCTTATTTCCTAATGTACAGCTTTTAAGAATTGTATAATTTCTCAAACAGCACCTCATAATTCCTATCCACTGAGTGTTTTGAGGAACACCCTCCACTGAGACTTTCTTCTCTCCAGTTTCACATGTTTTACTACCCTGCTGAGTTTTGGTAAACTAAATTCCATTACTGCCTTCATGGCTTACATTTAATTTTTAATCTCTCTTCACCAAATAATCATGATGGCTAAAGTCTCATTATTTCCTTTATGTGTAAAATGTATTAAATTATGGTGGTTTTTCATTTCCTTAAAATGGCAACAGATCTGGCATTTTCCTGACACCAGAGAAACTGAAACGGGGCTTACCTAGATTGTCACCCAATCAACTAGCATCAGTTACCTAGGGCATTAATAACAAATGTTTACATGTGCTTTACCAGGCTAACAAAAAGAGACTGTAGCAATGAAGTGGAATTCACACTTTTCTGAGGTCTAAATCTCAAGAAACAGTACATTTAAGGGTCTTAAACTAATATTGCTATGCCCCTTATCAATGTCAGGCACTGAAACAGATCAAGGCTAGCTCTCCCTATCACCTAAAGTGTGACTTTTAAGTAAGTTACTATAGATTTCAAACTACTTTTGGAATATGACTTGGGTTGCCCACGGTAAGGCAAATTTGTTGTATCCAACGCAACTTTACTCCAGAGCATCTAGAAAAGCCTAGAATATTTTCAACTCAACCGGGAGGAAATACATCTCTCATTAGCTTGAGTTCTAACGGAGGTGTCTGACACATATGAGCAAAGCAATTTCAAACCATCTAGGGGTGCTACAGCTATCCCTGCAAGCCAGAGATGTGAGAAGAGTCGTGTTGCATTCCTCATTCCTAGAAGGGATCAAGACTGAGGAGAACTATAGAGGATAAAAACTGCAAACAAGTAAGTGAAGTTAACAGCGGCTCTCAAAGTTCAGAGCGAATATAAGTCCAACAGGCGTGGTGACCATGAGCCCACGGAGGAGGAGGAGGAGGACCCAGGCATTAGTGCCATTTAGCTTTGCCAAGATGCTAGAGAGGAGGCGCGTGCGCCAGGGCCAGGGAGACAGAGCAGATCGCCCCGCCTCTTCCGGTGGCCGTGGCGCCGACCCGCCCACGCGGCGCCCCAAGAAGTGGCTCCGGACATTCCTACAGTGGCCGCGTCAGGATATAGCCTTGCCCGGGAGTAAAGCTATGGCCCCAGTCCTCATTACCTGATCAGGGCCGCGACCCTCATTCTGGGCGCAGTGTGCGTGCTTGCGTGCGTGCGTGCGTGCGGTAACCACAGACGCCAGGCCCGGGATCCCGCGGCGGCTGGACCTACTCGCGCGGTCCTCGACCTGCTGTCTGCTGCGCTGCCTGCCCGCGACCATGCCTACTGCCCCTTCAGCACCCTCCTGAACACCCGGGTGTAGAGGGTAGGTAGTCTCAGCAACTGCTCCCTGATACGTAGATATACCGCTCAGAATTTACAAAAAGAAAAAAACTTTAGGCACAGCCTAGCCACCTAAGTAAGGGCAGAGAAGCTGCCAAAGGAAGGGCATGGTCCTTCTTATACTGCTTGAGGGTGCTGGGATTGTCTGGGTAGTGAATTTGAAACACTACAAGGGAAAGGGGATTTAGTCTCTCTCCTTTCTTTGGCAACTACAAGAAAGAAGTCTCCCCGCCCTTCCGGAATCCCCTCTCCCCCCAAAAACCCACTAACACCAGAACATTTTTAACTTAAAGGTTTGCATCTCTGCCCATTGAACCAGTGAGGCTACATGACCTCCGCCTCCTGTACTGTTTTAGCGTTTTCCCAATACAGAAACTGAAAAACTTGCACTCCAGAAAGCAAAACGAGAATCTAATTTAAAATACATTTGCCAGTACTTAATCAGTTATTTGAATGTACTAAGCCATAAGCATCCTTTGGAACTCCCGGGATCAACTGGTGTACGATATAGACCACCATGCCTACCTACTTCCATGAACAGGAAGTTTGTGTAGGGGTGTAGGAAGAAAGCAACTGATACACTGTGCAGTTTAAAAGAGAATCGTATGTTAAAAAGTAAAAAATACTGGAGAGAGAGAGACAGAGAGAGAGACAGACAGACAGACAGAGGCAGAGAGAGAGAGAGAGAGTTAAACTTGGTGAGTTAAACTAACTTTAACATATACATCTTTGAATATATATTGTATATTCATATGTAAAGGAATATATATATATATATATATATATATATATATATATAT
>NC_034592.1:98148602-98171057 GCF_900095145.1 Mus pahari
CCAGGCTGGCCTCAAATTCTGCCTCCCGAGTGCTGGTATTAAAGGTGTGTGTGCCACCATTGTCTGTGTATATACACATTATATACATGTAATACACACACACTATATATATATATATATATATATATATATATATATATACAAGTAACTCCAGTTAACTCCCAAAATCTGTCTTCCCAATGTATCCATGTTGAATAAATCTCCCTTTCTGATTTCTACTTTTCACCTGGCTTTTTTTTTTCCAGACCAGCTTGTTCTGGCCATATTTATTTCATACATGTGGGTTACACTGTCACTATCTTCAGACATACCAGAAGAAGGCATCGAATGCCCATTACAAATGGTTTTGAGCCACCATGTGGTGACTGGGAATTGAACTCAGGACCTCTGAAAGAGCAGTCAGTGCTCTTAACCACTGAGCCACCTCTCCAGCCCTTCACCTGGCTTTTAAAATTGGATTTTAATTGAAGACTGCTGGCAGGACATGAATTGGGCACAGGTTTTGAACCCCAGATTTGATAACAAAAAAACAGGTGAGATTACTATAACTGGAAAAGAGTAACCAGAATGCATGATGGAAGATGAAGTCTGTGTGGTAGAGAAGAAAGATCATCCAAGGTGTTGTAGGCCATCTCAGACTTTATAGCACAGGTATGATTGAAGGTTTTATAAGGACTACACGTTCTTATAACACTGCAGTATTGAGAACATATCTATTAGGGAAGAAATCTATTTTAATGTTTCAGGAGAGATGATATGATGTGATCTAAAAACAAAATGATAGGTTTGGCCAGGCGTAGTGACACACGCCTTTAATCCTAGCACTAGGGAGGCAGAGGCAGGCAGATTTCTGAGTTCAAGGCCAGCCTGGTCTACAAAGTGAGTTCCAGGACAGCCAGGGCTACACAGAAAAACCCTGTCTTGAAAAATCAAGATGATAGGTTTGGGTTTGGTGAAACATGAAAAGAATTAGTATTTTAAAAACAGTCACTATAGTTGAATAGACAGATATGGGTTACTAAAGAAAGCCATGAGAAATGGTAACAATGTCGTGAACTAAAGGTAGTGTGTGTGAGATACCTCACATTGTGTGGGATACACATAAGCAATCAGTCTTGCCATGCTACAAATGCTTTCATTGGCTCCAAATAGTTGGTATGAGTCTCCATGGCATTGATAATTTGCTATGAGTCGCAGTATTATAATCATGTGTGCAAAACTGTGATTATAATTATTTACCAAATCAATTAAGTATTTGAGATGTTGGTGTCTGGTTAGAGGTAAAGCATTCAAATTAAACATTCATAGCACAGCATATCAAATTTTGAAAGTAACAATTTATGTAATACATATGACAAGATCAATGGGAGTTGAGTCCATTGAACTGATGGGTAGCTAGAGTAGGATAGAACTTGAAAGATAAGGACAGGAGAAACAGTACATCTTCAAACAAAGATAGCCTTACCGGTGGAGAGGTTATGTTGGTCAGAGAGGAAGACAAACTGGACAGTCAGGGTGATGCCCAGTTGTCTAGGATCAGGAAATGCCACTAGGAGTAATAGCAATACCAGGAAAGTTAGTCTGGCTGTTTATCATTAATTTTAGAAAGCTGTGTGGATTATCAGCAATTAACATGTGGACTATTTTGATAAAATAAACATCAAGTGCCTCAAAGACTCATTTTTTTCTTTAATTTTCTACCATTTAAAATTGTTTTTCCTTGCCACTTTTCAGGAGAGGGCAAGAAAATAACTTGCTCTCCCTAACGCTGCATATTAAGGATTACATTTTGTTTCCCTGTGGTTGAAAGTTTTGAGAATTTTTTTCCTAGGGGTAAAACACACTATACAAAGGATAACATAAAGGTGGCAGGGAGAAGCCAGAAACCTCTGAAAACTGGCTGACCTTGGTAACTGAGCATGTTATCCCCTCACTTATAGATAAACCTCAGTATAGACACACTATAATAAGTATTTTTGAGGAGGTTATCCTAGCCAAATGTATTGTCTCCTTTTTTACAAGCCTTTACTCTAAAAGAACTGCAAAGTGAGCTTCCAGTGGCATAGTTCTAGTATCTCATTTGTACTCACTCTGTCTGAGAAAGGAGCGGGAAAAGTCTGGCCTGGTGGGGCCTTGGTGGTAAATCTAAAAGCAGAGCTTCAGTCTAAAACAGTTGCTAAGAATGGTGGAGATCTAGCTGCTCCATGATGTCTGTAATTCCTTCTTTCTAAGACAGACCTGTGAAAAATGGAGGTTACCTGGAGAAGTGGCTGCATTTGTTATTGTAGTTCATGCCAGTCCTCACCTGTCTACGTGGTACATCTGTTTCTATCTACACCACATTCCCCACAACATCAGCAATTACTTAAGCGTATCATTCTATGGTTTACCTGCCATTCCTCATGGGTCTCAGCCATTGCCCAGTAGATTCTTTAAAGTCTTGGTGTGCTGTATGTGTCATTTCACAGGTATTATTGGAAAAGTGCGGTTCCACATGTGGATGACTTTATCCCTAGTGAATTGAGAATCCTTATTCCTCCTCGTAACTCCAGTTTGAAGGTCCTTGCATTCAGAGTACTTAAAGTGACTCTGAATTCTGAAATTCAGTGAATCCTTGCTCAGTCCTCTTTGAAGACCAAGACCTAGAAATATCTTGATAAAACTTTTAAGAGATAAAGAAGAGGTTTCCTTAGAAGGTCCTTGGCCAATGTACCTTTCAGCCTCTTGTTCTCAGATCCATGTTTTCCTCCTAAAGTGTGTCATACATAGAGATCTGATTTATCACTTATGCCCATATCCTGAGGCATGACCACCCCACCCACCCTTGCAGATTCTCATCTGAGTTACTGATTTACATATGACTTTGATTGGCTAGCTTCATTTAAATAAACACAATATGTACCACTTAGATACTTTTCACCTGACCCAATTCTGTACTTCCTTTTCTGTGAAGTGAGATTTTTTGTGGATACTCAGTTCAAGGGAATTCCATGCCTATGATGGAATTCTGCCAATGATACCATGTGGAGTGGTGCAGAGAGGGCAACACCAAGGTTTAGGGTATTTATTGTGCCTGGGCAAAGGTTAGGAGAAGCTTGAAAGAATGGCCTGAATGAACCCTGATGATCTTTTAAGGCTTGTCATCTGGTGGCTTTCACCTGTGGTTTTAATAACTGATGTTGTTGGAAATAGCTCTGAGTTCATCTCCTCCCTGCCTGCCACAAAGAATCAGAATGACTCCAAACCACATGAGAATGAGCAGGAAATTTAGACTCTCACATTGTGCTCTGCTCTAGCGAGAAACACACAGAGAAGAGTTTATTCAAACCAAGAATAGTATTTGAAGGAGGGCCAGCCTAAATTTGTAAATGTCTAACTTAAAAACAACATTTTCAAGGAAATGCTTTAGTTTACTTCCAAACACATGTACTAATGTTGATCAAACTAACATACTAATAGTGGATCCTGGCAAAGTGTTTCTTAAAACTCTCATAAGTTAATAGGGAAAACTTATTTTTAACTACTATCCATTTGCCGAGACATAATTTGCTCAGATTTTAAGAACACTTGATTTAGTAAAAACCCTATATACATAGTTTTCTACACAGATGCCATAAAGATAACTTCAACCCAGTAAATGTCAACAAGTTAAAAGGTTTCTTTTCACTATAGTGATTTTTATTTTGTAATTCAATGAATTGTTTTCTCCAAGATCCACCTTTCAAGCACATTGTGTGCTCATGTTCTATAGTCTAAAACTGTTACATACAAATGAATACTGCTTAGCTCATAGGGCCAACAAAGCAGGTGAACAGAAAACTTGTCTCAAAAATCCTCAGTCCTTTGCCAGTTTACTTAAGGAAACTCTCCACAGCCAAACACTGTTGCCGGTAATAAAAGCTTGCAAGCTGTCACTGAATTCTGCTTCCTTGGCAGTATATCTCACTGATGTACTGATTGATAAAGACTTAGATAATCACATCAAAAAACACTACAGGTAGTTACTCCATAGCAGCCTGGAAAAGAGCTAAGTGCATCTTCCCTAAAATATTAGACAAGAAGTCATCAGGATGATGCTTCATACTTATTTCTAAAAAGACATTAATGGTTTAAGGATCTTTGCTGTCTAAGCCACACTTATTTAAATATTTATAAATTTGGAGCCATGAGAATATGAGAATACTTGTACCCATAGGATTAATACCTTTACCAGAGGGCCTTGCATTGCTTTGGCTGCAACATACTTTTTTAGTCTTGATTTACAATTGAATACCAGTGTATGAGGGTGCTCTAGAAAAATGAAACCAGCAGAATGTGTGTGTGTGTGTGTGTGTGTGTGTGTGTGTGTGTGTGTATTAAAAGGGGGGCTATTAGATTGGTATACATGACACAATCTGAGTAGGTCAAAAGTGGCTGTCTTCACAGGGGAGATCATAAGAGCATATAACTCCAAGGTCCACACAAATCCCATTCTGGTGCTGAAGACCTAGAGAGTTCCTAGGGAACTACTTGTAATTGGCCTATATTGAGCGACCAAAGAAACAGCTAAGTTCTGATGGCAGTGAAGGGTGCAGACAGCAACAGCACAGACAGCAACAGAGTACATGAACCTGCCAGTGAAAAGTAAAGGCGAGCAGGAAAGAGTTAAGCACTTGGACCACCTTATATCTGGGCTGCCACTGGAAGGTACCACCCACTTTTCATAGAGGCCTTCTCATACCAGTTAACCAAGGCAAGGACAATTTTCATAGTTGCGTCCAGAGACGTGTCTCCCAGTTGATTGTAGATCTAATCCTGTTGACAATGAAGATTAGCCACGACAGAGGGGATCTACCCTTGTATGAGAAAACAGAGATAATGAATCCTTCTTATTTTATTCAGTTTGTACTATACTCAACCCTGAATCTCCTGGAATCAGTGCTGAAGAGCCATGGGGAGATTATATTATAGCCCAAAGCCGAGAATAAGCTAACATAACCTGGCATGTCTTTAGGAGAAAGCTGCTTCTTGAGAATGTTATCCCATAAAAGTTTTAGACATGTCCATTATGCCATACATGCAATCCCCAATGAAAAAAACACAGGAACATTAAAAATAATGTAACACTTCCTACAGACCAGAACTCCAGTAACAGATTTCAAAGCTATCAAAGTGGCTGGCATAACTGACAGGGAACTCAAAAGAAAGATTTTTTTTTTCAAACTCTACAAGATCCAAAGGAAATAAATAATTAAATGAAATCGGGATATGGATTAAAAGTTCAGCAAAGATGTTTGGCAAAGAATGGATAATAATTCTTAGACTTGAAAGACCTAGTACATCAGATGAGATGACACATTTGAAATCCTCACCATTATACTGGATCAACTGGAATAAAAAGGTTATGGCCCATATCTTTTTATATTATGTGAAGAAAAGAGGAACAGTATAACAATAGCATAGAAATACTTAAAAGATCATTAAAGAATCAAACTCACTGGCATGTATGAAGGGGGAGAAATTATGATTAAAGACATGTTCTTAAACATGGGAAAGTAATAGATGCCGATGACTTTATAATTTCTGATAGACATAAGCAGAAAACATCTAGCCGTCTATAGTCAAACTCTGTAAAATGAGGACATACTAAGTTAACTTCAAGGGAAAGTTCATTAAATTAATGCATTTCTTAGAAAAAATTCTACAAGCTTAGCATAGCATGGAAGGATGTATTTCAAATCATAAAAAAATAAATAAATCTGAAACCCATTATTAGTGGTCCTAACAAGGTTATGATTTGGAATTGAAGGATATGCATATGCACACACACACAAGCAGGAGCACAGAAAGAGGGATGGAGGGAGGGACAGCGGGTGGGGGGAGGAAAAAGAATCTTAAAAAATACACGAAAAAAAAAAAAGAAAAAGAAAATAGAAGGGAAATCCGTGACCACCATATCACTCCTATGAAAGATACTTAAAGAAATCCTTTACCTAGAAGTTGAAGAAAGATAATTACCCCCAGAAAGTCATGTGAAAATATAAATTCCACTAGAAGAATAGACATATTGAGGTTGAATAGGGTGTGAGCTTATTCATATACATAACCAATATTTACAGGTATAAGATGACAAATAGGGAAATTTCTCCAAACCTTCACTTGAGAATAAAGTTTTGCCTTATTGTGTTTATACCCGATACTGCTGAGGTCCAGCTTCAACATGGGAAGGGTCCTGAGCAAGGCAGCAATGGGAGTGGTGCTGACTCAATCATGATGCAAGCTGTCAGCTCAAGTGCTTTCTTTACTGGAGGATTCTCATAATTTCGCTTTCTCCTTTCTTCCTTCTCCCTTCTCATTCTTTCGCTTTCTCCATTCTCGTGTTGTTGCCTTACTCTCCTCTCATTATTTTTCCTTCCCATATTATATATTTCTAGATCATATATAAGCCTTTCTCCTATAAAATAAACCCATCTATCATTTGCTTGTGCTTTATAGATCCTTTCCTTTCCTAGTCATGCCTTTTCTTCTTGAGACTATTTTAGTTCTCTATCCTTGATGTCCCCAAGTTCACCTTAGCTAATTAATGCAGCAGTCATTGGACAGGAGAGTACATGTATCTCCTAGTATTTTCAAATCAAGACCAAGTATCACAGTGAACAGTTTCTACAAAGGATCATTATGGTCTCTGTGGTTATGTTTTCTTGTTTCTTTCCCATAGTCCTAAAGGCCAAGTGGAAGGACTGCTCATTGTCCTCCATAGCATCATGACTACCTCCATTCCTCATTCCCAAGAACTGCATCTGTTTAGTCTGGCGTGGTTAGCTCTGAGAAATGGGGGGACTGTACTCCCCAGAAAGAGAGATTGAAAGTAAAATAGAAGAGACAGCAGGTCAGCTTTCAGGCCAGCAGCTGTCAATGGCACGTGTGGGGATCACAGTGATCAACAGCCTGGCAATGCTTCATGGTCAGGAACTATGTCATGCCTCCCATTACACAGCCATGCCAGATCTGACACATTGCCAGTCTAGCCCACTAACCCATGGCTCATAGCTTCTAGATTGTGTTCCTGAGTTTTTTGAATTAAAGAAGGGGGCATTTTACATAGCAATCATTAAGTGATTACTGAAGGGAGCAACCTGGTTCCATTGCTTAAGAAAGGTATATGCATGCATTGCTTAAAGTAGTAGTAAATGACTTTGTCTTGTTTTTAATCTTAGGTAAGATACTTTTATTTTTCTTGTTCAGAATATTGCAGCATGTTTGGATTTGTGAAGTTTATTAACATATTTCTATCTCTGTTGAGAGGATGATATAATCCTTATTCTTCATTCTATTTGTGTGATATATTGTGTTTATAACTTGGCATATGTTCAACTATTCTTGCATGACTGAAACTAATCCTACTTGATCACTTTATATAATCAAATTGAATGATCATTAGTGAATGATTGAATTTATTTTCTAATATTCAGTTTTGAATAGAATGTTTTATGAATTTCTCTAAGGTCCATTTGATGTATAGTTCTTGATTTAATGTTATTTTATTTTATTTTATTTTATTGGTCTTGATATATGCTTAGTCTATCCACTGGTAAGAATAAGACATTGAATTCTACCAATTTTACTATATAAGAGCCCATCTCTCACTTTGGCATCAACAATGTTTATTTTATTAAATGAAAGTGAACTTTGTGTGTGTTTAGATTTATAATTTTATGTGTTTTGATGAGTTGTACTGACTTCTTCTTACTTTATTTCCAACTCTGTTTGTAAGAAAATATAGATATTCTTATACTCCTTTAGATTCTATTTGTTTAGAATATAGTTTTCTATCATTTCCCTTTCAGTTTGTGTGTAAATATTTGCTGACATACTGTTGCATACCTATTATTATGGGGATTGAGCCAAGGACTTTGGACACACAAGACAGGTAGCCTACCACTGTACTGCATTCCCAGCTTAGTATGTTGTTTCTTGAAGAAAATACAAATATAAACATAAAAGAAAAGCACACATGAGTATTTTTAAGTGACCAGATTGCCCAAAGTGATCTATAAATTCAAAGAAATCCTCATCAAAGTATCAATGACATTCTTCAAGTACTAGGGTCAAAATCTTTAAACTCATATGTTGACAAAAAGTTCCTAAATAACTAAAATGAATTTTAAAAAGTGAGTAAAAAAAAACCCACCAAGCTATAAGAATGTGACATAATCTCAAGAAATGCTACCTATTCATAGCAGCCCAAACACAGTAGAATAAAGGCAGACACTGGGAAAATGAAGCTTAATAGAGACATCAGAGGGAAAAGTCTACCCATTGAAAGTGAATTGGTTCACCAATGGGGCCCAAAACATTCACTGAAGAAAGGATGGCTACCTTTATAAATGGTTCTGGGAAAACTGGATATCCTATGTAGATAATTTAAACTTGACCCATCTCTCACCTCATGGAAATATCAACTGAAAGAGAATCAAAAGTTCAATATAAGACCTGAAACCACTAGAAAGAAATAAAAGGAAAACATGTCAAGATAGTGGTACAGGCAAAGATTCACTCTTTCTGGGAATGCAAATTAGTGATATGTCTATGAAAATTATGGAACTTCTTCAGAAATGTAAAAATAGGATTACAATCTGCCCCAGCTGTCCTACTCTTGGGCATATATGTGAAGAAAAAGAAGTCAACATACAAAAGAGATGTCTGCATGTTCGTGTTTGTTGTGACATTGTTCACAATATCGAAGATACATAATTAGGCTAAAATGTGTGGCTGAAGCAAATATGGTAGATATACATAGTGGAATATTTGGCACTAAAGAAAAATGAAATCCTGCCACTTTCAGCAAAATGAAAGGAACTAGTGAACATCATGTTAAGCAAAATTACCAAGAGAACGACAACTGCCATATGTTCTCTCTCATAGGTGGAAACTTAAAACTAACTGAAAATAAGTTGGGATGGCTAGGTACCTGGAAGGGTGCCATGGGCTGGCAATAGAAGGTAGATGGATAGAATAAAGCACACTATATGTAATATATCCTGTTATTTTCAGAACTTTTCAAAGCTATGATTTAATCCAATCTTCTCCTACAAGGGTCTTCCATATTCATGGAAAACTCATTAATAAAACAGAATGTACTATGTAAGTCAGTCCATTCTTTTGCCAATAGGAAAAGCTCAAATTGGAAGTATAGCTCTTACTTTCATAAAAACTTTGCTGGATAAATTAGAATGAAAAAGAAATGTATGTGGATCCATGAGAAATGCAATGCCTTCTTGGCAAGGATGTTGATCAGAAGAAATTGTGATGCATTATTAATTGAAATGCATAAATGATACAATCTTTTTGACACATAGTATGGCCTCACATTTACATAGGGTAAGCACATTGTTCTCTATGACTCAGTAATTCTACTAATGGATATTTATTCTAGAGAAATGAACACACTTTTCCTTCAAAATATATACATGAGTTACATAGCATCATTGTTGAAATTTCTGTCACTTGGAAATTAAATAAACAATTATGTAATTCTATGTATAGCAATACTAATGCAGTTTTTATGCTAGAAAAAAACAAGCATTTGCTTTTTTATGGTTATGTTTACATATAGTTTGGAGAAGGCAAAATTACCATGTTAGAAAGCAGATTAGCATGCGTAGGATCAAGATAGAGAAGATGTCAAAAGGCAAATGTCTTTGAGAAACCTTTCCCTATGAGGAACTTTGATAGGCATAATGCTACTATGCTTTTAAATTGACAAAATTCAGCAAACTGTATGATAGAAAGTAGAGATTCTTATTAAATACTATTAACATCACATTAACAAAATAATTTCACAACGATAAAATCATGTTTATTTGTCTAATAAATAGTATCACTTCATTAATTCTATTTTCAGTAATGCATAGATGATGTTAGACTTTAGAGGAGGCCAGTATACCTACATAAATTAGAGGAGAATCCTTTCCCTATAAATAATTGCCCCAACCAAGGGGAGTTCCAGAATTTCTTTATTGATGATGCTTTAGAAATGGAGGGAATGATACCTGTTCCAGAATGCATTCTTATATTAAGGTCAATTTTACTTGAGTTTTTTTGAAGGAGGTCTGGAGATTATTGGGGACCTATAAAATATAAAACTTCCCAAACTATCTTTAATGACAATTTTTAAGTACTGCATTGTTTCAGTTCAATCAGATGCTCATCAATTATAAACCATTGAAAGAACATTTGCATTTGTTAACATCATCATTAATACAGTGTAAAGCACTGTATTAATCTTTTCATCATTATTCTGATATTCTCTCTCAGAAAGAGTGATAGACAGTATCATATTCTTTAGTTTATTCCCAAATTCTGGCAATCTATTATATTTGATGCCTTTACTACCTATAATATGTATTTATATATTCAATCATTTAAACTTTTTTTCATTTGATGCCCCCCTCATAGATAGTTGATTGTACTTAAGGTTGAAAGAATTTCTAATATTTCCCTAAGCTTACAAAGCACAACTGGAAATTAGACAAATCTAGGTTTGAATTCTTATTCTGAAAAACTACTTTGTAATTTCAATGTGCTTTCTTTCCTTTGTTTGTAAAGTCAGTATATTTATGCCTAGTGAATGAGGCAAGGAAAATATTCTACCAGTATACTTGACACACACAAGTCTTAAAGCAAACACTTTAAAAACTCAATAATACAAAAACTCACATTTATTACTCAGCCACAAGATGCTCATTTTAAAAATAATATGAAAGATTTAAAATAAACAGAAGAAAATATGTGACATAAAAATATACCATTGTTGTTTTTATTAAACCCAACATTGAGTATAAATATATAATGACCTAAAATGGAGATAGACTGAATAAAAAGGGGATATACACCTGTATTTGATCTACAAGACCCTCAGTTTGAATATGAAAACACAGATATATTAAAAGTAAAAAAATGAAGAAAAACAGTATGCAATCAGTACTTGAAATAAAAGTAGAATGGATGTATGTGTTAGACAATGTAGATTTCAGAGTAAAAATTACAATTATTTTCCTCCCACCTCATGTTGCACATTTTTCTGTATCTCTATAGTGAGCTTATGGATGTGTTTGCATATATTACTTTTATACTACTCCAGGGAAGCATGCTATATTCACTGTTCTGGACTTTGTGACTCCAGCTATATCTATGACATTATTCTCTATCACTCTGTGTATACTTATCTCATTCTTTTAACTTCCATATAGTAAAAAGGAAAGAGACATTTAGGGTCCTCATCAAGGATGTCACCTTCCCAAATTCAACATAAGGAAGCTAGGTAAATCCTGTTTTGGCTCTAATGAGTGATCTCAATACTATTTAAAGAATGCTGGACCCTGCATCTTCAGCAACTTTAGCTTAATGTTTAATAGATTTGTGACTTTTAAGGATATCTTTTACCAATCTAGCATCTAAGATAATTGATATCTGTTTTTTTCACCTCATCTGTTTTCAATCAATAACTAAAGTCTCACAAATTCTACTTATCAAGGCATCTCAAAAACTTAGAGATGGATAAACTAAGTCTATAGTTCATTGTCATCTCTGAGATATTGAAATGCTGTACATTGACCTTAAATCCAATGTCCACTACAGGCTTTGATTCTCTACAGTTATATGTGGAAGAATTAAACTGATTCAAGTGATAAAGTGAAATTTTTATTTACTTTCATATAGTAGAGTTTCCATCTTTTTCTCAACAACTATAGTCACTGTTATGTCATTTCTGGTGGGATATATAGTAGTGTTGGATAGTAACACATTGGTTTGTAGGGGTTCTTTCTTGAGACCAGCTACAAGTATTTTACATAATTTAGCTCATGTGCCCTAATGAGTTTCTCATGAAATACATTGAAGAAAATATGTTTTTAAATTTAGAAATGATAGATTGGTAAAAACATATGTATATATGATAATTGAATTTTGGCTTTACAGATGGTTAATGTTGGCACTGTGACCAGAACCCAGGTCCCCTCATTTTTAAGCTGTATTATAAACTTCAGAGTGATGTCTACTATTTTTTGCTTTAAAATAATGAAATGCAGTCTTACACATGCTATACTTCCTGAGCTGGGATAATCATTAAAAATTATTTCTCAAGAATCTCACTTGGCAAGAATATTTTGCCTAAAGACGGAGAATACAACTAGATTTAACTACTGATTATCTTCATCAAGAAAGCCTGAACAGGGACTAACCAATGTGATTGCTCAGTAGGTTAAAGCATGTGATTCCTAGGCCCCACATTCTTGATGGCAAGAATTAATACCCTCAAGTTGTTCTCTGATTGTAACAAAGTGCTGTAGCAAGCGCATGCACATGTGCACGCACATGTGTGTACACACATACTCCCTCAAATAAATGAATCAAATGAATAATAAAATGAAGGCTTTGTAAAAATAAGTGTAAAACATGATTTGGCTCAAGTTACACAAACTTTCATTGTTCAAATATTGTCTAAACATTTAATAGTGTAGGCTTTCAAACAATCACTTCAAACTGATGGAGTATAGATTTGAAAATATACAAAGCATGGTGAATGCCGTGACTAGCTACCATCTTCTTCTTCATGGAAAATGCATACCCTGCAGTGGTTCATAGCAATATCTTCTGGCTCTTATAAAAGCTTGCCAACAGTTTCCATCTCTCAACTGCATGCCTCTGAGAAATGACATTGTTTCAAAAGTCCATCAAAATAAAATTTAGGAGCCAATTCAATGGAAATGGGCATATTTGAATAAATTTATTTAAATGTAAAAACTCATTTTTATTCAAAGTAGAGCAATTTCAAGAAAAACTGGAAAAACTTACTAATGAGAAGAGGATTTATTTGCATACAGCTTTTCATTGTGGTTATTTTAATATGTTAATGACAAACATTATACTTAGAGTTACTTCCCCTATGTTTTTATAACATCAGTAAGATTTCCCTACATTAGCTTTGCATTTTCTTTAGAACCAGATAGATTAAAATTATATTTTGTTTGCAGTGCTAATTTTGAATTCTTTGTGTATAGGATTCTAATAATGGCTTTTCATTTTCTTCTTATGTATCTGGTCATGTGTACATGCATACAAAATAAATGGAATTTGAGAAATAAGTGTGTGATAGAAAAGAAAATATCTAGTTGGTAGTAATAATCTGATTAAAAAGTTACTCTGTCATTGTGATATAGAACTCTAATCCCAGCCTTTTGGAGGCTGAGGCAAGAAAGTGGACATGAGTTTAAGGCCAACCTGAGCAACAGAGTGAGACCCTAACTACACTCTTCCCCAAACATTATAGTTTATAAGTAATAAATTGAACTGAAATCATGAAAGGTAGATAATAAGCAAATATAAATTACTGTATAAAGATTAAAATAATCAAAATAATAGAATATTTTTGTTGTAGAATATTTAAACTGTTACTTCACAATTGATGTTGTTGTTAGGAATTAAGAAGAGAGTCTTCAAGGCCAGATCCGTAGCTTGGTAGAAGAACTGCCTACCATGTACAAGGCCCTGTGCTCAATCTTCAGTATCACAAAATAAAAACTTTCTTCCATGAATCCTTATAAACACTGCTTTAAAATTCCCACACTTCATTATACACACAGAATGTTATCCTGATTATTATGTAGGCTGAGTTAATTTTGCTTTCTGACTTAGAAATAATAAAGTGTTTATAGATAAAATTAATTTGTAAAATTTAAATGGACATTAATTAGATATTATGAATTATCTCAAATATTCACAGTAAATAATTAAGAAGCTCATTATAATAAAATACCCTTGCATACCTTTTAAAATAAAAATTGGTAGTTGAATTTAATAAAGAAAAGAAAAATCTATTTCATTCTTCAAGTTTCTTAAGTACTTTTTAGTTATAGTTTTTGTTAAAAACACATATAGGATTTTATTTGCCAAAATATAAATACACAGGAAATTGCTTTTCTACTTCTGGATGCCTAGTCTTTAACAAACACTGAAAAAAAAAATACCTCCTGAATACTATAGTGTCACTCAGATGCTTGTTGTATTTCTCAGTTTTGACATATTAAATATCTGTATATCCCACTACACAATCAATTTTCTTGGCACAAAGAATGTCTTCTACAACTATATTAGTCAAACTGGTTGCAAGAAGATATGGTTTGAAGGATATCAGGTAAAGGAATTCACATACCGTTACAGGTAAATTTAAGGAATCATTAGGGATGTTAGGATACTCAAGAAAACTATAGATAGCTCCATAGGACCAAAGAGGCAAGGGAAAAATGGTATCTTTAGATATGTTTAGAGATTGGAGTAGTGAAAGCAGGGCATTTGATAGAAGCTATATTCATAGAAGGTCACAGCCATTATCACAGGAATGCATCAAGACATGGAGGTTGCAGGGGAAGAAATACCGTGACACCTTTTCCATCTGCCATGCTGCCTCTTGCCAGGGCCTGCCACTGGCTTAAATTCTACCAAAGGTGAGTGTTTGAAGGAACTAGTTGGCTGGATTCACAGAGATCTAGCTGTTTGTGGCATAGAGCATGGAAGAGGATGGAGGATTAGTCTCTGGCAAGTATGAGAAACCATACATGCCTAATATTTAGTTACTCTTAGTTTTCCTGGTTTAAAGGGAGGTACTAGAAGATCCTTATTGGGTGAAAGAATATGTACATGCACGAAAGGAAACTAACCCAGAAGCTCAGTTCAGGCTGTACTTGTTTCCACTAAGAAAGTAAGTCACTGTAACAAGATGCCTTATTTCTAAATATGGTTGATAAAAGCCTTTTACAACTTATATTAAGTAGTTCAGAATCTACTTTCTGAATTCCTATGAAGAACATTAAGAACTGAGGTAATTTCATAACAGTGTGGGAGGGATCATATTTGTACACAACAACTTAACACAACTCCTTTGGAAGTTGGTTGGGAAGATAAGATGAGTCATAAATTATTTCCTGGCAGGCAAGGGTTAGACAGGCTGTAGCCAGAATAGCAATGGTTAGTGTCAAGTGGAGCAAGCCACTGGGAGACGATGAAGATTATAAAGATTGCTAGGGGCTGCTTATGATCTTTGTCATGTTTCTATTAACATGAAGTCTCAACTTGGGCCCTTAAACAAAATCTTCTATGCAAATTTAAGCAAGAATTTTTACTGCAAAGTCTATAATTAGATTTCACATTTCTTAAGTGTGAGTATTTTCTGAGAAGAGGAGACAAAGATTTGGGTTAGAGACAGTTGAACAAGCACAGGCACAGTAGTTGAGGCTAACCACCCAAAAGTCCAGGTCCCTGGAGCCTACCTTGAGAATAAAACAGTTTTCCTTTTTTCTTTCACTGCTACTAAGTAACGGAGGATTAATGTGACTGCTTAAATTTCTGTAAAGAATATAAACAAACTCAAATCATTCTGTGACCATTAGCCTGATAGGACTTTGTATCATATCTCATATGTGACAGTATTTTCTCTATATTACTGCAGGTGAGAAAAATATACCATAAGGCAACACTGGGGGACTCTTTGGCTTATCCTTGGTCTCCCTCTTATATTGCTTACTTCATGTTAGGTAACAGATTAAACCTGCTTCTGAGTCTAGCGTCTAACACAATTATCCTTTTCCATTGACTCAGTTTCTGTAGGTTAGGAGCTCAGCTGGGCTTACCTCTAGGTAGCCTGGCTCAGGTTCTCTAAGAGAAATGAAACCTCATATAATGACTTGATGAAGGATCCGTCTCAAAGCTCATCCATGTAATTATTTATAGGAGTCGATTTCTTGAGGAGCATTGGACCTTGAGGGCCTGAACTGTTTGCTAGCCTGAATATTTCTATCGTGACCATGCTCATGGATGGCCAACTGGCTTCTATAAGAATGTAAAAATGATAGAGTAATAGAGAATGTTCAAAATGGGTGCCAGTAGGAACCTATCTTGATATTGTTTGTTCCTAAGTGTGTTCTATTTAGCTCACACTCCAGTTTTGATAAGAAAATGGTTATAGCATTCATTTTCAGATGAACTACCTCAGAGGTGCTGCTATTATTCTCACCTTATCCAATCCTTTTCTGGGATAATAGGGATGCTGTCTAGATTGCAACATTCACCTCTGTTGCACTGTTTGTTTGTTTTGTTGTTGTTGTTGTTGCTCCCATTTGAAGATGGATAACTTGGACAGAAGGGAGAAAAAAACAGTGAGAAATCAGAAATGGTTGTGTTCCTTAGGAATACAGCTTCTGCCTTCTGGCTTCTTCTTCAAAGCTTCAGAGCTCACTGGGTTCTGGTGAGTCTTGGTGTCAACATGCCTCACACTCCATGTCCAGGAGTAAGGATGGTTCAGGATTCTAGGTTTTCCAGTGCTCAGATGCATTAGCATCGTATGATGGTCTGAATGAGAATGTCCTTCATAGGCTTGGGCATTTGAACACTTGGTCCCCAGTGGTAGCACTATGTGAGGAGGTTGCAGACTTCAGGCCTTGCTGTAGGAAGCATGTCAATTTGGAAACCTTAGAACGTTTATAGCCCTTGCTCTAATCTAGTTCTATCTCCTTCCTGTATGATGAGCACAGAAAGATGATGTCTCCATTTTCTCTTCTGCTGCCTACTTCCATGTTCTTCACTCCACCCTTTTTAATTCTCTTTTGAAACTATAAGCATAAACAAACTTTCTTCCTTGAATTGCTTTTGATCATGTCAGTTTATTTAAAAAACAGAAAATTAACTAAAATATATCTCTTCCTATTTCTTCAATTCTATCTATACTTCTATAAATGTTCTTTCCACTAAATCCTTTTTATTTCTGTGATTAAAACCTTAAATAGCATGTGTCTTATCGGGAAAGAGTTTTTAAACACACACACACACACACACACACACACACACACACACAAACACACACACACACACACACACACCAGGTCCGGCCTGGCTAAGTAAGGGGAGGTGTGAGACACAGTTCATGCCCCTGGAGCATTTCCAGGCCTTTGATCCCCACAATGAGTGCTCTTGGCTTGAAACTGACCTGCTGTCTGTATTTTACTTTCAATCTTTCGTACTGGGGAGTATACTCCCCCCATTAATCAGAGCTAATCATGCCATAATAAATGAAACAGATGCAGTTCTCATGAATGAGGAATGGAGGTGGTCATGAGGCTGTGGAGGATGAGGAACAAAGCTCCCAATGGGCCAAGAGAAAGGATCTAGCCTACATGGTCCTTTGTAGAAATAGTTCATTGCCACACTTGGCCTTGAATTCGGAATTATGAGAAGATACATGCAATGGTCCCATGACTGTTGCATTAATTAGCCAGGGTGAACTTTGGGACATCAAGGCCAGAGAGTTAAAGTGGTCTCAAAAAGAAAAGTCATGGTTAGGAAAAGAAGAAATTTATAAATCACAAGCAAATGATAGATGTTTTATATGTTATAGGAGAAAGGCTTATTCATGATCTAGAATTAAGTAGTATTAGAAGGAAAGTATATGAGGCCATGGGATTGCAAGGATGAAGAAACAAAGACTAGAAAGTTAACAGATGCCTGGCATGGTGGCGAGTGCCTTTAATCCAAGCACTCAGGAGGCAGAGGCAGGCGGATTTCTGAGTTCGAAGTCAGCCTGGTCTACAGAGTAAGTTCCAGGACAGCTAGGGCTACACAGAGAAACCCTGTTTTAAAAAACACCCCCCCAAAGAAAGTTAACAGATTATATATATATATAAGGAAATGTGCTTTTGCTTTGTGTTTAGTTCCTGTTTTAAGGAAGCAGAGGTTGGAACTAATGATCCAGGATTCATAGAATTTATGTAAATTTAAGGATTTCTAAAAATATTATTAATAATGATCAAAGCCTTGATGATGTAATTTTAGTAAATAAAAGACTGGGTTCAGGCTCTCTGATATTGAGAAGGCAAAAGAATTATGAGAGTGGAGAAGGCAAAAGCATGAGAAGAAAGAAGCTAAGGAATGAGAAGGGAGAAGGAGGAAAGGAGAAGAAATAGGAATGATGAGAATCCTTGAACTGACAGCTTGCATCCACTACTGACCCCAAGTCATTATTGAATTAGCACCACTCCCATTCCTACCTTTCTAGGACCATCCCGTGATAAGGCCAGACCTTAGCATGTGTACACACCACACACACACACACACACACACACACACACACACACACACACACCCCTTATTGTGTTGACATAGTTGCCACAATCCAAATGGGTGTGAATAGATTAGAGTGAAACTTGTTTGAATAACATGGAAGAAAAGAGAATTTGAGTTATATGAAAAATCTTCATTAATAGTAAAACAGGCACTGTATGCTTTGTCTAAGACCTTAAGGGAAAAACTATTTAAACTATCTCTGTGGAAAAGTGATAAATTTAAATCAGTAATTGTTCTCCTAGGAGGGGAAGAAATGAGAATTTTGCTTAAATTATGACAGTAAGAATTTCACAGTATGCTGGACTTATTTTTCAGGGGATTACTAAATTTGCTGAAACAAAAATACAAAATAATAAATTGACTAAGCAGTATAAGAAGAGTGTGTTTTATACCATTACTATAAGCGAGTCTATTCTAACTACATGCACTATGAAGGAAGTTAACCTATGTGTTTTTTAAATTGTGTTAATAATTGGGGGAAACTAAACTGAGATTTAAAAGCATTTAAGAGTTTTGCCCATAAAATACTTAAACATTCTATAATTTTAAAAACTAATGTACAGTAAATGAGAAACTGTACCATAATGGAAAAGAACAGTCAGATATTTACTAAGTTAGGTTATCTTACTCTGCAAGATATAATATTGTGGAAATTTGGCATTTCCATATTTTACTTTGTCAGGGAAAAGTACCATATTTTCTGTAATGCTGGTTTGTGTCCTTTTGCAACCATAGTAAAAAAAAATCCCCTTAATGTTCTGGGTTATAATGTCCTTGTCAGTATAATGCAAACCCTAAAGACCATCTGTTTTCAGAAAAAAAAACCATATTACACAGCCTTGCAAATGATTTTTACAAAGTTGAGTTGCTTAATATATTTAGTACTTGCCCCTTGCCTCAAAATGTGTTCTATGGACAATGAATCTGAAGTCTTCATCCCTCCTAACACCTGTAAGTTGACTTCCATGGGTGAGTGAGTAGAGAAACAATTGCAACTCTAAGGAAGAACATGGTAGGTGGAATCTGGTCCATTCAAAAGCATGGCATCCCTGGAAAATTTATTGTAATTGTAGTTTTAGATGGACCAATTACTTGGCTAGTTTATGTTCATGTTTCTTTTCTATTTTTCTCTCTTTTGTGATCTCTAGGATACCTTTTTGTCCTAATTGGCATATTTAGTGCTATATCATTAGTGCCAACATCTCTCATTCATACAACTTAAGATGGTTTTCCATAAGGCATAAAAATATCTGAAACAATAAGCCATCTTCATGATGCTTGTAATCAAGAAGACAAATTAAAAACAAATTAAATGTGAATTAGGTGACCCAAATTAACTGTTCAATAAGAATCTTTGATACTAAAATCTTTGGTGTTTTAATTATGTCCACTCCTTCATGATGAACATACATATGGCATGTGTCTTTATAACTGCATAATCTAAGTTGTACTCACTTACAAACTGAAACTACCTTACCGAGCCCCATAGAATCAAAACATCTAGAGAACTGTTCATTTAATAATGAAAATAACATTAAAATATCTTAGTCAATATCTTACAAAGGTAATTTTTTTCAAAAACATGATTGTTGTGGAAAGGAGAAAAACCCACAAATCCATCTATTTCTCAGAATTCACAATATTATATTGGAAAATCTGTTACTCACTCACCTGCAAAGTTCTAAGATTAGAAATCTTTGTTTGCACTGTAATAGATGATGCAACTGAAAGCTGCTAAGTCATTTAAGGAACCTGTTCCCTATTCCATCTCAGAGGTTTCTTCTATAATTATTTTCTAAGTTAAGATCCATTATAAATCACCCAAGCTCACAGTACTAGAAACAATGCTTTGTGAATATCTCCCCTTTTCATTTGTTTGTGTGTGTACATGTCCACCTCTCCACTAGATAGTGACTATACAATGCCTGCTCTCAGTATTGTTCACAGCTATAAAATATACAGACATAGATACATTGTTGTATACAAAATAAATATATGTAATCCATGATCTGCTAACCAGGTTTTCCTGATGAGAGAAACTATGTTTTCTTCCTGTACAACCCTATCCTACCCTTTGTGATCTGAGTAGAAAAGAAACATGGTTGGGAATTAAGATGGCCAATACTGTCAGGAGGATGAAATCCCGTGCTTTTATTATTTGCTACTCATACCACCAAGGTTACCAGAGCAAGGAAACTGAGCTTTGAAAACTACTTTGCTACAACGCACATGCTATTGCTGCAAGCCTACAAGTGATATGCTGTTAGAGAATAGTTACACGGACAATACTAAATGATATTCAAGGAGTTTGACAGTTCATGAGAATACTCAATTTAGATAGTTATAGGAATGCATGACTTTGAACAGTTGAAATTATCTTTTGTGTATGAGTGTTTTGCATGAAAATATATATGTGGACCAAATTCAGGCAGTGCCTATGGAAGCTGGAAAAGAGTATCAAACCTGGAACTGGAGTTATGTTGTGAACTACTCTGTATATGCTAGGAATGTACTCTGGTCCTCTCCAGAGCAACAAATGCTTTTAACTTTTGGGTCATCTCTCCAAATCCAAACTACAGTATTTTAAATATGGGCCAAATTTTATTAATCTTATGTTGTATTCCTTGGTTTTCCAATTCAAAATATAGAAGCAGCAAGGAAACTGGTGTGACACAATTTGTTTTGTTGCCATTATCCTACATTATTTGTATAAAAACAGTTGTATCTGTGCCTGCCACAGAGTAAACATTCAATAACTATTCTTACTAAATCCTCAACAGCATAGGGATGTTTGCTAAAAATTCTGAAATATTTAGGGGAAAGTATTTATTAAGAAGGAAAATTTTGCCCATTGAATAACTGGCTCCTATGTATTTACCTTTCTTTGTGTTCTGATCAATAAAGAGATAAATCACACCTATGTAAATGCAGAATTTTTGTCATTCTCTTTTTATTGAAAGTATATTTTTACATGATATATTATTATAGTTTCCCCTTCCTCAACTCTTCCCAGTTCTTACTCAACTCCCCTCCCCTCCAGATCCACACCCTTCCTGTTGAAATTATGTTCATGAATTTGATTTATACTTAATGTTTGGCTGCCTATGGTGTGGGGATATTCTGCTTGAAAAAAATGAAATAGGACTCACTCATTTTAGTGTGCAGCTCTGAAGATCCTGACTCTGCTTATACTGGCACGAACTCAAATGCTGGCGTTATTGGAGGGTAGTCATCACAGTGAAGATGTGGCAGCAGGGAGCTGAGTCCCATCCTGAATTCAATAGGACATGTATTAAATGGACACTGAAGATGAGGACAAAAATGTCAATAATTAGGAATTTCAAAAGATAATTAAACCAAGAGTATTCAGATGCCAGCTCACAGCCCACATATGATCATGTGGGAGAAGGTGGGTTGTGTAAACAGCAGTTGCATTTCCATGAATGTGGCATCACCAAGGAGCTAACCATGTACAGTGTTCTTCTTTTGGAGGGATTATTTATCATCTAGTTACGTTTACATTTATTGTGAAGAACTGATTGTAGACACTTTCTTTGTGCATGATGACTGAAGGGTTTCTTTTTTTCTTACATGTAAATTCTTCCAGACTCCAGTTTTCCAATGAGCTCCCATCAGAATCTGGCTACTTCTGACCTTGGTGTTTACAGTTTCTTTTGTACTGTGTGTTGCTTGTTAATTGTTTTTTCAAAGGAAGACCATCTGGTATAATCATGGTCTATCCTTCCAAGAATAGGGACTTGATTATTCTTCATTATTCTATCAGATTTTCTAGACAATATCAGCAAAAATATATAACAATTTGGGTAACAATTTTTTACTGCCTTTTGACTCTGAAGACTGAAAAATAACACTTGGAACCAAATAATTTCCACTGAACAATGATGCTCTATTTCCCATATTTATGTTTTCGCTTTATAGAGATTTTCTGGGTGGTGAGAAGTATGCTTTTGTGTCCTAAATAAAAACTGAACATTTTGTAAAACCTGAAAATGATGTTGTCCAAACTTGGTAAATTAAATTTCTAAACTCCTCAAAAAATTCTGAATAGTTGTTGCAAATTTCTAGGATACCTTAATAAAACAATATGAAAAATTCTACATAAATACTTGGAGGAATTTAAAAAATACTCTAGAGAAGACACCCAGTTCTACCTTAATTTATAGATCCTGTGAAAATAACTTACTTGACCTACATAATTAAACTAATATCACTAAACAGGGTTCTGTGACAGAACATCTCATTTTTCACATCAACCTTCAGCAAACAACAAATGTTTTTTTTTTT
>NC_034592.1:98171787-98183694 GCF_900095145.1 Mus pahari
AGAGAGAGAGAGAGAGAGAGAGAGAGAGAGAGAGAGAGAGATTTGACTGCAAAACAGAGTCGTTGTCTATATGTGATAGTTTGCATACACTTGGCACTTTTCAGAGATGTTGCCCTGTTGGAAGAGATGTATTACTAAGGGTGTGAGTCACTTTAAGGTCCTCATCCTAACTGCCTTGAAGCCAGTCTTTTCCTAGCAGCTTTAAGATGAAGATGTAGAATTCTCTGCTCTGCCCTCTGTAGCACTCTAGGCTCTGGTCTCTGGCTGACTATATTCCACTGCTGCTGCTATTCTTATTGATCATCCCATGGTACTGGGATCTCCAGTATACTGTAGTCTTCTACTGCAACTAGACATCATCAATAGGCTCTCTTTATAGTTCCAAGCCTCAAATCTTTGCATGACCCTTCCAGTCCTGGGACTGTCAACTGCAAGTGAGGCTGCACATTCAGCAATGGCCTTCCCTGGACTCTCACAGTGCCAAGCCTCAGCTGTTCTCCAGGACCCCTTCAGACTTTCAAAACTAGTACTACCTGGGTAGTACTCGTATTCTTACACATCACCAAGTATAGCTGTAGCACAAGTACAACCTCTGCTATCTCTTGAACACAGTGTCTTTGTGCTCTCAGAAAATATTACCCAGAAGATTTCACTTTAGTGTTACTGGTATCTTCTTAATCACTGTTAATTTTTCTAGCTCCAGCTAACCAGTATCAATTGTCCCAGTAGTCCCTGATATTTTTGACTCTAAATCCAGAGCCACATGGTTGAAGCTTCCAAGTTCTGCTGATTTCTGGAACTGAAACATGCCCACCACCCCTATTCTATTATAAGCTTTCTGTTTTCCAACTCCCTCACTGCCTAAGCTTGGCTGTCCTGAAACTTGCTCTGTAGATTGACATTGAACTCAGAGATCTATAATGGCTCTTTCTCCTGAATGCTGGGATTAAAGTCATGTCCCAGAACACCTGGACTTAAGCTTTTCTTTACCTAGAACTTAATCTGTTCCATGCTGGCTTGAACTCAGAGATCTGCTTGGCTTTGTCTCCTGGGATTAAAGGTGTGTACCACAATTCCTAGACCTAAACTTAGCTGGGTGGGATCTTGTCCCAAAGTCTCACTCCCTTAATCTGTTACCTCCTAGAACAGAGGATTCAGCTCCATTCTACTTCCTGGTGACACTTTAATACTTGAACCATATATTCAGTATTTTTTTCTTCCTCAGCTTTCTTCTTTTCATTAAAAATCTCTTTATAAGCATGAGCCTTAGTAACCACACAACAGAATTTATACCAGACTGTCTGGAGACTTCCTTTTTCAAAGCAATTAATCTAAATCTTGTCATCTTTGCCTCTGGCTAACTCTTCAGACAATGGCAAAAAGCAACTACACTGTTCACCAAAATACTACAAAAACAGTCTCCATGCCACATACTGAAATTCTTCTCCACTGAAACCTCTTGGATCAGGTCTGCACTGTTCAAATCCCTTGCAGCAACAAAGTCTTCTATGTTCCATCTAGTACAGTTAATCCCCACTTAAATGGTTCTACTTCTTTCCAAATACAAAGTCCCCAAATCTATATTCTTCCAAACAAAAGCATGGTCAGGCTGACTTAGGGTTTTACTGTTGTGAACACATACCATGACCAAGGCAATTCTTAGAAAGACAACATTTAACTGGGGATAGCTACAGGTTCAGAGGTTCAGTCCATTATCATCAAGATGGGAGCATAGCAGTGTCTAGAGAGGCATAATGCAGGCAAAGCTGAGAGTTCTACATCTTCATCTGAAGGCTGCTAGAAGAGTGGCTTCTAGGCAGCTAGGATGAGGGTCTTAAAGCCCACTCACATGGTGACACACTTACTCCAAGAAGGCCACATCTCCTAATAGTGTCACTCCCTGGGCCAAGCATATACAAACCATCTGTCTTAGTCAGGGTTTCTATTCCTGCACAAACATCATGACCAAGAAGCAAGTTGGGGAGGAAATGGTTTATTCAGCTTACATTTTCATACTGCTGTTGATCACCAAAGGATGCAGGACTGGAACTCAAGCAGGTCAGAAAGCAGGAGCTGATGCAGAAGCCATGGAGGGATGTTCTTTACTGGCTTGCCTCCCNTGGCTTGCTCAGCCTGCTCTCTTATAGAACCAAGACTACCAGCCCAGAGATGGCACCACCCACAAGGGGCCCTCCCCCCTTGATCACTAATTGAGAAAATGCCTTACAGCTGGATCTCATGGAGGCATTTCCCCAACTGAAGCTCCTTTCTCTGTGATAACTCCAGCTGAGTCAAGTTGACACAAAGCTATCCAGTACACCATCCCACAGTGCAAAGACACAAATAAAATATAGCAGCATTAGATAAAAGAGGCCAGAAGCAAATGACTGTAAGAAGTGTAGCTATAAAAGGGAAAAGCTAGAAGTTGTTCTAGCTTATGGGAATGCAGTCCAGCTAGCATCTTGTTTTGATCTCTAGAAGTCAAAGACAGTGTCTCTTGGTTTTTACCACTGGGTTTGTTATAGCAGCCATAGAAAACTAACATATTGTCACACATTCTCTTTAATTAATTAGATATAAGTAGACAGTGTGTAGTGAAAGTCACATAAGAAAGAAAGATTATTTGGTTTATAATTGTTTGTTTAAATTTTATAAATTGATGCTTGCCCCTCTCTGCTTATCAGTACAACCATTTTTCCTATTCAAGTAGAACTATGATTATTTAGTGTGAAGACACTTTTAACTTTGTGCCTGTTCCTATCACCCCAAGCTCTTTAATTCACTAGTCAAGATATGATGCTATCACCATCGCCATGGCTATTTTACATATAAGTAAGACCTGCCAAATATTTCACAGAAGCAGTAGGGTCAGATAAGGAACACTTGGTGTTGGGAAAGAGCAGTGGATTTGGAGTCGGGTGCATCCAAATTTGAATTCCTGGTCTATTATGAGGTTTGAGACCTTTATCATCTCTGGGTTGTAGCTTCCTCCTGTGTGAAATAGGAATTTATAAACAGTGCCATATGTGATAAAAATTAAGTCTCATTTATATTTATAACCAGATTATAATGCTCCAAATCCACATTCCCTTCAGTAGCGGGATTTTTTTTTCACTTCAGATCATCACAATTTTCTGAGAGTTTAGGCTTTCCTCCTTCCCTGATAAGGGAGCAGCAACCCACTGATCTGGACTGCAGAACTGCCAACTACCCAAAAGACTTTAATATCATCTGGGAGTCAATGGTAATGTCTGCTGTTCCCTCCTCCTCTGAGGGAGGATGGATTTGAGTCTCATGTCTTCATTTCAGAACTAGCCCCAAGCATCCAAGGTCTTGACTTAAGTGGCCAGAGGGTAGAGGATGTCTTTCCATATTCTAATTTACCAGTGGTACATTGGGCAGTAGGTAGCCAAGCACCAAAGACATAGGAGAGATTTTACCCCTTGTTCGTCGATGATCCCAAACATACATATCTTCCCCTGGGCACAATCCCCAGTACTGAATTGGATGAATGGAGAATCAAGATGGCAAGGAAAATTTAGATAAACTCACAGCGGGCAAATCCGTTATGTTAGTTGGAAGCTGCCAGCTTTATTTAGGACAGCTTCTTAACCTTTGTAGATGCTATCAAGCAAGAGCTGTGATCTTGTATAAACCATTCCAAAACACAGCACTTGGTCCAAATTGAAATTTAATCTCGGGCTTTTTTTTTTTTTTTTTTAGAGTAGAATGTAGCAAGCTTGTTAATGTTTTCTTAGACCCTTTGATACTGCAAATTCTTCATATTACATGTGATCAATGTGCCTGGAAGACACAGACCAGTAAACAGTCTTGGAAACATGTCATTAACAGGATAAGAGGATGATTTGTCTTCTGAAAAATATTTTCAGTCCAGGAGAAGGTAGCATAAGCCCGAATTTCTTTAAAGGACAAGGGAAGATAATCGTAAGGCAACTGTAGCTGGGCAAGATGGGGAAATACAACTTTTTACCCAGATTTCAATCCATTAGGTAGCTTCAGAAGGAGGATTCACGTCTAACAAACATAGCTGGTAATATATCAGAGTGGAGTCACTTTTGAGCAGTTTTTGAGATCCCATCCAAAGGACACATGGCTGGAATAGCAGAAGAATAAATTTTGCCCAGTCCTGTTATAGTTGAGTTGATGTTACAAACAAATTTCTTTTTGTTAAATATTGGTTAGTTGGGACTACCATAGCACTACAGATTAGTATATTTAAACAACAGACATTAATTTGCTCCTGGTGCAGAAGGTAGAAATTCAAGATCTGTCAGGTTTTATTGTTTCTAAGCTTTGTCATCCTGCCTTGCAGATGACTGCTTACCTGCCATCCTGTAAAATGCCCTTTGGGCCGTGCAGTCCTGATTCTATTTGTGTGTGTGTCTAGAAGACAGATAAGATTAAGACCTACCTATATGACTTCATTTAAGCTGAATAGCTGGTTTAAGAATGCTGTTTTTAATTGTTGTCTCATTCTGTGGGATTAGAGTCTGGTAATTCCAAATATTAATTTTAGAAGACTAACAGAAAGAACACCCAGTATCTGAATTGAGTTGATTTTATCCTCCACTTAACAGTGTACTCTCCTGTCCAAATTTTTATAGCTACACAAAGTGTAGCTGAACCTTTGTGTAGGAACTGCATCTGATTTTCTTAGGTTAATTTGATGCCAGTAAAATTGGTGACATGATGCTGTGTCCTGAACAAACAGCACAAAAGTCTTGATAATATAGAATAGAATTTGAAGAGCTTTTTCTCAGTTTTTAAATGTCATCATGGAACAAGTAATAGAAATATTGAACATATGACTTTGAAAAGATTCATAATATTTACTTAATTGCATTTTCCTTTTAAGGAGAAAAATTGGTATCCAGGTTGTTCTTGGGAACGAAGAATTATACAAATGATATTTTAATCCTTAGCACAGCTACTGATTTGCTATGTTACAAACACATCATAATATATTTACAAATCTGCCAGCTAAGTATAGAAATTGCAAGAGAAAAAGCACTGGGTTTATGTTATAATAGGCTAAAAGAGCAAACATTACACATTTATTTAGAAATAGCACATTTATTGTTAACTTTCACTATTAAACTAGCCCTCTCAAATAAAACATCTTATATTGGTGTGTGTGTGTGTGTGTGTGTGTGTGTGTGTGTTTGTGTGGAAATGATAAAAGGTGGCAACAAAGGGAGAGCTGAAGCATGGGCACAGAACCACAACAAATAAAATTATTATTAGATATTAAGATGGTAAATATTTAGACAATAAATCTTGGAATATCAAGGTTATCTGAAGGTCAAGCCCCACATTTGTGCAAAAGGTATGTGAAAAAGATCATTGTTGTTAATCTTCATTCCTTACCAAAAATCTCTTTGCAAGAAAGTCAAGTAATTTGTGAGGATCTGGTTATTTTCAATTTCTTTTACTCAACTAGTATTGAGCAAAATTAAAGACACTTAAATCCAGAAAATATGCAGAGTACCCACCAAATTTTAACCCTATTGCACAACGTGTCAGAGGAACAACAGAAATAATTGCTGTCAGTTTCTACTTTTTTGACCAATAATTCTCTGCATTTCCTGCTAGTAACTTGAGTGATGCAAATGACCTTATTTTTACAGCATGCTTTTATTAAATAGTTTATTATTTTGGCAGACTAATAAAGATTTTGGTATTTGCTTTTATTTGCAATAATATTACCACCACATAAAAAAGGATTTTATGTTCTTTTTGAGGAACAAGGAGGATAAAAGTGGTGATGGATGGTGCAAGCGAGGCATCAGCAATGAGCTGGAAATGAGACACATAAATATGAAAGCAGAGCTAAGAAAATAGAACTGCACCCTTGGCCTTTCTTAAAAGAACACGCACACTTCATGGCTCATTCACACGCTTACAGAAACTCCTTTTGTTTCCAGTGAGTCAGAGACTGCACACAATGTCTGAAAAATGCTATTTTTACTCATTCAAAATGGACGGATTCCTTCTTTTTTAATTAGACTTATTATGAGAAAGTTCTTCCAAACTTGATGCAGAGGTTTTGATTTGCAAGAAAAAAAAAAATTGGTGGACATAGTGACTGAAGGGGAATCAAGTTGTTTTTTTTTTTTTCTGAGTATTTAGTACAGATTAAAGTAATAAAAGCTCCAACATGGTACAAACTAAATACAGTCCATTGCAGTCAGAGTGAAGGTTTTAAAGTAGATGACTGAGCAAATATGCTATTAGTAAATAATAATTGGAGGATAATACAATATTTGATGCAAACTTGGGAGATTAGGCTGGTATATCTTGCCCATCACTGCAAGGGGTTTATTTTTTAAAGATGTGATTGCTTACATGTGACCTCTTTTTTGACTAATGTCCATATATAAATTACACATGTCAAAGATTAGATTTATTGTCAGAAGCATGTGTTTGGTATTGGTTTTATCTTTTTCATTGTTAACTCTTTCCTTTATTGTACAGCTTAATTGTTATCATAAATGGAAACACACTGTGCCTAATAAACTAAAGGGAAAGGTGAGTGTCCCATTAATGACCAGAACCTGAATTAGCACACAATGGCTTTTTCAGTTCAGTAACATTCAGATGTGGAACTCATTTACTTTTTCACACTGAACTACAGCCAATAGATGGAAAGAAGGAAAAAGGATAATATACTATGAGCTGAGAAAGCCACTGCTTCGTTATCGACAAGATTCGAATCTTACAGAGAGAGAAAGTTCTACCATTTGGACCCTTTTCGCATAGGCTTACAATAGACATGCTTCTGACAAGAGGTTGGTGGTAGCAGAACAGACTTAACAATTAATGGTATGCCAAGGCTGAGTTCAGAGAATTGCTTTACCCAATGCCAATCATTCATTCCTGGCAGTAGCTCTTCACATCTTTCCTGGGATGCCATCCAACCACAGTGGCATCTAAAATATATCGAGCAGTGTTGTTACAGTTGGAGGTGAAATTGAAATTTGCGCCAAACAGAAGTGACAAATTCACATGGCTGAGTGTTGCCTAGCAATCAGGTCCAAGGGGGAATGTGGCAATTCTGCCTTTACCCATGAGTGTGTGGGAGTGGGGAAAAGAACCATTTACATTAGGGTTTGGGTGGTTTCACAAGTGAAGCCAGGTATAGGAGAGGCTTTCTTTTATTACCTGGGCATGCAGAGAAGTTGGGGAAAGGGGACAGCAGGCTGGGGTTGGCGGCATAAGCAGCTTTAGAGCCTGAGACTCTTAGCAGTTAACCTGGGGGAGGGGGAGAACAGCAGGATGCCAAGATGCCAGACTTGATGCTCAAATTGATGGCAATTGGCCATCCTACTGCCTTTTGACTGCAGGCCTCTTGATGCACCTCTGTTCAGCTCTCACTTGGCAGCTGGGAGACCCCAGGGTACAGTGAGCAAATGGCGGATTTCTCTTCTCAGAAATCCACCTAAAAGCAAAACTCCCAATGGGCAGCCAGACTTGGTAGACATTGGAAGGAAGGGATACTGAGGCTGAAGTCCTTACTGTATGTACCTATTTATTTGGATGTCTTTTGTTGTTGTTGTTTTGAGAGGAATTTCTCATTTTACCTATTTTGTATTTGTTCTTGGGAAGTAAAATTTGACATACTTGACCTTACCCTCAAGTGTATGAAATGGCCATAAACTCAATCCTTGATGAATGAAGGTACATTCAAATCAAAATGGCAGCCCTATATTGAAGAGGCTTCAATTTAGTGTTTGACACTCACTCACGGAGATAATTTGAAACGGGGCTTCTACATGTGCCTTATTTAGAAGAGAGAGAAAGAGTTCCTCAAATATGGAAATAAACTGTTCTGCTACTGAAAATGCCTGTGAGGTGTGGGCATTTTCCCTTGAACGTTTCCCCACGGCCAACATTGCTTGTTCTTTTTGTTTTTGAACTGTTGGGTCTCATCAACATTCTAAACCCACTCTTCCCATCTATACATGAAATGAAAATCTTCTGCTTTGAGATGTCTCATCCCACAAGCCCATTTTCACTGAGTTTGAGTGAGGCCTTATACTCAGCTCTACAAATATTCAGCACCGTGTTTATGGTAGTTGACTAAATTTATCTGGAATCTACTATGCTCTCAAAGAGATCTCTAATACAGGGGTGATTTCTACAAATAACATCAGACAAATGCAGAGTGCTATACAAATCCATTATACTTTTGTTGCCCTTCTTTGTCTAGTGCACTGTTCATTTTGCAGTACATGTTTAATAAATACCAGTAAACCAAATGGATGTACTGAATAAATGGGCAGATTGGTGATGACTAACGAACGTATTAAAACACCATATATAGATTATAAATATTAGGGTTTGGGAAGTCCTTAGTGGATAGAACACCTGCTGTACAGGCTTAAGAACTGGGGTTTTGATGGCTTAGCACTCGGGTTAAATCCAAGCAGACAGGCCCATGCTTGTAACTCCACCGTAACGAGATGTTGAGTCTGACATGGAGGGCTCACTGGCTTGCCCGTCTAGCTCAAATGACAATCTTCATGGCCAATGAGAGATCTTGCCTAAAAACAAATTAAATATGTAAGTGATAGAGGAAGGTACTTGATGTTGACCTCTGACCTTCAAACATGACTGCTTGTACAAGTGACACTCACACACATGTATAACAGACACACCCACATGCATAACACATATACACACACAAAATGTATAAGATACACACAAATAAAGACTTAAGAGACTGTTGCATCATAAATTTGACAAATGATTGTAGTAATCAGACATTATTGACTCCTACTTTGTTATGCTAAATTCTTTTAAAATATATTATTTTGGAACCATATATGAGGGTATATGTCATTAATCCTAGCATCCAGAAGACAGAGGCAGACAAATTTATGTGAGTTTGAGGCCAGCCTGGTTTACATAGTGAGTTCCAGGCCAGTCATGTAGGGTTGTACACAGTGAGACCCTGTCTCAAATAGTGATAATTGCACATGAGATTTGCCTTCTAAATTTTTACGATGAATATAGAGCATTGTATACATAAGCACCATGATATCCACCAGAGCTCTAGAATTATTTTGTTTTGTATGACTTAAGCTTTATAGTTCTTGATTCATCTTAACCTGTCCTACATTTTCATTTAGGAGTTTGTCTGAATTGAGATATCTCATATAAGTGAGACATGCTTTGACATCTCGTGACACTTAACACAATGTCTCCCGAACATTTCCATGAATCACATGGCAAGATTTCAGTCTTTTTGAGATTGAATGATGTTCCAGGATATGCATTCATTGTATTTACTCTACTCATCTTTTTATGAGCATTTATATTGTTTCTGCATCTTAGCTGATGTTTATGAAGTTGTAATGAATTTGAGACTGCAAATAACACTTCCAGACACAGATTCCTATACTTTTGGATACCTACTCATAAAAGAGAAGACAAGATCATACAATAATCAATAGCTGTTGACCATTTTGCATTGTCATCAGGAGTGTGCATGTGTTCTGATTCCTCCACATCCACACCAATACTATGGTATTTGGTTTTGTTTATGATAATTGAGCATCCTAGCGGGTATGAATTGATAGTTCATTATGATTGTGCTTTGTATTTCCTTCATTGGTGATGTTGAATTTTTCTCATGCTGCTATCCATCTTTCTGTATACTTGGAAAATATGGTTTCATGTCTGTGGTCCATTTTTAATTCATATATTTAGTTGTTTTCCTGTTGCATTGCAGGAGTTGCCTTGTATTCCAGATGTGAATGTCAATCACATGATTTGCAAATTCACTGTCCCATTAAGTAGAGTGTATCCTCTCCATCTTTGCTCCCTCATCTCTCTCTCTCTCTCTCTCTCTCTCTCTCTCTCTCTCTCTCTCTCTCTCTCTCTCTCTCTCTCTCTCTCTCTCTCTCTCTCTCTCTGTGTGTGTGTGTGTGTGTGTGTATGTATACATTCTCCTTGGATCTGGTTCTGACTTGTTTATTCTTTCTTTGGTTAAACCCATGCTTTTGGTATCAAAATCAAGACATATTCACAAAGAGAAATGTGAAGTTTTCCTTCATGTTTTACTTTTTAAACATACTTCTATTTTCTTCACATCTGAATGACAAGTTTTGCTATATGGGTCAGGATGGTTTCAAACTCATGGGTTTAAGAGCATCTCCTGATCCCAGGATCTTGTGCATTTGTATCTGAAGGCATGTTTCACAGTTCCCAAATTCCTTTCAACTCTTACATTTATGCTTTTAAATACTTCTGGATTGGTATTTAGGTATGGTATATGTTTAGGATTTCACATCATTTTTGTTTCATGTAAAAGGTCTAATTTTTCTCTGGATCTAGTTATTAAAGACTGTCCTTTAATGTTGTATAGTTTTGGTTACGCTTATTAAAGACCATGACTCTGTGTGTGCTTCTGCTCTTTTTTTTCTAGGCTCACTATTAGGCTCCATTGACTTTTACGTCTGTCTATATATCAACATTTTTTGTTGTTGTTGTTTTGATCATTAGAGATTTAGAAAATGTTTTGAAATTAAAAAGTATGATTTTTCATGGGATTTAAAAAATCTAGGTTATTTGTGATGTTATGCAAATTTGGCTATTATTTCCTGTTTTAAATAATAATTATTAAAATGTATGCATGTGCGTGTGCATGTGTGTGTGTGTGCATGCATGCGCGCATGCATGTGTGCTTATGTGTGTGTGCATACATGTGTGTCAGGAGTGGTTAAAAACTCACACAAATACTCTGAGATGTGGCATCTGATTAAAAGTTCTGAAATCTCAGAAACGGCGTTCTGAGGATGTTAAGCAAGGTCCCTTGACTTGTTTTTATATTTTTAGCACATAGCGTCTAACTCAGAGCCCAGTGATCTCAGCCCAGGTTTATTAGGCTACTGGGAAACACTAAGAAGTATTGAGTAATTCATGAATTTCAAAGTTAATATTCCAAGCTGTCAAAGGAAAGTATTTATCTACAATAGTAAGTCAACAGAGTGACTGAAAAGATCTTTTAAACTGTTCGTTAGCATTCTTCCAGGTCAATAAGATTACAGACAGGTTGTTTAAGATATTCGAAACCTCTTTGATTTACAGATATATCTGTGTAACGAAATGGGAAACCAAATATTACTTAAATGCATTTAATATTTAAAGTATTTCTGACATAGATGTAATGAGGTATTATAAACCATAAAAGCTGTACTTGTACATCTGATAAAATGTTGAAAACTGACTACTCAGGTGACTTTTTAAATTTAAGGAAATGAAAGCTGCGCATGCTGGCGCACTTCTTTAACCCTGCTCTTAGAAGGCAGAGGCAGGTACATCTCTATGAATTCAATGCTAGTCTGGTCTACATAGCTAGTTCCTGGCCAGCCATAATACATACATTTCACAGTCTCTCAAAACAGTCAAGTAGACAAACAGGCAGACAAATGAAGTTGAGTGAATGGGTTCAAGTGTTGTATTTCCAAATATTCCCAGTTTTAAGCAGATGTTGCTAATACCTATCACTAAGCTACCTACCATACTTATCATATCCTAAAGCTAATTGTCTATGCAGCTTAACTTCTCTGATAAGTAACATGCAGCTGAAGTTTGGTCACTGCAGGTAGATTCCTATGAATTAAAGTCCAACCTGGTCTACTCAAGAGAGTTCTCGGCCAACCAGGACTATACAGTAGGACCTTGTTTGTTTTGTTTTGCTTTGTTTTTAAATCCCTCTCTGAAAATGATATAAGGAAAGGAAGAAAGGAAAAAAGAAAGAAAGAGAGAGAGAAAAGGAAAGAAAGAAAGAGAGAGAGAGAGAGAAAGAAAGAAGGAAAGAAAGAAAGAAAGAAAGAAAGAAAGAAAGAAAGAAAGAAAGAAAGAAAGAAAGAAAGAAAGAAA
>NC_034592.1:98183859-98190529 GCF_900095145.1 Mus pahari
GGGAAAGGGAAAGGGGAAGGGGAAGGGGAAGGGGAAAGGGAAAGGGAAAGGAAAGGAAAGGAAAGGAAAGGAAAGGAAAGGAAAGGAAAGGAAAGGAAGTCTTGCCACTGAAAGAATGTCTGTTTTACATGAAGGAAGATTACTTTTATAGAAAAAGTCGAATACATTTAATTTCTTTGGTCTGGGAGTATACCTTCAATAGTAGGTACTATACATAGGATGATTGCCAAATTAAGAGATAGAATAAAAAGCCTGCAAATCCTACCAGAGAACATTTCTTTACGTACTTAATAGCTACAGTGTAGTTACAATTTTGTGCAGAAAGTAATGCAGCTTTCGTGCTTTCTAGTTTCACTCTACCATTCATCAGGGAACTGAACCTGTCATAGTCACTCAGTAAAACCCCTCAGCTGACTGCATGGAAATAATCATCAATTTGGAGACCATCTCATGGAAGTGATGGTCTTGTTCTTCAACTTTGTGAGCTGCTTGAACTAGTTACATACTGAAAATTATTTTCTCAATACACATCAGTTAGAATAGGATATAAATGCATCTCATGATGATTATATACAGAAGTGTTGACTATAAACTCAACAGGTTGCTCAATGGCTGCAGGTAGATGCAAGCCCATACCTGTGTGCTCCTTAGAAACCAGATCCTTTGGGTTTTGGTATTCTTGTCTACAGAATGAAGTCAATATTTAAGTGATTAGTGGAGTCCACTGATAGTTTACTATCTCTGTTTTTGTGACGTGAGATGTCAATGATGTCTGTAATCAAATACATTTAGGCTCCAGTACACTAATGAAATACTGAATTAAACAGAAAACAATAATAAAAGATCATTAATAACCAAGCAGAGTGACTCTGGTCACTGTGGATATGCATACTTACAACATGACTAATATCGTCTGGTTTCAGTCAGGGGTGATGTTCATATTGGACTGCAAATATTAAAAAAGCACTATAGTGATCATTGCATTAATCCAAATTCATGGGATTTAAAGTGCTAAATTTCCTTAGTGATTATCTTCTACTTTGGTGTCAACTTGCATTTGAGTAGCACAAAGTTAATAAAACATAGTCATTATTTATTCATATTACTTATGTAGGAAATGATGAAAAGGAATATGCAAAGTTGACATCTGTGTATATTTCCAAATCTTTTTTCTTCCATTATTTTTCATGTCTGTGAAAGTTGAAAGTCTGGAAACATCACTGACCTACAGAAGACACCATGAAGTAGTTTGTATTTTTACCATCAGCTTCAATATTAGCACTAACAGCATTGACATTGAACTTTCTAGAATGAAAAGTGCCAAGTTTGAAAGCCTGGCTAGCTTCTTCTTTATTCTGTCAAAGGGAAGATTACAGAAGAAAACTTCTCTTGATACTCTTAGAGGGGAGGAATGGAAATGAATAAAGGAGTAAGAGTCCATCTGCACCCTCCACTCTTGAGGGATTCTGAGTGAAATCTTTACACGTCCTGAAATGGCGCTAGGAGCCCCTTACTTCTGGAGAAGTTTGCAGCCTTTAACAGAATCTTTTGGCTTCCACCAACTTGAGGCAGGTACTGCCAGGCCCATCCAGGAAAAGTGAGACGAAGATGAAACACCAGCCGCTTTGTTTCCGAGTTACTATTTCAATTCCAAGTTCCTGGGTGAAAAATATATTCACGTTTGAGGGGATTTCTCAAAAAAAAAAAAAAAAAATCAAACAACTTAGAAAGACTAAGAGAAGTAGCTCTAAACCCATTTGAAGTCCATACATGAAGCAGATTTTAATGTGACAATAAAAACTCGGCTTTGACAATGTTTTTGAATTTGGAGATATTCCATTTGTCAGTTAACAAAAGTTTTATACTGGAGGCATTTTGTGACGTTGCCATTAAATCTATACTCAATCTATATTTTTTTTCAGATGGGAAAAGTTTATTGCTATCAGTTCTTTTATTTTCAGATTAATTTATAAATTATAATATATCTATATAATTTTACTTGAAGAATTCTTATTTGCATATGCCAGTTTGGGGTGTTATTGTAAATTATCTGAGAGCTGTTATTTATAAAAGTTGATGCAGAGTGAAACAAAGGAATATGAATGACTTACTCAGTGCTCAGCATTTTCATCTGTGGTCCAAACTAAGGCATATATTACCAGTTTGATTTACTCATGCTAAGTATAGAAGGCCAGTGATAATCCTACCTGCTTCCATAGTCAGAGCATCGGTCCATATATAAGAAGATAACATGCAAATAGATCTCAATCAATGATTGAGGTGATTGAAATAATATGAAGAGGCTTATTAGAAGTACACAAATGGACATCCTCCAGAGCTGTGGTTCTCAACCTTCCTAATGCTGCAACCCTTTAATGCAGTTCCTCATGTGGCAACCCTTCAACCATATAATTATTTTCTTTACTACTTCATAACTATAATTTTGCTACCATTATGTATTGTAATGTAAATGATTTTGGAGATAAAGGTTTCCCAAAGGGCTTGTGACCTGTATGTTGAGAACTGCTGCTCAGGCTGGAGAGATGTCTCAGCAGTTAAGAACACTGGCTGATCTCCCAAAGGTCCTGAATTCAATTCCCAGCAACCATATGACAATTCCCTACCATCTGTAATGGGATCTGATCCCCACTTCTAGCATGCAGGTGGACATGCATATACAGTACTCATATGCATTATTAAAAAATGTGAGGACTGATTTTCCTAGAGAAAGAATATCTTCTGCAACGTGGTGCCAATATTTGATGCTCTATCATGTTTTACTGTATTATTCACATATTTAATACTTTACTTTTAGCTATTCTTCTGAGTTCAGAATTATCAATTCCTCATGTGTGATTGTTTTATTGAGTCCAGCTTATTTGCTAACTGTTTGTCTTAGTTATGGTTTTATTTTTGTGAAGAGAACCATGACCTGACAACTCTTATAAAGGAAACTACTTCATTGGAGCTAGCTTACAAATCAGTTAATCCATTATTGTCATGGCAGAAAACATAGCAGTATGCAGATAGACAGGGTACTAGAGAGACAGCTAAGAGTTCTACATCCAGATCGCCAGGCACCAGGAAGAGAGAATGCCAGTGGACCAAGGTTGAGCTTCTGAGACACCAAATCCACCCCCAGTGACATACTTCTTCCAACAACGCCACACCTACTCCAAAAAGGCCACAGTTCCCAATAGTGCTACTGCCTATGGTAGTCATTTTCATTTAAAGCACCACAATGGGAAAGCAAGGAACATACTTTAACTTTTCTCATTGTATGCATTATTCAAAAACACATTAAAGTCATTAGTACTTATTTCATAGTATCCACAATATATGTACCATTTTATCCTATTCAGTTTATTGTGGGAAAAATGCGTATGTGTATGTAATTTAGTGATGTTCAGAAGGACAAAAAAAAAAGTATAGACATGTATATTTTAACTAAACATTGTGAAAAGGCAAATTAATTTTTTTCAAAAATATTCAGATTTATATTTCTTGCTTCTTTAGCTTTTGTGCTGGGGTTATAAACACTTTCAGTAGTTTTGTTCTTTTATGTTACTATGTTTTTAAACAGAATGAAGCTATTAGGAAACTGAATTGTTTTAACTACAGAGTTTTATTATCTCTTTCTTTTTCAGTTTTCCTTTTAAAATAATTCCCAGATTCTTCATCAATCTTCATGTGCCTGTAATTTTAAAGATACTTCCTATTAAAAGTGAATCTGTGTGTGAATGGTGGGGAAAATAGTCAGTCGTACACTGCCTTTAGAATTCTCAAATATTCTCTAAAAGATCTAATATTCCATTTTCATTTCATCACCAATAATATTAGCAGTAGATGTTTTATACTTGTTTTGAGGTTAGAACTTCAGGCCTCAATCTAGCATAAAAATGTAGAGCAGACAGATTCCAAATATATCTTTCTTTCCCAATCATGTAGGGTGTACTTTTTCCTTCTAGAGTTCTAGACCACATGATTTCTTTAGCCAAAAAAATAGTTTTGTTTTGTATGATAGAACATTAGGTCCAGACTAAGATGTTAAGTGTTAGTGTCAACAACAGCACGAACAATATAATAAAAAAAATGTTTTTAGTTGGTTGTACTTTATTAGAAAAATATGCTGTTACGAAATTGAATTTTGTGAATATTTCTCTTTGTTTTGGCTTTAACATTTTTCCCCCCAATTTTCTATATTCTCATCTCCATTTCCTTTTAGAATTTAACTTAATAGACCTCAGGGTTTCAACAATTTATATTTCTTTTGTCTCTCAGGAACTTCTTTTATGGGTAGTATATAATCTTTTGAAGAATGTGAGAACATATATATTACATATTATTGTGAAGTGTAAGGTTAAACGAATGATACAAGTGTGTGTGTGTGCATAAATGTTATATGTGAGTACATTGTGTATGAACTTTATGTTTACTTATTTAATCAAAAATGCCCACAGGTCTGCAGATGTATGTGCACACATTCATATTTTATGCTGAAGCAAAATTTGGACACCATTGACGTTTTGTATTTGGATGGAGCAAGCTGGTGCCACCAAGCAGGGACATTAATTCAGTGGCTCCTTAGCATGTTTCTAGAAGCAATACAATTTATTATAAGCATATTGCCAATACAAAGACAAACAAATAACATGTGTATCCTATTAGCTCTAAATCACAGCAGGGAGCTGAGCTCATAGAAAATACAGTGCATCCAGCCGTGTGCATACTAAGCTTTACTCATGGATGACTTACTGTGTGCCTGGGTTCCACTCTGGTTTCCTATAATTTACATAGGGTTATTGCACACAATGCTTCTTTCTAAGTCAGCTGTCTCTGTAAGAGGCCATCCATTTCGGAGCCAGGGAACTATTCAGGACCAGCCTGAGGTCCACAGGTGTGAGAGCAAATACACAAGCCATCCTGCTCTCAAAAACTGGTCTGAAAACTGTTTGTCTGTGAAGAGCCCTTGGAAGCACTGACAGTTTGGAGGATAATTTAAGCTGTCATGAAGGTGGGGAACCAGGTAGTTAAATCTGTTGCAAGCTTGTTTCTTCTCTGAGTGCTCTTCGCACACCCACATGGGCACAAATACACTGTGTGTGGAGCATCAGAAATATCTATCTCCTATTAACCTCTACCAGTTATTCAGGCAAATAGCAGGATTAAATCAATACAGAGGAAAAGCAGTAAGGCCCTAGATGTCCAAAAATGTTACTCATAAAAAGATATATTTTTAAATTGGCTTTTGCAACACTCGTTCTTGGATCCCCATGTTTCAATATCAGTATGCCTTTACTGATAACTTTTACTTCTTTATTTTTACTTTTGCAGCATTATTGATTGAACGCTGAGCCCTGTGCACACAAGCAAAGCACTCTCCCTGTGAGGCTGCTTCCACGGACTCATAATTTCTACTTTAGAAACTCTATTTTAAAAAATATTGCTATTGCTGGCTTATTATGAGGACTGCAACTGAAGAACGGTCATAAAAGAAAGGGATGGGTAAGTCCTAGTGCGGAGGTGGGCGGGGGAAGGAGGGGTTAGGTGTGCAGTCCCTGTCCTCTAGGAGCATCAATTTAATTGTCTGCATGTTGACTGCACTGCCCCACTGGGAGCTTTCTGGACATGTTGTTTAAGGCATTTCATCGAAGAGAAACCATATTCTTGAATTTATATAGAAGAGGTGCTCCAAACCCCAGGTTACACAGGCTCGCCAGCTAAAACACAATATTCATTCAACAGCGCTGTAATCAATAAACACACATATTCCCTTTTAGGAAACAGCTATTTTCCGGAGAAACAAGATATAGGCTCTAATAATGGGTAGATTTTGTATGTTTGGTGGCTGGAATGTGGGTATTGATAACTACTGTTCTGTCACGTCAGTGAGAGCCCAGAGCTGAACACTTGGTGCATTAGCATCTCCTCACAGCAGGGGTTACTCCTTTGTACACGTCTGCACAGAAATCTGTGGGCTAAAACTCAGCACAGAATTTTAGAAAAGGCATTATAAGGTTTTTTCCCCGATTTAATGTGTTCTTAGGGCCCGAAAGATACCCGTTACAGAGGTGTTCAGCTGAAAACAACACAAAGCTTCCACAGGCAGAGCTGTCTCCAGCTATATGACGTTTGGGAGTAGGTAGCATAGACTAGATGTGCAGTTCAATCACAGCTATCAAGGACCTAAATGCTTTCCATGTTTCTGATCTTCCACACACAGTTAGTAGGCTTTTGCCCTCAATCTTGGCATCTTATGATTCCAAGAAAGATGCTTGCCCGCTATGTCTTATGTTAATATTTCCAAAGGCATAAAGGAAAGATGAAGGAGTGAAGAGGGAGCAGGAATGGGTGGTGACTATATCTGGAAAGCAACAGCTTTCCCATCAATCCTAGCAGATGTCTGCTTGCATTTCATAGAGCAGGACTGTGCCACCTGATTAGGATGCAAGGGAGTCTGGGAAAACAAGTATTTTTAGCTGGACAGATTGTTCCCTCTCCAAAAAGCCAGGGTCCTATTGACAAGGCAAAAGTGAGGGGAGATATATTGTGCAGGCAGCTTTGTGTATGTGGTCGAGAGAGAGAGAGAGAGAGAGAGAGAGAGAGAGAGAGAGAGAGAGAGATTAATAGGTTATAAAATCCGAGTTAGCAGTCCTTTGATTACACTCTT
>NC_034592.1:98191109-98192301 GCF_900095145.1 Mus pahari
ACCTGCCTCTGCCTCCCGAGTGCTGGGTTTAAAGGCCTGCGCCACCAGGCCCGGCTCTTTCTTTCTTTCTTTCTTCCTTTCTTAACAAGTCACTGTTAGAACTATTATAAAGTAAAAAGTTATTACCAAATTGTGCATATTTGTCAGGAGGCTTTTAGAGTTGCTCCATTTGGGGCCTCTTTTACCTTTTAAATAAAATAATTGTCAAAGAGCCAGTTTCTGATTTCAGTAAGTATAGAATGCCTAAAAAGAGATAATTTTGAGCAAGAAAAAAAATTTTTTTTTACTCTGTAACCATGCTGTGCTTGAATTTGCAATCTGTCTGTCTGTCTCTGTCTTCCAAGGGCTCAAATTAAGGGTATGGGGTACCACACCCAGAAAGCAAAAGACCCTCCACCTTGGCTTTTAAGACACTCATCTGGTCAGTTATATTTCTTTCCAAATAACCTTATTTTTATTTTGCTTTCCAAGAGCAGATTAGTGGGGAAGACTTTGATTCTGACAACATAATTGTCCAACAATGATCACTTTAACAGCTGACCTGTAAGAATTATGAAATACAGCACTTCCCTGTTTGTAGAAATATAAGCAATTTAACAGTGGTTAAGAGTTGGAAATACTTCAACCTTTAATAAGCTTCTGGACTTTTTCCCGGATTCATCATTTCTTCATTTTGACAATGCTTTCATAAATAGAATGTTGGGAGATGTTTGGCAGAAAGGTATAATGAAACGGATCCTTCGTAAACTGTGCACTTAGAAGAGAGGAAGGACTGAGGTCTTTCTGAACAGAACAATACAGGCTGTTGTAGGCGTCCACAGGTGCTGTATGTGCCCTAGAAGGGCTTTATACTCTCCAAAACAATTTGTCTTCCCCTAGAAGCTACATGCTTTAGCACACACTGACTACACTGCTTTCTTCTAGGCTCTTCCCTCACTGCCTGCAGGCCTAAGATTCTTGGCTCAGTAGAAAGCTCCTGGGCAGTGTTTGTTAACTCTCCCTCCCTCTCATGATGCTTCTACACAGGAACAAGCTAGGGAGTGCAGCTTAGATCCCAGGCCAAGTTCCTTGATATTTCAGAAGAATTCTAAGAGCCCTTGTCCCTCAACAATAGGCACAGAAGCTGCTGGTCTTAAGTCTCTCTCTCTCTCTCTCTCTCTCTCTCTCTCTCTCTCTCTCTCTCTCTCTCTGT
>NC_034592.1:98192346-98198007 GCF_900095145.1 Mus pahari
CTGTCTCTGTCTCTGTCTCTGTCTCTCTCTCTCTCTCTCTCTCTCTCTCTCTCTCACACACACACACACACACACACACACACACACACTCTAAAACTCCAAGATTCCCTTTTCTCACATTGCTTTAAGACATTTAACTCTTGTTCTGTGCATCTCTCAACTAGGGATTTCAGAAAAGGAATTGTCTCACTTATTTTTCGTAGAGTAGCCACTTATTCTATTATTTCACATAGAAGTGCCAACTGTATAGGAGGAATGACAGTGGCCACCTATAAGTAAACTTAGAAAGGGGGCCAGGCAAATGCAAAGGCATCTCCTAATTGAAGACTGCCTGAAAGACCAAGGATTGCTGTCACAGACAATGCCAGTCAATCAGGAACTGCTCTTTTGAAGAGATATTTTCTTGGGACCAATAACATGGGTGGAGTGTATTAAAGAAACTTCCAGTATCATTCAGATGAGCTTGCTGTGGAGTTTCTTACCTGCTCCCAGAGACTGTGCCATTAACTCCGTGGCACCTCATCTCCAGTCCCCAAGGGCAAGTAGGGTCGGGCAGCGGGTGATCCAGGGCATAGGCAGCATCAGTGCTTTATCCAAACTCTGTAACAACCCCAACTTTTCCCCCTAAGATGTTATGGGGATGCATATAATACATATAAATAATTCTTTTCCAATAATTCTTAAGGGATGAGGAATGTAACAGAAAGAGTTCTTTGCACACATATGGAGCATATTGTCCTTAACTGCTTCCAAATATGCCTCTCAGTCCTAAAGAATCCTACTGGAATGTCACAGTAATAGCCCCAATTAACAGAACGTAATTGCTTGTTTAAGAATTGTGTACTAGGTAATGAACCTCTTCTCCCAAATGACATGAGGTCTTGAGTTACTTATTTAAATAATTACTTTCTGTGTATCAGTGCTTTACCTGCATGTATGTCTGTGCACCGTGTTCATGCCTAGTGCCTGTGGAGGCTAAAGAAGAGAGTCAGTTATCCTGGGACAGTAGTTATACATACTTGGGAGCTTTCATGTGAGTAGTGTTTGAAATTGAACCTATGTTCTCTGAAAAAGTAACAAGTGCTTTTAAATACTGAGTTATCTCCCCAGTCCTTGAATAATTTAGAAGGCAAAAAGTAATTAAATACAAAAGTAATTAAATACAAGTAATTAAAAAGTAATTAAATACAGTAATATGTTGGTGCCTGTGCTTTTGTTCAGGCACATTGTAAGGTTGAGTTACAATTAGAGGAATAGAGCTAGCTTTCAGGTAGAAGAGTTAATAGTCACAACTTATAAAAAGTTCATTAAGTATACACAAGGCTATGAAAATCTCATACAGAGAAAAGGGTAGGGGGAAGAAATTTAGTAAGAGAAAGTACAACTCCTGATGATTAAGAATTCAAAATGTGTGGATTTTGATGATAAGGGCTTATTCTATATCTCTTTTTAAAATAAACCATTAAAATGACATCATGTGATAATGATGAAATTGTGCACAAGTTAGTATCTGAGTTTATTGTTTGCAGTAATAAAAAGGTTGGTAGGGAACAAATTCCATGAATTTATTTCATCTAAAGTCTTGAAAAGTCTTACAAGCAGCTGAAGACCTACTGTAATTGGTAGCTGCCAGAGGACATGAAGTCCTTGGCTTTGGTGGTATCTCCAGTGGCACACTGAGCTGTAGTACAACTTTCCAGCAGTGTTCAGTCAGCAAGCAACTCTCAAAGAACCTGAAAGTAGGAGGGAAACGTATTGAGAAGTGGAGTTTTGGAGGAAAAAGTGGAAGAAAATGTGGATATTAGAAAAATATCTTAAATACACATGTGAAATTGTCATAGAATAAATAAAAAGGGGTTTTGTAAAAGGCTTGAAACTGCTTATAAATAACAGTTCAAAGAAATGACTCAAGTCAAAATTAAAACACGAGGAAAAGATTGATCAATATATAATTTACAATGCACAGGAAAATGTAGACAAACACATTTCTAAAAGAATGATTTTAATTATAAAACAAGAAGCCCATGAATTATAACATACCCTTTGTAAGAGATGAGTATACTATGATAGTATACAGGGACATAAATACAGCTTCTAGTTTGGATATGGTTTGTAAAATACATGGCTATATATGTGCTCAAATTCTTGAAAGAGCTTTATGAAGATGGCCTTTATTTATGTCAGTGCAGTACACAATTTTAGGGATTTATTTATTTTAAAATTCTTTTTTAATGTGATCAAAACTTAAAACTGGGGCTGGAGAGATGGTTCAATGCCTGGACCACAGCACCCATGCAATGAGCTGAGCATTGGGGACAGGCCTGGATCCCCAGTTCTGGGGTAGACAGAGGCAGGAGGAGTGCAGAGGCTTTCGGGCTTCCAGCCTAGCCAAGAAAGATCCAGGTTCAGGAGAAAACATGCTTAGAAAGACAAAGCAGAGAATGTTAAAGGTGGACACCCAGCAACCTCTCCTAGCCTCTACCTTTGTACACAGACACACAGAAACACACACACACACACACACACACACACACACAAACACACACAAACACACACATAGAATTTAACACTCTGAAACACACACATGGGTAGGCATACACAGAGAAATTCATATACACAAACATGGACACACATACAAAGCAGAAATGTGCACACAGAAACATGCATATCTGTACACACACACACACAGACACATACCCATAGACACAACACACACACACATACATACACACACACACACACACACACACACACACACACACGTTAATTTCTATAATGAACTTACTGAGAAGCTTTGACTCAGTGAAGACCTCAAATCAGACTTACTTTTCTGGTCACTCTGTTGCACGCTGACCACTCATTTTTCCTGGTGTACCACCTTAAATTCCATGACTTTACAGCCACTCAGATGACCAGAACAGTGTCTAGTTGGCTAAGAGTCCAGTTATGTGTCTTTTGCAACTTTAATTTCACATTCTATTGGAAGCCTTCCCTTTCCTCTCTAGCTTCAGTTAGACTTAAGTTTTTTCTTCCTCTCCTCTTTTCACTTCTCTGGAGGGCATTGTGTCCTCTCTTGTTTGTCTTCACTAGGCCACGCTTCATCTAAGCCTAACTGGTGATGAGTCTACTCTGTTTAAGGGACCCATGAGTGCAGTCCCTGTTATTCTCTGAAACTGGAAATAAGTTTGATTTTTACATATTTTTCTGTGGTCTCAGCCCACCTCATGAGACATCTTGTTAGATCTCTATAGGTTATAGACTGCATATCATTAAGATTGCTTGAACTCAACTTTCCTACTTTATAATTACCGGGAAATTATAAAATGCAGACCATATGTAATAACAGATTACACTTTTCCCACTGTCTCTTCTTACACTCCATCTTTCCATTGTCTGTTACTACTCAGCACTTGACAAATTATCAATAGTTGCTAGGTTACTAAGGCTTGAGCCACTCAGGCAACCACTGTCAGTAGTTTTAGATAGTCCTCTTGTCTGTCAACAAATGCAGCATCCCTCCTCCTTTAGAAAGCAGGCACCTTAAATTTTAGTTTTACATCCATTGCACCCGTGGTTCATTTCCTGTATGCAGTAAAATAACTTAAATCAGTAAATCTGAGTGTGTATACATTTGTGCCTTGGTGTATATGTCAGGGGGCCGCACCTTGAGGACAACTATCACTGTCTCAAATCTCAAGGGGAAGGACCTTGATGTTAATTCTGATTCTGTTTTGACTTTAGAATCGTGGGTACTTAGAGTCTCCATTCTCACACTTTTTCTTACTATAAGGAAATGGAGAAATACAGTTCTAGTCTAGCTGAGATGTGTTTAAGGTATAGAAGGCAAATAAACAAGATGTATTCATAAATTTAACTGTGCTAAGTATCATTTCTGTTTGTTATCATTTCTGTTTGTTAAATACTAGATACTGTTTCAAAATAATAAAATTATTCAAAATCTTTCAGCACGCATTTCAGATGCATTTAACTGTAATAATTTTATTTTTAAGGTCACTATAAATAAGTCTTAGCTGATAAAATAAATCTTTTCTCTCTTTAAAGGATCTGTCGTCCTTTAATATTTCATTTTCTAGCTGGGCTGAGACTGTCACCATTAAAGGTAGAGGGTACACTTGGGGCAACGAAAGCAGAGGTGATGGAGCAGGTAGGTAGATGCTGTTTCTAAGACAAACTTGGTAAATTCCAGGATCCATGCCATTATGTGTGTGACAATCAGAAATTCTGTTTCCTTTTGAAAACTGTTAACGTGTACTTACTACATATCATACCACAGGCAATTAATGCCCCAGTGAGAAGAAATCCTCTTTGTCTTCAGTAAAATGTTCTGATTTCACATAGTAACTCATAATGCTACCATTTTCAGTTTTAACCATAAACAGGTAGCTATGAGTTAGGAAAAGACTGACTTGACTTAGAAAGAAGGACCTGTAAGGGAGGAAGGGAGAGTTTCTTTTTATTATTCCTGATTAATGATCTCTAAACATTAAGAAAAATCCCATTTAATTCTTATATTTTTAGTCTAGAATGTTATTCTAGTGGTTTTGTTTATCTGGATTCCAACAAATACTGTCTATTTTTTCTCTTGGATTTTGCTTCCAATGTGCATTCTAGGTAGATTATTTTTAAATTGATCAATTTGACTTAGTAGCTTAAAATACAACATTTCCCTTAAGACTCGGTGTCTTTGAAAATAGGAATCTTGAGTGTGAAATAGCTTAAGGCTGAGTTAGAAAAATGACCTATGTTAATATCAGAAAGCTTGTTTTTCTTTTGATCCTGCACAGACAGAAAGTCATGTCTCAGAGGTGAAACAGTACTATCAACTCGCCTTTCTATTGTTTCCTCCATTCTCAAATAAAAGTCACTAATGATGGTCTTTCGCTTTTTCTGGTTATCTTTAAAAACACATAATTGAATAAAATATACTCAGTAAAATATAAAAATTTAAAATATAAAAAATGCAAACTAGATAAATGTATAGTAGCTGCTTTTGCAAATAGACTCTGGAGAGACAGGAGCTCAGGGGTCTATTGATCATGATTTTGGTCTGTATGTATGACCAAATTCCCAAGAAACAATAGCCAAGCAATATAATTTAATATAAGCTTCCGATAGGACCCAAGAACAAATGATTGACATTTCTTTCTTTTTTAAAAAATTATTTTATTAGATATTTTCTTCATTTACAATTCAAATGCTATCCCGAATGTCCCCTATACCCTCCCCCACCCTGTTCCCCTGCCCACTCACTCCACTTCTTGGTCCTGGCGCTCCCCTGTATGGAGTATATAAAGTTTGCAAGAACAAGGGGCATCTCTTCTCAATGATGGCTGACTAGGCCATCTTCTGCTATATATGCAGCTAGAGACACGAGCTCGGGGGGGGGGGTGTACTGATTAGTTCATATTGTTGTTCCACCTATAGGATTGCAGATCCATTCAGTTCCTTGGGTATTTTCTCTAGCTCCTCCATTGGGGTCTTTGTGTTCTATCCTATAGATGACTGTGGGCGTCCACTTCTATATTTGCCAGGCACTGGCATAGCCTCACAAGAGATAGCTATATCAGTGTCCTTTCAGCAAGATCTTGCTGGCATATGCAATGGTGTCTGTGTTTGGTGACTGATTATGGGATGGACCCT
>NC_034592.1:98199346-98215223 GCF_900095145.1 Mus pahari
TAAGCAGCAAAATGTAGGGTCCCATTTGTGTAGCCAGTCTGTTAGTCTATGTCTTTTTATTGTGGAATTGAGTCCATCGATGTTACTAGAAATCAAAGAAAGGTAATTTTTGGTGCCTGTCATTTTTGTTGTTAGAGTTGGGAGTCTGTTCTTTATTTAGTGCATTTGTTGTTCTGATTATTATGTGTTGGGAGGAATTTCTTTTCTGGTCCAGTCTATTTGGAGTTCTGTAGGTTTCTTATATGTTCATGGGCATCTCTTTCTTTAGGCTTGGGAAGTTTTCTTCTTTAATTTTGTTGAAGATATTTGCTGGCCCTTTAAGTTGAAAATCTTCATTCTCATTTACTCCTATTTTCAGAAGGTTTGGTCTTCTCATTGTGTCCTGAATTTCCTGGATATTTTGAGTTACGATCTTTATGCATTTTGCATTTTCTTTGATTGTTGTGTCCGTGTTTCCTATGGAATTTTCTGTACCTGAGATTCTCTCTTCCATCTCTTATATTCTGTTGCTGATGCTCACATATATGGTTCCTGATTTCTTTCCTAGGGTTTCNATCTCCAGAATTGTCTCCCTTTGGGTTTTCTTGATTTCTACTTCCATTTTCAGATCCTTAATGGTTTTGCTCAATTCTATCCCCTGTTTTGTTGTGTTTTCCTGTAATTCTTTAAGGGATTTTTGTGTTTCTTCTAGCTGTTTAGCAGTGTTATCCTGTAATTCTTCAAGGGATTTTTAGGTTTCTTCTAACTGTTTAGCAGTGTTTTCCAGTAATTCTTTAAGGAATTTTTGTGTTTCTTCTAGCTGCTTAGCAGTGTTTTCCTGTAATTCTTTAAGGGATTTTTGTGTTTCTTCTATCTGTTTAGTAGTGTTTGCCTGTAGTTCTTTAAGGAGTTCTTCCAGTTTAGCAGTGGTCTCCTGTAATTCCTTGATGGATTTTTGTGCTTCCTCTTTAAGGGCTTCTACTTGTTTAGCATTGTTCTCCTGTATTTCTTTGAGTGAGTTATTAATGTCCTTCTTCAAATCATCATGAGATATGATTTTAAATCCACTTCTTGATTTTTGGGTGTGTTGGGATATCCAGGACTTGCTGTGGTGGGCGTACTGGGTTCTGATGGTGCCCAGTGTTCTTGGTTTTTGTTAGTAAGATTCTTACGTTTGCCTTTCGCCATCTCGAAATCTCTGGTGTTAATGTCCATGCTGTCTCTGGCTGGAGTTTTATTTTCCTGTGATTCTGTTAGCCCTTGTCAGCACTCCTGGGAATCCAACTCTCTCCTGTGTCCCCTTGGTCTGAGTACTCTCTGCAGGCAAGCTCTCCTCTTGCAAGGCAGGTGTCCAGAAGTCTGGAGTTCTGATCCTCCTTCTGTGTCCTGGGGTCAGAGCCCTCCCTATAGGCTGACTCTCCTCGCTTGACACAGAGGACCCATGATCTTAAGGACCTGTGGTGTGGAGAGTCCTCCAGAGCTCTCAGCTGCCTCCACTGGGGTTCAGAAGAGAGATGGCAGGAGTCATGTTTGCCCTTTCTTGAAGATGATATTAGTTCAGTTCTATATCTTGAATCTTGTGATTTAGAATTTAACTCCTCAGTACCCTGATTGCTATTATACACTCACACCAAGGCTTTTAATTTGTACTGTATTTCTATCTATGTCTGCCTACAGTCACGTAAGTCATAACAGGAAGTAGAAGCATGAAACCAACAGGGCCCCTAAAAAGTAAGAAGGATCTGTCCTGTGGTCTTTGACACGTTTGTGTTGGACCCTAACTCTATGTATGTTTTGTTTTGTTTTGTTTTGTTTGTTTTTTACTCTAATTTTTCTCCTCTTTAGCCACGTGATTTCTTCTTAAAACTTTACTGAACTTCTGGTGTGTTGATATGACTTCTCTTCTGGTCTCAGTATATATTATGGTCTCTGTTGGTCACTTTATACCTTGGAACATCAAATAGAAAAGCAGTCACTTGTCCCCTAAAGCTGGCTTTACTGGATGAGTAGGAAAATGCTATAAAGAGCCTAATTTTTTGAGATGTTATTAAATAAACAAAGAAAATGTAAAATCTGTTATTTGCTGTCTTCCTACATACATAAGAATTTTGAGCCTCAATAATTCAACATTTAGGCAGTGTTAAATGTAAATCATAAGCATAAGCCAAACCCACATTATGGCTCTAAAGGCAATGATTAAATACATAGGTACTTGACATTCTACATCCACTCTGTTTTATTTGATTGTTTGTTTGTTTGTTTTTAAAGAACATCGTTTGATGGAAAGATAAATTAAGATCTGCAGATATTACTTTTTTCTACTTCAGGATAGCAATCCAGAAGTTCCCAACTTTTGTAAGTCATGCTCTTTTTATAAATCATACCTCCCAAGTGTTTTACATTGTCAGACCATGGGCTCTCTGTTCCTTTGATATGTTCAATAATTTATTACTTTTTGCATTTTTCTTGTGACACACAGGCCACAGAAGTAAAAAAATTGTGTTTCACATAATTTGAGTTTAAAGTATGATAAGAGAAAAGTGAAATAGTCATAACATCTAATTATATAAGAAAAGGTGATCTGTGTGACAAACCTTATTTCTTTCAATGAGCTTCTGTTTGAACAAATGGTCTCATAGTAATCTCTCTGCGAATTTTATGTGATGAAGTTATTTTCCTTTCCTTATCACTAAGTAAAACGTAGACTTATTTGTTGCTTAATATAATGCGCTACAAATGAATTCAGAGCAATTTCCCTAGCCCTCTACAAAGTTGTATACACACACACACACACACACACACACACACACCACACACGGAAACAAATTAACTATCACTCTACTAAAGAGTTTTCTCCCTCTCTCTTCCATACAATCAAGATGCCCAAAGGAAAGAAGGAAAAAGAAAGAAGATGCCCAGTCCCTGGATGTCCAGAATAAACAGTATGCCAAGGTGGTCAATCTTTTGAGAAAAGGCCCAAGAACTTCAGCTTTGAGCAGAACATTCAGCCCAAAAGAAGTCTCACACACTTTGTTAAGTGGCCCTGCTACATCAGACTGCTGCAACAAAGGGCCATCCTCTAATAAGGAATTAACGTACCTCATGCCACTAACTAGTTTACCCAGGCCCCAGACAAGCAAACACCTACATAACCACTTATGCTTGCCCACAAGTATAGGCCAGAGAAAAAGCAGAAGAAGCAAAGGCTACTGGCCCATGCTGAGAAGAAAGCTGCTGGCAAAGGAGATGTCCCAACTAAGAGACTACCTGTCCTCCGAGCATACAATACTACCTGACCTCAATACAGTCACAACCTTGGTGGAGAACAAGAAGGCTCAGTTGATAGTGATTGCCTGTGGGCAATCCCATTGAGCTGGTGGGTTTTTTTTTTTTGCCTGCCCTGTGTCAAAAGATGGGAGTCCCCTACTGCATCATCAAGTAAAAGGGCAGACTGGGGCACCTGGTCCACAAGAAGACATAAACCACTGTTGCCTTACAAGGGTTAACTCGGAAGACAAAAGTGCTCTAGCTAAGCTGGTGAAAGCTATTAGGACCAACTACCACAACAGATATGATATGATTTAACTCCACTGGAGAGGCAACGTCCTGAGTCTTAAGTCTCTGCCTCATATTATCAAGCTGGAAAAGGCAAAGGCTAAAGAACTCACCACTGAACAGTGTTAAATATACACTGTTAAGTTTTCTGTACATATAATTACAGGATTACAAAAAAGAGTGTTATCTTTAATCCCCACTAGCACCTCCACCCAGATACACACACACAGTTTGGTAGTACTCATTCTAGAAATTATGGAAATTAAAGCTTATAATGAATTGAAGATATCAAAGATCAGTCCACACCTTTCCTGAACACAGCACACTCCTTTTCCCCTTAGAAGCTAAGTATCTATTATCCCAGAAACTTAGAATATCCAAGACACAATTTGCAAAACACATGAAACTAAAGAAGGAAGAACAAAGTGTAGATACATTGCTCATTCTTAGAATGGGGAACAAAGAAGTGGATGCTCACAGTCATCTATTGGATGGAACACAGGGCCCCCAATGGAGGAGCTAGAGAAAGTACCCAAGGAGCTGAAGGGGTCTGCAACCCTACAGGAGGAACAACAATATGAACTAACCGTACCCCACAGAGTTGTGTCTCTAGTTGCATATGTAGCAGAGGATGGCCTAGTTGGCCATCATTGGGAGGAGAGGCCCTTGGTCTTGTGAAGATCCCAGTTCAGGGGAATACCAGGGCCAGGAAGAGGGAGTGGGTTGGTTAGGAAGCAGGGTAGGGGGCTTTGGGGATAGCATTTGAAATGTAAATGAAGAAAATATCTAATAAAAAAGAAGCCATTTTTGGGTCCTATATGCTATCTAGTATTATGCTACATATAAACCCTGCTTTCTAATATCCTACAATACTGAAATCCCAAGATAACAATTAGGAATCATAGTAAGCACTATTCTATACTTTAACTGCTCTTAATCATTCTCTTTCATTTGTCTGGGCACCCAAAGTTTTATTTTGTTTAAAGCATAAGATATTAGTTATTGTTACTTTTATATGATCAATAGTTATTTTTCATTATTAAATTTTTATTAGTTTTTTCACACGTTTTGTGTCTCAGATAATTTCTTTGAACTGAACACTATCCTTTAATATTTTTCATAAGTACGGAGTATTTGCAGAGATTCTAATTTCTAGACTTATGATGTGCATATTTATTCTCATTCTTATGCAATAATTTCAGAGTATATAATAGACTAAGTAGGCGTCTTTTCTCATGGCTTATACACACTGTTCCATTGTCTCTTGGTTTCTGTTGCTTTAAATGTGAAATTTTTGTTAATTTATTTTAATTCTTCTGCAGCTAAAATATTTTCTATTATCCTTTTGAATGTGACATTCTAATCTTTGATATTTGTCAGTTCAGCAATGGTTATACTGTGGGCTCACTTCTATTACCATGGGGTTTGAAGCAATGTTTTATATCGTCTTTCTTTTTTTTCAATTTTATTTTATTTTTTTATTGGTTATTTTATTTATTTACATTTCAAATGTTATTGCCCTTCCCGGGTTTCTCCTCTGCAAATGCTCTATCCTTTTCCCCTTCTCTCTGGTTCTATGAGGGTGCCTGCCCTCCCTCCCACCCACTCCCACCTCACCAATTCTACAAAATTCTTAGGAAATATCCCTCCTAATATGTGTTCCCCTTCAGCTTCCTCTAGTCTGTACTGGGGCATAAGTAGATGGATGTGGGACATTTTCTATTTGGTTTATTTTTTGAAAAATTGCTCTACTTATTAAACATGAACTTGTTCCTTCTGGACTACTGAGTGGACCTTTAACACCTTTCTCTACTTTCACCAATCCTCTCCTCAATCCTGACCTCTGTCCTGAGGGACTTTCTTCAGTATATTGTTGTTTTCATGTTAATAGCTCTCGTTGATCATGTTTATATACAATTTATTTCTTCCTTCTTGACATTCAATTTCTAAGTACAGTGTAGCTTTAATTAATTTTTATAAAGACTTATTTTAAAATTTTCTATTTTTAAAATTAATCTGACATGAAGTAAGTTCATGTTTTGATCATTGTTCTGTTGTTTTCCTTACCAGAATACTTCCTCTTCTCTGTAAGCTTATTTCTAAATGGAAGTGGTTTGGTGTCTTGTTTTTAATTTTTTTTTAAATTGTTGTTAGTTCTTTACCTAGATATTCCTACTTCTCTAGAAAATCTGAGGATTTACCCATTAGCATGCTGCTCATCAGATATTCATAGTTTCTTTTTTAAAAATATTATATTATTTGTCCATAGTAGGTTGGACAAAGACAGCATGTAGGTGGATGTCATGGACCAAACAGAAGAGGTTGATTCTCTCCTCCTTCCTTATGGGTGGTGGTGAATTGAACTCAAGTTCAGTGGGGTTAGTGGCAAGCAATTTATACCCTCTGAACCTTTTTACCAGCCCTATTCTTATGCTCTCTGATGTTATTAATCCTCATGTTTCTTTTGAGATTCTCTCTCTCTTCCCCCGTCTCTTCTATCTGTATAATCTATGTATGTATGTATGTATGTATGTATGTATGTATGTATGTATGTATGTATCTATCTATCTATCTATCTATCTATCTATCTATCTATCTACCATCTATCTATCTAATCTATTTATCTATCTATTTTTATGCACACACACACACACACACACACACACACACACACACACACACACACACACCTTAACCTCCAAATCAAGTAAGGACCAAGAATTAAAAACCATGTTTTCCTCTGCAACATATGACTGGAGTCATGGTCCCTTCATGTGTACTTCTTGGTTGATTGTTTTGACACTGGGAGCTCTGGTTGGTTGACATTGTTGTTCTTTCTATAGAAGGGATCCATGGCTCCAACCCCATATGATGCAGAGGATGGCCCTGTCAGGCATCAATAGGAGAAGGGACCCTTGGTCCTGTGAAGGCTCAATGACCCAGTGTAGTGGAACGCCAGGGTGGGGAGGCTGGAATGGGTGGAGGCACGCCCTCATAGAAGCAGGAGCAGAGGGATGGGATAGGGAGTTTCTGGAGGAGGAAAAATAAGGAAAGGGAATAACATTTGAAATGTAAATAAATAAAATATCCAATTAAAAAAAGAAACCATGTTTTCTGTCTTATCCTTGAATGTAAGGAACACTGAACTAAGAAAGTACTGAAATCATCCTAGATTTCAAATTACAGTTGGACAATTGCCAAGGAGAAGCATATACTTTATCTTGACTTGTGTTATGAATGTAGAATAAAACTTTGTTGGGTGTATTTGCTGATATTTTGAGTTTATTTGTTAGTGTGGCTTTCCCGTCCTAATATACTGATAATGTTGCCCATCTCCTGCCATATTGACCAATCTCTAAAGGATAATTCAAGGGTAATACCCTAACAGTGTTTTGTAACATCAAAGATTACTCCCTCAAGACAAAAGAAAGTTTCTTCAGATATTATAAGACTATTTTCTCCTAATTTGTTGTTGTTTCTTTGTTTGTTTCAAGACAGGGTACTCTGTGAAGCTCTACCTATTCTGGAACTTGCTCTATAGACCAGGCTAGCCTGGAACTCAGATATCCACCTAAGTTTGCATCCTGAGTGCTAGTATTAAAGGTGTGCACCACCACACTCAGCTCAAATTCTTATACTTAGGCGCTTCTTTATTTCAAGCATCCATCAGTATAAATTCTTCTGACTTTGGGAACAGTTTGTGAAGGTAGTTCTGGTTTTGTTTTCTTTGTTTGTATAAAACACAAAATTTATTTAATATTAATTTATTTGTATATATAAAATTTATTTCTGATGACTACAACAGTTCAGAAAGGTCAGGTAGTAGTAGTTGAATTGAAAGAATACAGCAAAGCATATTGCAGAGACAAGACAACTGTGCTAAATGTTACAGTAATCCATTGTCTTTCCAATAAAGAGGTTAAATAAGACCAAACAAGCTGCATAGTTAAAGAAAACAAAAGATGGCACTTGGCAAAATCATTCCATGTGACAACATTTTAATGATGCTGTGTTATATAATGAATTTTTATTCTCCCTACTAATTGATATCTTTTATTGGAGATTTTATTTATTTACATTTCAAATGTTATCCCCTTTTCAGGTTTCACTTCTGGAATCCCTCTATCCCATCCTCCCTTTCTCTGCTTCTATGAGGATGCTCCCCCACCCACCCACCTACTTCTGCCTCCCCACCCTGGCATTACCCTACACTGAGGTATCAAGCCTTCATAGGACCAAGGGCCTCTTCTCCCATTCCTTCCTCTGCTACATATGCAGCTGGAGCCATGGGCCCTTCCATCTGTATTCTTTAGTTGGTGGTTTAGTCTCTGGGAGCTCTGAGGTACTGTTTGGTTCATATTGTTGTTCTTCCTATGGGGCTGCAGATCCCTTCAGCTCCTTCAGTCTTTTCTCTAAGTCCTCCATTCCATACCCTGTGCTCAGTCCAATGGTTGGCTCCGATCATCTATCCATCTCTGAATTTGTCAGGCTCTGGCAGAACCTCTCAGGAGACAGCTAAATCAAGGTCCTATCAGCAAGCACTTCTTGGCATCTACAATAGTGTCTGGGTTTGGTGTCTGTATATGGGATGGGTCCCCAGGTGGGGCAGTCTCAGGACAGCCCTTCCTTCATTCTCTTCTCCACACTTTGTCTCTGTATTTCCTCCCTTGTGTATTCTGTTGCCACTTCTAAGAAGGACTAAAGCATCCACATTTTGGTCTTTCTTCTTGAGCTTCATGTGGTCTATGAATTGTATCTTGGGTATTCCGAGCTTTTGGTCTTATATCCATTTTTCATGCTAAGTATATATGAATCTAAAATTAAAGTGACTATTAGTAGTCCGCTCCTAATCTGATATTTGGCAACCTGAAAAGTCTTAGTGCTCTCTAATGAATTTTGGTTCAACAGAAATTATCCTCTTTCTTCTTTGGTGTGTTAAAAATATAAACTTGTGTTATGTCTCCCCACTTTCTTCTTGTACTTGCTGAGTCTGAAGGGTAGGGCTCTGTCTACTCAAGACTTTATTTCACCAACTTTCATGAACAGTTTTAAGTGCATCTGTACCATCTGGATTTTGATGACATTTAGGAAAACCTGCAGTGCCACACAGGGAACACATCTTACCCCTCTCTTGTGGAGTGTGTGCAATTGTCCCCATTATGACTTCTGGATTTGTAATGGACTTTAAAAATTCTTGGTGTTTGATATGCATTAACCACTAATTGTTCATTCCACATACTGGCAGCTTTTATGATGGTTTTATAACATATTTGAAAGCCATTTTAGAAGCAACATACTCAACTGATGATTCTCAAACTTGAATAATAATAGTTTTATTTTGAAAGTATAATTATTAAATACCTTCTTAACATTGAGTATAATTGTTATCACTATTAATTATTCTTTATTGATTTAAATCATAAAGCATAAAGATAGTTATAATTGTCTTATGAGCACACCACAGGCATAGGTATGGGTATATAATTTTTCAAAATTATAAACTGACTACAAATAAAATTATAAAACCAATAAGGTTCATAATAACACATTTATTTTATATGAAAGATGAGATTGCTTTTCCTAATCAAACCAATGCTTAAAATATGAGCATAGTAATGGCTTTTGTGTTTCATCATACAGATGGATCAAACAAAAAGATTAATGGGTGTTAAAATTATGTGGCAAGCATTTCACAAAGTAAATATGTGGCAAGGTGTATACCAGCCCAGAGCACACCAAAGTAAAGGAATTATAACAGGGAAGCGTTACCATATGGGAATGTAGTGGCAGGTGAACTATGGTTCAGAGTTTAGAAAATATGGCTTTAGTTGTAAGATAGGAACAATTTAGAAAAACTGTGCATTTGTTAGAGGCATATAATTAACTTGCAGGAATCTTGCTGGGGGGAAGCCAACAAAATAACCTGCCAGTTCCCATTTGGTAAATGTAACCAGAAGGACAAGGCAGCATTAGGTCTGGAACACAAAGCAAAGGTGTAGAGGAGGGTTGTGCAGGAAGGCAAGGGGCGGCACTTATCTGTTCTTTCAGTCTCAATACTCTGAGGTATGTTGGGTTACTATGATCTCTCACCGCTTAAAACATTCAAAGAGATACACAAATGTTTGCCTTTCCTTTACCATTGACATGTATTTACATTTGAAATTTCTCCCCGGTTGTCATCATTAGTTCACAAAAGGGCATATTGTCATTAGTTCTCAATAATGATAAGTAGAAATAAAGGATGTTCCCTGAAAATTTTAGTAATATTCAATTATGATGTGGCTACTTAGCTTATCCTGAACATGCATTTACAAATTGTGAGCAGGATAAATTTAAAGCAGTTCTTAAACAGTAAACAGTAGTAGCAAAAAGAATCCTGCTGGAAAACTTTAAACTAGACTAGCAGATCTAAGGGCATGGATCATTTGAGACTCCTTGTCATAAACTGCTTCATGCTTCAATTAGTTAAGTTTTTTTGTACTTCTAAGCCACCTTGACATAGCTGTGGGGGCAATCTACCCAAGCTTCAACTGTGATGCTATGGTTTTCTTCATGAATATTTACTGGTGGTTGCTCATTACATAAGGATTTAAGAATAAGGTCTGTGGTGGTTTGAATGAGAATGGTCCCCATAGGCTCACGTATTAGAATGCTTGGTGAAACTGTTTTGGAAAGATTAGATGATATGGCATTGTTGGAGGAGAAGTGTCACTGGAGGTGACTTTGAGGTTTCATAAGTCTATGCCAGGTTCAAACTCTAGCTCTCTCGCTCTCTCTGTCCCCTTCCTGGAAAGGGATAAGCAATCAACTACTGCTCCAGTTCCATGACAGTTTGCTTGATACTATACTTTATGCCATGATAATCATGGACTCACTCTCTGAAAGTGTAAACAATCACACAGTTAAATGCTTTATTTTTAAACTTTTCTTGGTTATAGTTTCTCTTCACAATAAAAGAATAATATCTAAGACAGGAGTAAGCCTGGAATTAAAGCTTTCAACTTGCCTCGTTTGTTTATCATCTATTATTGTTCTTTGGGATGCATGTTAACTAAAGAAAAATGAGATGAACGTAAGACAGAGACTATCTCTGCATTTCTACTTTCTTATCTGTAGTACTTTCCTTCTTTGTATATAGACTTTCCAGATAGACTGAATTATCAACAACTTAAAGATTATTAGGTCAAATTCCCACAAATCATACGCATAATCCACTGTCAAGTTTCCAACTAATTTGAAAGCTACTTTCAATAGATGCAGGCAAGGCATAGACTAGATTTCTCACACTCCAGTTGTAATAGTCTTTTACCCTCTATGTAAAGCTGCTGGTGAGGATTGAAATTCACCTCCAATACTTGAGGAAATTTAAGGTAGAAAAGATCTACATTTCATGCTTGTTTCACTGATCCAACATTCTTTTGAAAAATATGATACAGACTGAGAATACTATTTCCCTATTAGGGATTATATTTATAGTGAGGATCTTGACCCCATGAGATGTTCCCTGGAAACTTTCACTGTCCTCAGGACAAGTCCTGTATGTGTAGCTGTTCATTACTGGAATATCAAAATCAACACTAGTATACAGTGATAATGGAGCTTTACTGAATTAAGGCTAGAAATTTAAAAGGACAATGCTAAGCCCGACAAGTAGGGTTTTTAACACTCCTCCCGATTCTCCTTATAGAATTTCATTTTCACTATGTAACCATGTTTGGCAATAGTTTAAATGGTACGTCTTCTGAGGAATATTGGCATATGTCCAGAAATCAGAATATTGGGCTAAAGTGATAGAGGATGAGCTCCTTGGTTGTTTTAAGGAGAAATAGGGGTAAAAGAATCTTTATTGAATCACTTAAATTATCTACTCAGATGATCCAGTGTAGAGAACTACTACAAACTAACTGTTCTGTAACTGTAAAAAGTCCATGCAAAGAGAATTATTATTGCTTTTTCCATGCAAAGAGATTTTAAAAAGCCAGTGGCTACATATAATTGAAGTTTATTTTATTTGAATAACTATGTGTTTTCTTGTCTGTTTGAAAGAATAGGCTTCTTGAAAGGTGTGTTACTTTTGCAATTGTAAATAAAAATGTGGCACAGACTTAACCACACTTCTTGTCTAAGCTTCTGCAGAGTCTGAGTGTGGCTAACCTGGGTCAATTAAGTTCAAGTGTGGATGAGGATGGTTTCTCACCAGAGTCTCCGTTGGAAAACATCCTGCCTTCATAACTCCCATGTTTTTTTTCCAGAGTGTTAGGAAACCATCACTGTCATGACAAGGAGCATGACAGCAAGCAGGTAATCATGGTGCTACTAGAGTGTCAGCTGAGAATTCATATCCCAACTCACAAGCTAAGAGAACACTCTAGGGATGGCTCGAGGCTTTTTAAACCTTTTTTTTGGGGGGGGGGGGACAGGGTTTCTCTGTGTAGCCCTGGCTGTATTGGAACTCACTCTGTAGACCAGGCTGGCCTCCAACTCAGAAATCCACCTGACTCTGCCTCCCAAGTGCTGGGATTAAAGGCATGCAATGTCACTGCCCGGTGGCTTTTTAAACCTTAAGCCCACTCAGTGGTACACCTTCTCCAATGAGGCTACACCTCATAATTCTTCCCACATGGTGATTAAATGTTAACCTAGTTTTCAAATTCTCAAGACTTATGGGGAACATTTTATTCAAACCACTACAAATAGAAAAAGAAGAATGTTAAATGTACATACTATCCAACACACTATACACACTCAATGAATTCCTTGCTAAAAATCGCATATTTTCATAAAAATAAAAAATAATTCTATGAAGAATGGTAAGTAATCAAAACAATCCCCAAAAGAAAAGTAAGTTAGGCTGGGCAGTGGTGGCACACTCCTTTAATCCCAGCATTTGAGAGGCAGAGGCAGGTGGATTCCTGAGTTCAAAGCTAGCCTAGTCTAAAGAGTGAGTTGTAGGACAACCAGGGCTACACAGAGAAACCCTGTCTTGAAAAATCAAATCAAATCAAAACAAAACAAAACAAAACAAAAAAATCAAAAACAAACAACCCCCTCCAAAAAACCCTAAAAAACAAACAAAAAAAGAAAATGTAGTTAATCATCACATCTTTAATTTCAAATTATATTGACACACATTTAGCCCTACATATTTGTGAGTTCTATATTTGAAAATTTAACCAACAACAGATTTAAAACACCTATGAACAAAACATTGGCACTGAATATGTGTACTGTTTTGTTCTCATGACTCTCTAATAAATCCTGTATGAATATGTGTATATATTATTTACATTTTTCAGATATTCTAAGTAATTTAGAGATGACAACAATAAGAAATATGATTAAGATAAATATATAGATGGAAGATGGATGGATAGACAGTCAGACAGACAGACAGACAAACAAACAAATAAGGGATAGATATTCTAGGAATCAGTTCATATAATTATGGAAGCTAAAAAGGTCCAAGGTATAGTATTTGCAAACTGGGAATCAGAAAGCTAGTGATGTATTGTAGTTTGAATCCAATAGTTCAAGAATCATGGAATTTGGTGATAGTCATAATATTGTCAACTTGATCCAGACCTAGGCATATCTGGGAAGCAGGAACCTTAGTTGAGGAATTGTATCTATCAGAATGGCTTGTGTAAATGTTTGTTGGGATTCTCGGTTGCTGATTGATGTGGGCTGTGCCATCCATGGTTCGTGGACTGCTGCATAGGAAAGGTAGCTCGGAAAGTCAGAGGAAGTAATCAAGTGAGTAAAGTTTCTTCATGGACTTTCTTCAGTTCTTGCCATGAGTTCCTGCCTTGGCTTCCCTGGATGACTGTTGTCCATTAAATACTGTAATGGTTAAGCCCCAAACCGTTTACTACCCAGAGAAGCAAGTTTGAATGGTGTTGAAACATTCAGTATAAGGATCTAAATCCTTGGGAACTTACAAATTTCAAAGGTCCAAAGCCTAAGACCAGGTATTCTGTTTAAGAGCAGAAGGTGGATGTCTCAGCCCCAAGAAAATGACTACTTTGTTTTGTACTCAGACTCTCAATGTGTTAGGTGACATTAATGGCAAGAACCCAATTCAAGTAGTGATTTCTCTTGCAAACATACCCAGAACAAGGTTTTGGAGTTTTGTTTTGTTTTGTTTTGTTTTGTTTTTGTTTGTTTGTTTGGTTTTTTGTTTGTTTTTTGCTTTTGTATTTTAGTTACCAGAATTTTCTTTAATCTTGTCACACGGGTATTTGAATTAACTCTCTCACCAGTAATCCTAGATAATGCGCTTCCACAAATATTAAAATGCTTCTATTAAGTTCAAATACATCAAGCATCACATCAAGGAAATATCCTTCTATGCTCCATTGTCTTTTTTAAAAATTAAACACATAAAATTGTGAGTTCACTTTCTAGTCATTCAAAAAGATCGGTGGATCTTTTTCTCACTCATATTTCCCATCTCATTGAACAAGAGCATCTGACACTCTAAATAAGTAAATGGTTCACCCCTTCTTCAGAGTATATCCCACATTTTCTTTTTATCATATTTTATTCTAACATTTGTAATATTCCTGGAGATGATCTGTTTCATGCTATTTCACATCTTCCTGAAGCTACCTTATTCTATGCTGCTATCAACAATTCATCATTCATTTAATACATAATTGTAGTTTTTACTCTGTATCATGCCCTGGGAGGATAGCAAGAAAACAATGTTCAACAGGGGAGCCTATTTTGCAGAAATCATTTTGAAATTCTTGAGCTTTTTAGACCTTAAAAGCATGGTATGATATGATTTATTTCCAAATAATAAGCAGTTTGAAAAAAATCTCTGTGCTTGGTTGATGCAATATGTATTTTAGTAATTTACAATGGAAATCATTTGGTTTTCAGAAATGTATAGTGAGTGACTTATGCTTTGCAAAGAATTTATAATTTATTCTCTACATTTGGAATATAGCCTAAGGAAATTCCCTTAACCTCTATTCTGGTTTCTCATTTCAAAAGGAATAGTTATATAGAAGGCTACAGGAAGTTATTTGGTTGCTATGAACCAAGACTTCTATGAATGAAAATTAAAATGCACATTTTTGTTTATTCATCTTAAAAGCCTTGATATGAATTAAGTGGCCTAAATATAGTTGGGCTATTATTACTAATGAATATAAAAGTAGATTTGAGTATCACCCTTTATTCTCTTATAAATCAAAGGAAAACCAAAACAAGAGACCAACACTAAAGCATTTGACCCTGGTAGTATATCAGGGCCATGAAACAACTGGGAGCAGACTCTACATATTTTGTCTTGTGGCTTAAATCAAAGAACATTGGAATATGCTGCTTCTTCAAGGTAGGCTTTGGGGAAATTAGAGGTCCAGCCTCAGGGAAGTTTCAGCATCCCAAAAGAAGAAAAGAAACTTCTGGATTTCATCCAAGAAGGCAGAAGAGAGGTAAGAGACCTGACTTTCTGGAGTAGATGTTTTAAACATCTGCTTTTGCACTTACACCTTGGGTAGTGTCCAGTACTTGAGGTCTTAAAAGAAAAAAAGCCCAACTTTTATATTTTCATTTGCTAAATCATTAAAATCTGGAAACTACCCTCCCTAGTACTTTTTACTCTGGCACAATTCCTCCCTTTGAAACCTGGCTGGTTCAACTTTATTAAGTTAAGCAGAGCTTGAAAAAAGAATAATAAAAACATTTCTTCTACTAAGGTCTATGATACATGAGAATCGAAAGCTTGCAAAATTTCAGCTCTGATAGAGTGTGCCAAGAGGACCTAGAAGTGCTTTCTGAAGGATAAGAAGTAATTTCATATATTCTAATGGCTCTGGGTTGTAGTGATAGAATTCATACTTTTAGTGGTCAGCTGACATTTTAAATTATTTATTTATTTTTTCAATGCTAACATTCAAATCCACAATACGTTGACTTTCATTAGCTCTTTTAATTTTATCTAGGTCAAGAAATGTCAGGTGATGGACATGGCAAATCAAGAAGAGGAACAGAAAACATGTGTAAACCTTTCATTTATAACTCTTCACTCTTACAGTGAGTGCCAGGGAGCTTGCCACTATGAGAAGGGCCAGTTACAGACACTGAAAGTTGCCCTCAGTGCTTGCTTAGAGTCATCAAGAATAAGTTTTGTTTCTGAGAAGGTCATGTGGGTCAGAGTGTTCTTTACATCCAATGAAAACGCAGACAAAAAGGCCACCAACAGATTGGGAAAGGATTTTTACCAATCCTAAATCTGACAGAGGACTAATATCCAATATATACAAAGAGCTCAAGAAACTGGACTCCAGAAACTCAAAAAACCCCATTAAAAAATGGGGTACAGAGCTAAATAAAG
>NC_034592.1:98216078-98234398 GCF_900095145.1 Mus pahari
GAGGCCCCTGGGTCTTGCAAACTATATGACGCAGCACAAGGCAAGGCCTGGGCCAAGTAGTGGGAGTGGGTGGGTAGGGGAGCAGAGGTGGGGGGAGGGGTATAGGAAACTTACGGGATAGCATTTGAAATTTAAATAAAGAAAATAAAAAAAAAAGAAAGAAAGAAAACGCAGACTCTATGGTCAGTAATAGAAAGTTTTCTATTGTTTTCCTTCATATACTGCGAGACATTTTATGGGATCATAGCACTTCTATACTGAAAGGGACTAAAGTAATCATGCCACTATAGTTTACATCTTGCCTGTTCCACAAAGCTCATGTGTTATGTCTGTTGGAAACTTTAGGAGATGAAGCTCACTGGGGGAGGTTGGTCATTGGTAGCACACCCTTCTCTTGCCTTATCTGCTTCATGACCACTATCATGTGAGCACCTTTTCTCCACCTCATTTTGATTTTTGCTCTATCCAGAAACAGCAGAACCAAACTATGGACCAAGCTCTCTGAAACTGAGAACTAAAACAAAGTTTTGTTCTTTATAAGGTGTTTATGTAACAGTGATGGATAGCGGATTAACACACGAATCAAACCTTTTCAATTGTAACTCTGATCTTTTCTCAGAAATTTCATATCTATTTCCTCATTACTAAGTTGTCCATGTTGTGACTAGCACTCTTTAGTCACTGATCCCTGCTTTTGTTTGATACCATTCTCAATCTAAATTTTCTTTTAGAACCTCCCTTGAGCAAAATGAGCAAATGCAATTTGGAATAGCTACTTCCTAAGTACATCCACAGGTAAACAGTTTTATTTAATTAATTATATTAGTTAATTATTATATATTTAATTGATGTAATAATGATATTTTCCATGGAAAGAATCATAATATTATGGATAGAAACGATATGCACATTAGAAATGGAGATATCGAAACATCCACAGCCAACTTATTTGAAGATGCAGGGAGGGTAACCCAGGTGTAAATCGCTATGTTGGTGATTTGGAGGATTTTTGCAGAAACCCTCACTATCCCGAATCATCATCTTTTCTGAGTCACATTTCTACTCTGTGCATAGATATTAAACACTAGAGACTTAAGACTGTATTTTGTGAGACACAATTACTGAAGTAGGGTTTTGTTTTTGTTTTTGTTTTAGAAAATGTAAAAAGAAAGCTAATAAATTATAAGAATGAGGCTGAAGAAAAAAACCTCTCACTATTTAAATGAGAGCTTGAAATCTAAGTGCTAAGAAGGATTGACTTGTTATTTCGAACGTTTATGGGCTAGGTAGCATGCTGTCACATTGTTGGTCATTCCAGCACTCAGGAGGCTGAGCAGGAGGATCATAAGTTTGAGGTTAACCTGGGCTATAAACAAACAAACAAACTTAAAAGGGCTAGGTGTCACCTTAGTGGGAGAGTGCATCTGAGAAGCTTCTCTGACTTTAAAAAAAGCACCATAATATTAAAAGAAAGAATGAAGGCTGGAAGGCAGGGAGAAAGTAACAAAGACAGAGAGGAGGGGAGGAAGGGAAGGAGAGAGAGAGAGAGAGACAGAGAGACAGGGCGAAATATTTCGTAAAGTCGTCACAAAGTAGAAACTTTCCTCTTGTTAGAGACAACAGCCCACATTTTCCCTGTAGAAATACAAAGCTGTCAGACTGTCCTAAGGCTGCAAGTCATTGGTTCTTGGCCTCTGTCTTTACAGACCATATTTTGAATATGAAAATTGAAAAACCCTTCAGAGCTAGAGATTTCATTTACCCCAATTGGGAAACATTGCATTTTCTGCATATCCTTTCATACAAGGGAAGGAAGAGAACCCCAAAGAAAAACACTTAGCAAAAGCTTTTTTTTTTTTTTTTTTAAAGATAAGAACTGCTATGAAAAGAGCAAACCCTGAGAATTATGTTTAATAACATCAACGATGAGTTTCCTGGCAGTCTGTACCAAGCAGTTAAAGACCAAGCAGCATGTTATAGAGGCTGGATTAGTAAAAAATGGTCTACAGCAGCCTAATAATGAGCCAGAAGATGTAGTCTTCCAAACAGAGAACTCTGAGGTATGAATGATTTTATATTTAAGAAGTATATTACAGCCATCTCATTGATTTTTACTGAAAGATTAAAGTTTGACTCAAAGCAGGGTCTTAAAAATGAAGAATAATGCTCTAACACTACCACATTAGTGCCCTGCAGAATATTTTAAAAATTATTTAACACACAGCATCTCAGTGTCAACAACTCATCAAAGATAAACTATCTAATTAACAGAACCCTTCGTAGTATTTGATAACTGAGTCTTGGCTCCGTTTTTATGCCAGAAGGGCAATCCTTGATAAGCAGGAATTATGAAAGCAGATTTTAAAAAGCATTAATTCAGAAATAGAATCAAATTAGTTTACAGTTAACCCCCGCTGGTACTTAAACATATTTAAAACCACGTTGCTTAAAGATAACACCCCAGAAGCTTGTCCCTGACCAGTGTGAGCCTTTGTCCAGATTATCAGTCTGTGTTTTGAGTCCTTTGTTTTGGACCAGCCTCCTCCACACTCAGGGTAATTGACATGGGTCCTGTGCTAGGGGCAGATGAGTTTATCCTGCCATTGAATCCCTTCACAAGATGCCTTAATTATTAGGGCTAATTCCAGGGTTTGTGCTCAGTGCTCGACTTAGAAGGCCCCATTGTTTTTCTCTTTCCAATTCCATGTTGGCAACACTTTCAATGGCGGATCCAATAAAGAATTAGCAATTGGTAATTCTTTGGATCTCTGCAGATGAAGAAAAGGGACTGCAAGAGGGAGCCACAATAATAGTTGCTTTCTGTGTGGTGTTTTCTCACAAGCCACCAAGTTATTGCATAAGTTTCAGACAAAATGAGGAATCTGAATAACCTGCTTACTCATTTATGACCCCTTAATCCATGTCAATAATTAATAACTTTCTGAGCAAGTAAATGGAAATTCTGAAATTAGAGTGTGGATAATTGTGAGTACAGTCAAGACATTAAAGATGGTGGCTACATGTTTAGATGTGATATGTCAATAAAAAAAGACAGGAATGATGATTGTTTCAGTCACATAGACTAGGTTTCCAAAATTTCACACTATAGCCTTGGCGTATGTGAAATCTTTTCTAGCCGGAATCTACAGTCATGTTGCTTAGGGTCTATACATTTATTTCTGCCTTATTCAGTCTCAGACTTCATCATATCTGGACTAGCAGTGGTAGGCATATATTAAGATTTTATTTACTTCTTAGAAACAAATATGCTACTCTTACCATTATAGCATTGCTGTTTCAGTGCACAAATGGCTAATATCTTAATACTAATTATCATTAACATTGGCTATGAATACTTGTATGGTTAGCTCTTCTTTCAAAGATAAGAAAACTTCCCTCTTGCAATAATAAAATAAGTTTTGTCTGTTAACTTCCCATTTTGTGTTATTCCTTCAGATATACACATTCTAGTTTCCTATACTCAGTTAGAAATTGGGATACATGACAGAAGTAAGTCTTTTACTGCAGTGTTTTCAAAGAATGGTTATCATTCTGACTTAATGTGTGAATATCATCCTTCAACCTAGAGAAACATGGGACATACATTGGGGTATGGCCAGAGACATGGATTCCTGAATGCCCTTTTTGGATTGTGAAAACTCTGTCAAAAGTTACTATTAAGAAACACTTTCTTAACAAATGGACTTTGAAGTGACTAATGGGGTGAAGTGAATCACTCAAAGAGTAATTTAGCTTTCCAGAGTTATTTTCATGTGCTTGGTGTCTTTGTTTTACAAGCTAAGTCATTGTAATCGATGCTGCACATTTGCAGGGACTTTCTGGAGACCTGATGGGAATGCCTTTTAGATCTCATTTTGCTGTCTTCTTGATGAACTGTTCTTTGAACCCATCATTGCATGGAGATCAGTTGTGTCCACACAGGCCAGTAGGAATCTCTGCTTAATCTTTTGTATTCTGGTTTTATGAAAAATAATTGTCTTTTCTTTCTCCTCTGACTATAGTATAAGCCTAGTAGATAGCTGCTCTTTGGGGCAATGGCATTCTCATGTTCTTTGGGGAACTTAAAGTGGTGAATTGCACTGGTTACAATTCAAAATATCATGTGAGTCCCATCACTGGAGATTCTGTTTTGTAAGTCTGGCATCAAGTGTGGTTTGTCCATATGTTTTCTTAATAGTGTCTTCTGAAAACAAAATAACAAAATATAATTTCTGAAGTTCTTTCCAGTCAGGAAATTTTGAGTCTTGTTTAGAAAAATTTGTCCAACTTACAGTGAACACAGTAGTCTATTTTGCATTCTTTTAGAGACTTCAGAATTAGGTTCAAACTTGAGTTGTTCATCTATTCCTAACTAACTCTGTCTATCAAAAGAACACTCTTGTGGTTCTGCTGTACATGGTGACATTTGGTTAACAACTGCAACAGTTGTTCATTTTCTATGTTGAGTTGCCTTGGTATTTCATCAATTACCAATCAACCACTTTCTATCAATTGTCAATATATGGAAACACTTCTGGATGTCTACTGGTCTAACTACTTTATACAAATATATTAATTCTCTAAATCATATTATTTTATAGTAAGACTTACAATCAGTAGTGCAAATTTTCCAATCTATTCTTGATTGAGAAATTGTTTGCATGTTTTAGGTCCTATGTCCATATGTAGGTTAGAATAAATTTGTCAATAAATTTAAAATGATTTCCTTTTGTTGTTGAAAAACAACTAACCCAGTTTCTCTCATTTTATGTTAATTTATCAGCTGTAGAATTTTATGTGTATTTAATGGGATCATACTGTTTGTTCAGATTAATTTGAACTGAATTGACATCTTAGTGATAGCTGTTTTTTAATGATGCTTAAGCCCAGATTATTAGTATACTATAATTTTAAAATATACTTTATTTAAACTGATACTTTACTTTTAAAATAATATCTTATAGTTTACAATATAAGGTTCTTAAAATAGCTTTGTTAAATATATCCCCCAAGTATTTCATGCTTTAAATGTTATTTTATTTGAGGTAGTCGATTTATTTCATGTCTGCCAACTTTAGTTTCTGACTAGTAAAGGTTGTCAGAATACTTCTCCTAATGTTTTTGCTAAAGCATGGGGACTCTGCCTTGTTCTCACATGTCTAGTGAGCAATCGCAAGGATGGACCCAAATCTAAACAAGAAATTTACATTGTTTCATACTTGCCTGATGCATGCTGCCTGAAGTTTTCTTTAGACACAAGGGTTAGCGTTAGTGCATTTTTACTGCAGCCCAAGGCCGGGGAGAATTTTACATTCTTTTGGTTTCTTTTGTCAAAATCATAGCAGTTTTATTGCTAACTGGGAAACAATTCTTTTCTGGGGCAAAGAAAGTAGTTTAGTCAGCAAAATACCTGCAGCACAACACAAGAACCTGAGTTTGTATCCTCAGAACACAGCAATGGAGCAGATAGTGAGATCCCAGGAGATCACTGGCCAGATACTAGGATCAGTGAGAGACACTGATTCGAAAAATAAGATGGCAAGTGGTAGAAGGTGACACCCTACCTTGAACTCAGATGTTTGCACACCACATGTGCATACTGAGACACACACACACACACACACACACACACACACACACACACACACTATCCTCCTACTTATTGGATACATTTATTTGAAATCAATTTTATTTCTTTTTATATTTTTGATAAACTTCGCCAATAAAGACATCTGGGCCTGATGTTTTATTTATATAATTCTTTTAAACTAGAAATTAATTCTTCTAATAGCAGAATATTCAGTCCTTTGGCTTAATCATTTTTGATAAGGTTAAATCACTAAAAGCAATTTCCCATATTACATCGGTTTCCAATATTATTGACATATAGCTCATTAAAATGTCTTCTAAGTTTTAAAATCCTTATAGAATTTGTAATGATATCATTCATTCATGATACTGAATATTTATTTATTACCTCTTCCCTCATTATCTTAATCAAGGTGCTCGGAGTCTAACTGAGGCCCTGGCTTATGTTTTCAGTGGTTGGTCAGCGTATTAACTCTCAGCTATATCCTCAGTCTACAAAGTATCTTTTAATATTTTTATATTCTCTACAAGATTTAATATTTGTTTTATTGGTTTCTCTGTTATTTGTATATTGGTTTTATATCTTTATTATCCCATTTCTTCTGCTTAATTCAGTTTAATATTTTTCTTTTGTGGAAATTTTGAAAGCGGCAAGTTCTTCACAATGTCCATTATAAAAATACATTTTTCTCTAAGCATTGTTTCTTCTACATTTTATAAATATTTGCATGCTTTCATATCTGTGTAGCAGAATATTTTTTATTTTATGTTTTTCTATATCTTAGTTTTCTATAATTATTGAACAGTTTAAATTATACATTTCAACAATTTAAATTATACATTTTTATATATCACAGTTTAAATTCAAATAATACATTATCTCACATATAATAGTGTATTTTCATTTTGCTCCTCCAATGGTGTTTAACTATGTTTGTAGTAAATTTTTCTTCAAAATCCACAAGCCGCATATTTGTTTGAAAGATATGAATGTGGAAAATGGGGTTTTATACTGTTGACTACTCTTGTAGTTGCTGTTTGTTTGAAATTGTTTTTATTTCTTTCTGCATTAAGTCTTATCTTTATTATAGGCTTGATCTCACAGACATGAATTCTTTCATATTTTATAAGTCTGAATAAAGTCCTTGTTACTTTTCTTTGGTAAGAGATATCTTTGTTGGGTATAAAACTTGTGGTAGGCAGTTTTCTTTTGGCTTTTTAAAAGAGCTCCCCCCCATCTTCTACTTGTGTTATTTGTTACACAAAGCCTTCTTTTGCTTTTTGTATTTGTGCATAATTTATCTCCTTTACTGTGGGTGTCCTTAAGATTCCCCCTCTAGATTACATTAGGTTTATTATCATATGTAATATTACATATTACATATGACTCTGCATAATGTTATTCTTTCCTCTTTCAGTTTGTAGCTTTTTTCATTTTTTGATTTATGCTTTTATCGAATTTTAGTTTTTCACCCATTATTATATAAGATATAATTTGTGTCCCCTACTTTTAGGTGAGTTAAGTTATCCTTATAGTAGAATACTTAATACTGTCCCATAAGATACTGATGAATTGTACCCACTTTATTTTTAGTTTACTTCTGTGTGTTTTAGTTCCCATAATGATATATTTTCAAATTCTTTATTTTTTTAATCTGAAATTTTTTTCCTTAATTTCATTTCATACATTTAATTTTTCATCTTTATAAATTACTGTCTTATTATCTCCAACTACTTTTCTACTGTTCATATCCTTTAACATGGGGAATGTTTATTTTAGTGACTTTTAAACTAAATCTTTATCATATCATGTCATTTAAACTGTTTTCTATCATTTACTTTTTTCTTGACATATATGATTGATTCTACACATGCTTGATAATCTTTATTAGATGTGAACATGGATGAATTTTATATTATTTTTGATATTTAATATTTTATGATTTTATTATTATCATTATTATTTTCAGGACTGAGAATATAATCTATGGTTTTGCATCTGCTGGGAAGGCATTCTAACATTGTGCTATATCTCAAATCTATTCTGTGGATCACTCAGAGATACTTTCTTATGAGTTAGGGAGATACTTCAGTGGGTGAAGTATTTGTTGTACATGCATGAGTACTGCAGTTAAATCACCAGCACCCACATAAAAGGCCAGGCTTGGTGATCCATGTTTGCAATCTTAGAGATAGTGAGGCAGATGTTGGGGAACTTGACAATTTGACCAGACAACCTAGCCAAATTTGCAAGTAACATGTACCAGTGAGAAACTTTGCACCAAGACAAACAAACAAACAACAAACAACCCCCCCAAACAATATATCAACCCAAAAGCAGGGATGGGTTCTGAAGATTGACACCTGAGCTTGACCTTTTACCTCAACAGACATGGCTATCCCATATATACAAATATTTATCTCCACTCATTCTCACACCACACTCTAGAAGATACTCCCTTAAAATATTTGAGAGCTTTTCTCTAGGATCCTGTTAAATTGCTTTATGTATTCCATCTCTTGAATTTTCATTTCAAGTGCTGTTAGCACTTGAAATCTACATATCTTTTGCTCTAGGACAATTTTCTGAGATTATAGAGGTAATACGTTTGTGAAGAAATACAATTGTATTTCATTCTCTATGTATCAAGAACGTTTCTACTCCTCTTGACAAAAATAAAGCCTATTCACAGAGCAATAATGTCTTCCAGGTTAATCTACTTCTTTTCTGGTGTTCTACCCCTTGGCTCCCCTCTTGTATATATCAGCTCATAGTCATGGAACCAAGAGGATGTTTCAATAGCTCTCTGGTATTCATTCTTTTCAAGGCCATACTCTACTCTCTTCTACTCTACTTTCAAAGTTTAACCATTTTGATCTCTCCAATGAGTTCTCTACCTTAAACTCATAAAGACACAACTCTTTGATTAGTTCCTCTCCCTCTCCTGAAAATGTCTTTATCCAGTTTTCTTTCCTACGGATCAAAGCTTCTCTTTCTTTCCCTTGGGGATCATTATGGTTGTGTCAATAATTTCTGCATTAGCAAAGTTTGTTAAATACATATTTTGTTGAATTTTCCTTTTTATTTATTGAGTCCATTTATTTACATTCCAAATGTTGTCCTCCACCCCACTACCTACTCCCAGAGTTCTTCACCCCTTCCCCTCCCTGTCACATCAGAGATGGTGTTCCCCCATCTATCCACTCCCACTTTACCTCACCTCTCCTCCCCTGGGCATCCCCCTTCCCTGTGAGGTCAATTCTCTACAGGATTAGGTGCATCCTCTCCCACTGAGGCAAGACTAGGCAGTCCTCCGCTACATATGTGCCATGGGCCATGGACCATCCTCTGTATGTTCTTTGGTTGGTGACTTAGTCTCTGGGAGCTCCCACGGGTCTGGGTTATTTGATACTGTTTTTCTTCCTATGGGATTGCCACCCCCTTCAGTTCCTTCAATCATTCCCCAACTCTTCCATAGGGGTCTCTAAGTTCAGTCCAATAGTTGGCTGTATCTGCACCTGTCTTAGTCAGCTGCTGGTAGAGCCTGTCAGAGGACTTTTGTTGCTGTAAATCATTTCACCATTTGACACTTAGCACTAACTATTTTATGCCATAACCTATATGCTGTTCACTAATAAAGTTTGTAACTTTATGTCTTCTTATAGGGTTGGGGGAATATAGTCAGTATAGTATTAATACCACTAGCACACAGGTTTGGGATTAAGATAAGTGAGAAGTTTGCTAAGAAGCTGTGACTATTCACATACTAGTTGAAGAATTAAACAAATATTTATCTAAAGTGTGCAATATAAGCTATACTCATTTCTAATCAGACTATGTATTTCTTTGACTTGAGATGAAATCAATAATAAATAAATACTCTTCAATAAAATATTTAGTTATGTTTACTTTTATATCCTGGCTTCTTTTTTGCTAATGTTTCCTAACTTACAAAGTAAAGCTAGATATTTTTAACCTAAAAATAACTTATGGATTCTCTTTAATCCAAGACTGAATTTATTTTAGTCATGTATTTGTCCTTTTCTAAGAAGGAAAATTACTCTAGAATTGAAGCTACATTGAAAAAATATTACTCAGAACCAAAAGTATAATTTATATTGAGGAAATTGATAAATTATCCTTATAAAAATTTAAAATCTTTGTCCTGTCAAAGGCTCACTTGAAAAATGAAAATGTAAGCTATCAAGTTAGAGAAAATACCTACAAGCCACATATGTAACAAAGAACTTGTGTATAGAATTCACAAAGGATTTCTAAAACCCAATTTTAGCAGGCCAAATGATGTGATTGGAAATGGGGCAAATTACAAACAAAAAATCAAAACAATATGAGCAGACATTTTTCCAGACCACAAATATAGTTGTCAATAAGCACATGAAAAGGTGCTCAGCACAATTAACTGTCAGGGAAGTATAGGCTATAACAATGATCTATCATGTATCCCTATCCATTGTTTTAATATGGGCTGGAGACATGCATTCATGGTCAGAAGACATGACTTCAAGTCTCAGAATCTACCTAGTGATTCTCAATCATCCATAACTCTAGTTTCAGGTCTTTAATGCTCTTCTTTGGCTTCTTTGGTGCAAATGCATACATGCAAGTGAAACATCTGTACAAAAAAATAAAACAAAATAAAATAAATAAAATCTTTAAACAATGCTCAGCTAATCAAAACTTTGTAGTAAAATTGAGTCTTGATGATGGTATAGAAAGTAATGTCCATTCTTTATCAAGTTTGTCTTAGTTGCTCTAGTCCAGAAGAAGAATAAATGTCCTTCAGTGGGTGGGTATGTGTCAAGTCACTCTCAGGGTGCTTTTACTAAGTGAACTAGTGCTTTTAAGAAGTTATATCATAGTATCTCCTTAACAGTGACAAAACTGTAGAAATGCTGGATCAGTAGAGTGTCAAGGAATCTAGTGAGGGAGCTGCAATCATTGCTGTATTGCTCTGTTCTGTAGCACAGGAGTCTTTCCCTTGCAACTAACTGTTTTGTACTTCTGCTTTTGAGATAGTCACGGGACACTAGAAAGTTCTATAGGATTATATACATATAGAAACACAGCTGAATGAATGTAAAGCTAAAGAAATAGCACTAAGATACATGGATTGTATCGGTCTCATTTCCTAGTTGTAAAATATTGCAGTATTGCAGTACAATATTCATTAAACAGTATAGTTACGTAAGATTTTATCATTGAGGGATATATGGGATACCTCCGTGTGATCTCTGGAGGCAGCACGAAAACTTTTATTTTCTCAGAGGTGGGTGAAAAGGTTTAAAAGTGATTACTAACTGCAGTAATGAAATGACTACTAGAATCTGTATTTACAACTTTTGTGAAAATTTATGCAAAGATTTCTATCAGATAGTTGATTGCCTTAAGTCTGAATTGAGGAGATGGAGGCTCCCCAGAACGGAGGGATTTACTGAGGCTTGAAGGGCACACTAAGCTCAGGGCTGGAGGTTCTTATTTAGCTGGAGGCTAAATAAGGCTGTGGTTAAGTATGAGTTTTCATGTCATGGTTCAGGTGTGTGGAAACCACTGAGTGAGGTTTCTGGAAGTAAACATGGAATGGAATTTAAAGGCATTGTCGAGGGATATACTCTATAAAGAGAGGTGAGTTCTTGAGTAGAATGGCATTGTTGGTGGTTTACTCCTGCTTGGTGTCATGCAGTGCTGTCCTTAGTGGCCTTCCGCAAGGATTTCTGTACCTGAGGGAGACCCCCAAAGCCCTCACTACTGATGACTGTCTGCTACCTTTGCCCCCCCCCCCAGAGTGAGGCAGCAGGTCCTGATTAAAAGTGGCATGAAGACGTTGTATTTCTGTACTAGCCAACATAGACCATATCAGTGACAGAGCTAGTACTGTACTCAGGGAAATAAGAAAAAATGGAATTTAAAGAAAATCAGGAATCAAATGTGCAGGTCTTGTTCACAAAACAAACAAACGAACGAACAACAACAACAACAACAACAACAACAACAACAAACTGGGGTAGGAGAGTCACTGGAAAGTTATGAAGTACAGATTGGTGAAGATAAGCAATTAGTCCATCATGTACTGTGAACTTTTCAGGACACCCCCTCAATAATTTTTTACTAACTCATTCTAGATAGTCATATTGCCATATACGACATTCCAGTATTTGAATTACTAAGCAATACTAGTTAAACTGCTGCTGAGGCTCATATTAGAAGGAGCAGCTTGGCCTTGCTGCAAACTGTCTCAGTCTATTTGCTCCCTGATCCACGGGGCAGCCTGCTACTTGCTTGTCAGTTGCGAAAATGTTGACAAAGTCTCACTTACTGAACTGATTTCACCCTCCATTTGAGTAATGTGATATTTTACAGATATGGGAAGTTGTTTATCCTCCACTTAGGCTCTCCCAGTGCATTCATAAGGAGATGGTTAGACTTGGCACACAACACAGGAAAGCTCTTCAAAGCAGCATGTTAACACTTCCTTATTCCTGCTGAGTGGAACCTGCAAAAGCTATTGTTACATTTCTTATGGAGTTCCCCCATGCCTCTTATAAATGAGCCATATTTAGTTTTAAACAAATTTCTTGAAGTAAACAGTATATATGCCTGATTTTCATCTCTCTTGGTGAGCTTCCAAAAAACTTGGAAGTGAATTAGTGTGCAATTTGCATCCAAATCTTAGCCAAGGGGATGTGGTTTATTATAATACATGGTCCTCCTAATTATTGAACAGCCCAAGAAAATTCGGCCCAGTGTGCATCTGTTCTTGCTTGACCACATTGCCAAACATAATTTGGCAAGCACAGAAGTGTACATTGAACAGACCTACAGTCTAATTTGCATTAGAGTTTGTGGTAATTATATGAAAGCTCTAACTGAACTAGCTTGTCCTCCTTTTAGATCACTTCATTTCTAAAAAATAAACAAGCTACAAACCCTCAAAGAATTCCCCTTTTTATGTGTCTTTGAGGTTTCTCAATATGATTTAATCATTGCCCAAGTGTTATTTTTGCTTTCATGTGAAGAAAAGCCTCTCTCCCACATCTCATGTGAACTTTATTATCCTTGATATCTGTACATTGATGTTGCATGCCTCAGTGTGTATCTGATATCACTGTTCAAATGAGTGAACAAGACTGCTGACCAGATACAAGCACTTGTTGGAACCTTGTATTGAGCAGTGAATAAACAGATTTCTCCTCTATATTTTTGCAGGGTAATATACCATCACATTGAGAGCTATAAGCTAATAACCACAAAAATTCCACTGAACTCATATTTTAATGGGGCAAGCCTGAGTAATTCACCAACTTTGGTTGAGTCTTAGGCTGTCAACACAATGTGGTTCTTGTTGTCTTTCTACACTATACCTGAAATAATTTATGTTGGTTCCAATTTGGAAAAAGAAGCAATGAAGTTTAATAAGCATCAAGGCAGAGGAGGTGTAAATGGCCAAGTTGTTCAAACTGATATGATGAGATACACATAAGTGAATATAAAGAACCTCTAGCAAAAAAAAAAATGTGAGCAGCTGATGCTCCAGTCAGTGATGGAATTCTGGGAGCTAGCTAGGAAGGTCTGTGTACCTGTCCTATTAAACAGGAATACTTGAACTATAATTCACCCAAAGTAGCTATATTCCACACATAAAATACAGAAAATATGCCATGCTGCCATAAAATAAGGCATCTCAATATTGTTCTGATACTTATTTTCATCATATTAGCTTAAAAGCAATGTGGCATTAAATATGTTGTTTGTGTTCCTTTACTACTAATGTAGTCACTAGATATTGCATGTATAGTTTATATTCTGTTTATCATATACTACTAAAGTATAAAGCTTAGTAATCTGAATTATATCAGTACTGAAACCAGAGTTTAGGAATGAGTGTAGCATTCCATGGGAGCACAATGAAGGCACAAAGCAACAGAATAGTGATTGGGGACACCAAGGCAGAGGTAATGGCATTGGAAGGGTAGGTGGGAAATGGCACTTTGAGAAATGTTTAGGAATGCGTATCAGAGTTGCAGTTATAGAAAACCTTTGGCTTTGCTTGTGGGTGAACAGGGAGCTGTTAAGGGCATGAGTCAGTTCATTTGTGCCAGTATTGTTCTTCAAAAACAATTATATTTAATAAACCTGCAATAGTCTGGAGCCTTGAGGGAGTGTATAACTTTTTGTGTTTGAGCTTACTGGTGCTTTTGTTGTATATTCCTTAAATATCAAAACTAAAACAAAGTTTAAAGTATTTCATGCATAGACATTTCTTTAAATTAAAAATAAAGTTTCATTTTCATTCAGAACACATTCAACATATTTTGGGACATTGTGTTTAAGCACTCTAGCCATCATAGGTGTAGATTATAGTTCATCGGTGATGACCACGTGATCCATGTGCTAATGTGAAGATTGACTCATGAGTGATTTGTTTGGTCCAACAGTGAAGAATCCCATGTGGGACTATGGATCAGGCTTTGTGTGCATCCCTGTTTATCTACATTTTTCACTCCCTCAATGCTTCTGTTAATACCAGTCATCAACTATCACCTTGATGAGACTAATCTACTACAAAATTAGAAAAATCAGAGAAAAATTAGATTTTCAGAGAAAAAGAAGCAAGGATAAATATATTCTGACTTCCTTCCTATGTGTAAGTTACAATGGCAGATTTGGTTCTCAGTGCAGGGGATGCCTAAGCAAGCCCTGTACCACTGAGTTGTATCCCCAACCTGTAGGGTTTTGTTTGTTTGTTTGAGATACGATCTTACTATAGTAGCTGACTGCAAACATAAAAATCTTCATGATCTCAATTGCTGAGATTACAGGTGTGTGGCACCTGGAATCACACATGCTTTTTTTTTTTTTTTTTTTTGGTCTTGATGTTGGGAAATGTATAATCTAAAATTGCTTACCAGAGAACTAAATTTCTAATGATTTGAATGTAGCTTATTTCAGTTTCTTATTTGGTTAGTCAGAAGGGGTGGGCCTCCCTGGGCTTGCTAAAGAGGAATGATGCATCAGAGTCGTCTATAAGCCTCTCCGCTGACTCCATTCAACTTTCTCTTCTACCTCTTTTTGCAATGTTGCTCCATTGCATTGTAAGAACAGTAATAGGGACAAAGTTAAGGGAATAAACGATGACAAAAGAACTTTTCCAAATGCTTAGCTGTATTAGTTTATCATCTTGTTTAGAAGGGTCAGGGATGCACCTCCCTTGTCGAAGATTTGTGTTCCATCTTCAGATTGATAAGTCCCAGCAAATGACCAAATTCATTGACATTGTCAAAGAAAGCCACACATGTGACAATATTTTGAAAACAATGTACACATCTCATTATAATTTACTATTTAGATTCCTTATGCCTTGTCCACATGACCAATAGGTTAAATGGCTGAAATTTAAGTTAAAAATCTCTGTACCTTCCCTCTTAGGTGCCTTGAGTCTTTAGTTCTATTAGAAACCTACTCAGGGCATTCTAGTCTTTGAGGCATGGAGTGATCCCATTACTAAGTATGGGAGCAGATGGTAGTGTTAGGGCATCACATCCCCAAGGACTGAGGTGCCCTTGCTTGAATGCTGCAACAGAAGGTTCTTGAGTGTAAGCAGTATCCTTACTTATGTGGGTGGAGCCTTTGGAAGTACAGTATTTTCAGAATTGGTTATTGATGTGATCATTGTGGTGGTAGAAAGGAAATGAAGAAATTGTGCATCAAACATAATGTCCCATTCAGACTGACACTGGGATCTTGCATCATTCACAAAGGCAAGACATTCTCTTCCTGTTCAGAACAAGAGTCTATGTTCCATTCAATGTACTATAGAGAGTATGCCACCTCGTATCTGAATGCAGGGTACTAGGCTTCCTCAAGTTTTGCCTCAGCATCATGTGGGATAAAGGCATTAAAATGTATTGAAAAGACATTAGCAAAACTAAGTTAAGGTTTTATAGTTATGTAAGATAAATAGGGATAATGAATTTCAATTTATGCAATTATCACCATAAAAATATTTTTGCACTAGTATTTATGAATTTTATTGAACTTGTATATTCTTAGATTCATAAAATATCTGTCACTACTCTGATTTTTATTGTTCTTATAATATCTTCAGTGAAAAGACACAGAAAGATCTACATTACTTAAACTTATACTCTATCATTTGCCCTATGGGTGTTTAGAAAATTAAAATGAAAGAAGATGAAATTTTGAACATATTACACAGTAATCTCCAATGGAATCAACTTTCCTTTATAAAATCCAAAGAAAACACTAAAATCTGAATTTCATATAGACTCTAAAATCAAAAGAATATTTGGACTGTGCTTGAGGCTAGAGGATGAGGAAGGAGAGAAATTCCTCCTGACTAGCCTGCAAAACTCTAGAGTTTTACATATTTCTAGGAAGACTTATTTAATCCATCTTGTCATGTGCTGACATTTAATAAACACCTCATTTTGTTCCAGGTATTTTAAACAGTGAGCTGCAGAAATAGTAAATCCCTGGCCAGTTAATGTTATTGAAATGACTAAACATTTATACAGCTCCTCTCTTGAAAAATAAGTTTAATGGAATTTTTTTCCCATTTTAATCTGACTTTCTTCATTCTCTGAACTGCGAACATATGCACACCTGCAATGTGGGCTGCTCACTGTGGAAGAGCTATCCTTTATTCATGATGGTAATGCCTTCATAACATCATGCATGTGGTTCCATTCGAATGACATATAATTTACTATCCTCTTTTATGGGCTAATATTTTTATGAAGATTATTCTCCCAGACCAACACGAAATATGTCTTCCTATGCACAGCACACATGCTCAAAGAATGCTAATGCTTCATGAATTTGCTGGCTAATGTGTAATCTGCAGGGAGTATTTGACTCATCTGACAAATATCTCAGCTCAGGGGGCTGTGTACAATCCGTCTATCAGATCTGACATTAGTGGTATCTACACAGCCCTTCCCAGCACACGCCCTGCCTTTAAAGGTCTTCCCATCCCTGTTATTGGTCTCACAGATGATAGAGTATGACACTCCATAAACAATGAGCTAGGCCTTTTGTAGGCTGCTTTGCTTTTCTTGGCTTTAAACTGCCACTGAATGTCAAATCAATTTGGCTCTCATTAGAACAGCTTTATATGTGCAAATGTATTTGGGTCTGGTTGCCACTTTTCCCTCCTATTTTTTCCTTCCTTTCCATTCTTCCTCTCCTCATTGAGATGAGGTAATTTTTCTCTAATCCATGCCAACACCTGTTTCTTTAAAAGAGGGAGAGGGGAGAGGAAAAAAAGAGAGAAGAGAAAAAGGATAGAAAATGTTTGAGTGTACCGCCCTTTATCACAGTCAGCACGAACACCAGTCTGGCACATTATGGCTCAAGCTTCCTCAGAACAAAGAGAAAATGCGTCGTTGCTGTGATATTGTACATCACGGTGCCCAGATAAAGTCAGGAGTCTATGTAAACCTTGGTCGTTGACGTCTGGAGAGACGGCTGTCGAGATAGAGCAAGGTGTGTAAGCCGGTTTTATTGATAAGTGACGAAGCCAGCAATAAATCTGATGCAGTGTTTAAGCAAGTCTGAGCTAGAGCACCATGTTTGATGGAAGACTGTTTTCCTCTAGACTAGGAGAGACAGAACACTGAATCTTAAAGAAAGGCATTGACTTAAAGAGGCAGGAATCTCAGCCGTGACTGGAGACAGACCGAGAAAAGACAAACTACAGCTTGACTATAGTTTTGTGTTGACCTGTTTACAGTTCTCAATTTAACTGAAAATACTTTTTCCCTGATATATGGGCCTTGAGGTCTCTCATTTAAATAAGTCAGTTTACTACTAAAGCCAGAATATATGAGGTGCTAGAACGCATTTTGAAAAAAAAAATGTATGTGGTTCAATTTTTGACTATATTGACAAGTATTCTTATTGGGATATTTTCTCAAAAGAAATATATAGAGTAAAATAGGTTGAACACAGACTTATGAGCCATATAATTACCATAATTTAAAGTACTGTTTTGTGCCTGTTTGGAATTCTAGAATTTAAGAGTACACAATGTAGGACATGAGTGTTCATTCACTGAGTAGCTATCTAGCTACATCATACCAACTGCAAATTGGAAAACAATCTGCATCTTTGAGAAGTTTACACTCTAGTAGGGCCCACAGACAATAAATAACAAACCTAAGCATTCAAATATAAAATCCATAATAAAATGAGACTGGGGCTGGAGAGACAGATCATTTTTTTTCCTTTTTCTTTTTTTTGTTTTTTTGAGGCAGGGTTTCTCTGTGCAGTCCTGGCTGTCCTGAAACTCACTTCGTAGACCAGGCTGGCCTCGAACTCAGAAATCCACCTGCCTCTGCCTCCCAAGTGCTGGGATTAAAGGCATGTGCCACCACTGCCCAGCCCCCAATTTTTATTAGGTATTTACTTCATTTACATTTCAAATGCTATCCTGAAAGTCCCCTATACCCTCCCACCCTTGCTGCCCTACCCACCCACTCCCACTTCTTGGCCCCGGTGTTCCCCTGTACTGGGGCATATAAAGTTTGCAAGACCTCTATTCCCAATGATGGCCGACTAGACCATCTTCTGCTACATATGCAGCTAGAGACACGAGCTCTGGGGGTACTGGTTAGTTCATATTGTTGTTCCACCTATAGGGTTGCAGACCCCTCCAGCTCCTTGGGCACTTTCTCTAGCTCCTCCATTGGGG
>NC_034592.1:98234933-98248451 GCF_900095145.1 Mus pahari
AGAGAGAGAGAGAGAGAGAGAGAGAGAGAGAGAGAGAGAGAGAGAGAGAGAGAGAGAGAGAGAAAGAATTAACAATAAACATAAAAGGCCTGGGGATATGGTATAGTGGTAGGCTGTTTGTCTAGCATGCATAAGTTCCTGGGTTCTATTTCTATCCCTGAAAAAAAGAAAGAAAGAAAGAGCAGGAGGGAGGAAAGGATGGAGGGAGAGAGGGAGAGGGAAGGGGAGAAGGAGAGGGAGAAAGTTTATAAGCTATAAAGCTTCATAGGGCAAAGATGAACAGTTCTCACTCATGTTTGGTTACTGTTTTAAATAGAGGTACAAGGATAAGTGGACATGATGGAGGAGGGAGTTGATTACACACTTGCAATACATCTGGCAGGAGTACAGCGGTACAAATTTATGATGCAACAACACATTTGGGGCGGTCAGTATAGCCAGAGGAGCATAGCTCAAGGAGAAAATTATGGAAGGGGTATCAGAGAGGTAACAGAGGTGAGCCCCCAAAGTACAGCATGTAGAAACCCAGAGAATTTGTTCTCTGGGCCAAGAGGGAATATCCCAGAAGGCTTTTTGTAGAGGAATAATGTGAGGGTTATATTGTGATTTGCTGCTGTGAATATTTGTAGGCAGTTTGAGATGTAGAAAGTTTCTCAAGAAGCTTGACATGTGAAGAATTCTGTTAGGATATGATGGTCCTTTTGTGAACTGCTATACTGTATTGATAGTTATGGGGTGGGCTGGAGAAGAGTACCTGCATCTAAAGAGCTGTCTTAAAATGTCAGAGGCAAAAAACTTTGCTTAGAAACTTCTGTTACTGGAGAAGTAACAGAATTTTGCAGAAATGATTTATTTATGATCACAGAAACATGAACACAGGTTTGATGTAAACGCAAGCAAACCAGGGGAAAAACAGTATTCTTGTGCATTTCCTCTCACCAGATCTAGTATTATTTACCCTAGCTATTTGAGTCTGCATGGATCAAGCAGCTAATTCACCTGAATCTTGGCTTTCTCACTGTGAAATGGGATTAATATTGTCTCCCAGGCATATGGGCTTCAAGGGTTAAAATACATACTATATTTCCCTTTGACATAAAGTACACATATTTTTCTTCCTCCCTATCCCCTACTGAGTTCATACTCAATGACGATTTTTTTTTTTTTTAGTTATTTGAGAAATAGCCAAAAGAGGTTTGAGCACAAGGAAGGAAGTACAGTACAATGAAAGATATCTGGAGAGTTGAGATGAGGCATTTTACATACCTATTCTAGGCCACACAAACTACACAAGAAACATCACAGGGCAAGTCAACTAAGGACTCAGAAACACAAAAGTCAGTTTTGGGTTTAGACTGACCTGTACAATCTGAAGAGACTTATTTTAGCCAGCATCTGGATATTTTAGGCAGGCAGTATGAGCATTGAAGTAGACTGAAGGTGTCCTCCCTGACTCTTAGGACCTTCCTTGACTGGCGGATGTGTTCTCAGTCACATACGATTATCTGATTCTTTCCCTACATAGACTTTGAACCTATTACTTTGTCTTGCATCCTGCTTAATAATTCTACCAGCTATTCTTTCTAAGATACACGTCTTTGTTTGTTAGTTGATAACACTGTTAGGTAAATGTTCAGGTTTGAAGGGACAGGGAAAATGTTTCCTGCTTCTGCCTTAATTGCACACTTTCAAATCTCTTCATCTTCCAGATTACTTTCCCAAGGCTAGAGTAGCCATACTCGATAGTGGTGTTTGCATGTTGAGGAGGGGTAAGAGTAGGAAAACGTAAGCTGTCATAGTTGGTAAAGAACAAAATACCTTAATTCACTATTTTTTTTTTCTGATATATACAAGCCAAGACCTAAGATTGCATTAATAGATCTGAAGATGAAAAATGAAGTAAAACTTTAAGACTTTGAAGATTCTTAAAAATAGTCTGTAAAGGATAGGGGAAAAAAAAGAACAGAAAATTCCTTTAAATTCCTGGGTCCCACAAATGAGATTTTTAGTAGTGGCAAGTAAAACATATTGATTGGCACCAAAGTATAAGATCTTTGTCACCATCTGTTTCCTGATTGTGTCAGCAAGTATTTTTTCCCTATGAGAGTGTGAGAATACACCATAGCCTAAAAGTATCAAAGTGTCAATTATGCACCACATTTAAAAGTTGGAAGCCCAGTTCATGAAAGTCAGTGACAAAAGTCCTCGTTCCTGTTTCTTCTTGAAGTGAAATCCTCGCACTTCATTTATTTTGCTACCTATGAAAAGACCCATGGCTCTGTGGCTCAGTGGGGTGAAGAGCTGGGAGCAAAAGGAGACAGGGAAAAGTCAACTCCGATGAATATTTATCAAAAGCCTCCCCAGGCAAGTCACTTTGCTAGAATATGAAGTTATTATGAATGCTATATGCAAATGACAATTTTAACAAGTGTGGTGTGACAGGGAGGGAAAAAGAAGTGCAGGGAAGGAGGATGCAGAGTATAGATGGAGGGGAGAGAGAGATAAATAGAGAAGCACTTGGCTCTCTGCACTCCAAACAATGAAGACCAGAAACACTGCTGGAACCACGTGAAAAATCGGGTCAGAACAATTGGAAACTGGGATGGATGGAATGAACCAAAGACTCCAAGTTGAGCATTTTCAGAATAAGGTCAAGGTTTTTCTTCTTTCTTCCCTGTTCTCTAGTTGCTTCCTGATGTTTAAGCATGACTTGTGGGGCTCCTTTTCTGTTCATGTACCTGGCTATGGTTAAACCCAACTGACATTTATCCTGGTTGTCTTCTAAGTGCCCACTTGTGTCACCCTGGCTCTGAATAGAGAGGAGCATCACCTTCCACGTGTCAGATTTCTTGAAAGCAGTCTGTGGGGCTGCTAGCTGTGAGACATGTTCTGTTGGCTAAAAATGTTATAGTAATGAGTCACAGGCTGTCCAGGATGATGGGAAAATGACCTGTGCTCAGCTCTGGTGGCACAGATTGCATCTGTCCTTTCAAGAGTTTCTTCCTTCTGCAGAGAACACTGGGAAGCTGTTTTCTGGTTTAACTAAGATCCTTTATTTTAGAGATGGAACACAGAGTCCTCCATGCACCCTCAGTATTAAACATTAGTATGACAATGACAAACATTTGCTTCTTACATAAGGAGTGTATGAACTTACAGGTACAAAACCCTGACTATAGCAGTCAGGGTAGTATGGTAGTACTAGAAAAATCCTGCCCTGCTTCCTCCCTCACTAGAGGTAGATGGGTTCACTCTGTATATCCAATAGCCATGGCCTAGACTAAAGCTTTTAAGCCTGGGTCTCTAGATAAGCAGAGAAATTCAATAGTCAGGCTCTCTGTCTTGCTTGATTAGAGTATTGGAGCCAATTATTCAGGTCTCTTGGACACCCTTAAGTCATATATAATCACAATTAAAGTCATATTTGTTTGTATGGCTCAGGAAACTGTGCAGCATTATAGCTCTTATGGGTTTCTGTTTGCACTTGACTATATTGTATGAAAGGAGGAGAAAATTAAATGTGTCTCATTATGTCAGAGAAATACCAAATAAAGAATCCAAGCCATATGAAAATATCAACCAACCAGACCCCCAGAACTCCCAGGGACTAAGCCTTCAATAAAGGAGTACACATGGCTCCAGCTGCATATGTAGCAGAGGATGGTCTTGTCATGAATAAATGGGAGGAGAGGTCTTTGGTCCTATGAAGGCTCAAGAGATGCCCCAGTGTAGAGGAATGGAGGGCAGGGAGGTGGGAGCGGGTGGGTGGAGGAACCATAGAAGCAGGGAAAGGGAGGATGTGATAGGGTGTTTCTGGGAGGGAGAAAAACCTGGAAAGAGGATAACATTTGAAGTGTAAATAAAGAAAATATCCAATAAAAAAATAGAAAATGGGTTCATGCCTTCATTTAATCAGCAGACCTAAATCAAACACAAACTCTTCATCTGACACTATTTACAAAGCTCTGGATATGAAATATTAAACAGATCACCTGAAAGTTGATGTCACTGAGGGGGAGAAAAAAAACCTAAAAACAGAAATTAATTAAAAACATTATTTCAAAATGCTTTAATGAGGGGTTCTATTGATATGACAAAAATGTAATTAAAAAGAACAGGTTGAAGAGGAAAGGGTTTATTTGGCTTATACTTCCACATTATAGTCCATCATTGAGGGGAGTCAAAATAGGAACTTAAATGGGGCAGGAACATGGAGGTAGGAGCTGATGCAGAAACCATGGAGGTGTGCTGCTTAGTGGCTTGCTCATCCTGACCTGCTGACCCCGCTTCCTCATAGAACCTATGACCACCAAGTCAGGGATAGCACTGTCCACTATGGGCTGGGGCCTTCTCTCTCCAACACTAATTAAGAAAATGCCCTAAAGCTGCATCTTATGGAGTCACTTTCTCAATTGAGGTTTTCTTATTTCAGATGACACTAGCTTGTGTCACATTGACATAAATCTATACAGGATCCAAAATAATGCCTAAAATAAGCAAAGCTAGTAGCTTTCAAAGAGTGATGTAGGGCAGCAAAGATTTGTGGATTTGACTGATTAACTCATTGAATCCTGAAGCACAATATCTTTCTCTCTTCTTTACAATGTTTTCAAATATATGGCTTAAATTTCATAACAAAGTACATAGACTGAAAAGCCAATGGTCTGACCATAGCCTATCTTTCACCTTTATCTTTCCTTACAATATGCATTGATCCGTAAACAATTTTTTGATTTATTCAACTATCTTTATGTATATGAGTGTTTTCCCTGCAAGTATGTCTGCAAACTAGGTCCCCAGAAAGGTCAGAAGACGGTGTCAGATTCCCTGTAATGGAGTTACAGTTGGCTGTGAGCCACTTGGGTGCTGGTATTTGAATCCTGGTCCTCTGGGAAAATATCCAGTGTTCTTAAACACTGAGCCATGTCTTCAGCCCCAATATCGTTCTTTGAACAGATGGAATTCTACTGCTTTTTATAGAGCACATTTTCTCAATTCATCCTCAGGTATTCTGCTTTGAACGGACCCTACAAAAGGTGTGGATGAGTTTCCGTCACCCTTAGTCGGGAACAGATTCCCCTGCAGGTACTGAGTGGTGTCTTTACACTGACTTTGTCTATTTGGAGATAGCCTTTCTCTTCCATGTCTGCTGGGATCATTGTCCAACTGCAGAACCAGAAAATTAATGCATGACCAGTGTGAAACTTGGTCACCATGAGTAATAGGCTACTGAAGATAATCTCAAAACTCAGTTTGGTCAATAGTGGATTATGTTGAAAGACTCAACAAAGAAAGAGAACTTTAGACCAATTTCACTTATGAACATCGACACAAAAATACTCAATAAAATTCTTGTAAACAGAATCCCAAAATATAGCACAGGTTTGTGCTGTCTTACCTTTCCAAAAGCATGTCTCTAACATGTTTATAGAGACCACCATTGCTAACCATCTGCCAAACTCTGTAATGGATGGGCCTGGAAATTGTTAAGTTATTCTTCCTTAATTGACACAGACCTGATGAAAAAGGTGGTTTGGGGACAGTGTCCATATATGCATATAGCAATAATAACTGAGGTAGAAGGAAGCAGTATTGATATATTGGACCTCTTTAGTAATACTTAATACCATGATAGCTATGTTCAAAGCCTTGCAATTTGCAAGCCTTAGGTCTTCTCGGATTGAACATCATTTCTATGCATATGCATTATGTTTACGATCTGGTTTTGTTCCCAGTAAGAAAGCATTTGAAGCTTAAATAACATTCATGAATTACATGCTTTGGGAGGAACATGTACCTTCCACATAATATCTGAGGTGTCCCAAAGAAAGCCTATGGACATTGTATTAGATGTTATATAAATTCTTATTCTTGATCCAGCCTTCCCCAAGGAGAAGTGCTTCAAGCCTCTAAAGAGATCACTGGGGCACTCAGTGTGCCAAAGCTTTTATAGTGCTGATCACATTTCAAAAAGAAAATATCCAGCTGCGCTCAGCAATAAGACTCTGTTGCAGATAACTTTAGCAAAAGGGGCTGCCTTTACCTTTAGGATATTTCCATCAAGCTCAGGGTTAGAAGAATTCCACCTAACAAAAACTATAACTTCTAGCTGCCTGATTAAAAAAAGGCCTAGTCCCTGAAATGGTAACTTTTGATTGACAAAAATTGTAAGAGACTAGAACAAGACTTCTGAAGATGGAGAATTTTTGGTAAAACTCAGAAAGAGTCAGGCAATTAGCTTTGGATATAACATCATAAAGAAGTCACAGAAGATACATTCCCCATAGACCCCATACCATCAGAACTTACATTGCAGAAGGAAACAATTAGAACTCAGAAACAGGACAAGGTGTCAAATAGTGCCTACTGGTCACTTAAACTGTGAAGCAAGTTATTGCTTAACTTTTTCTGTAGCAGTGAAATATCACAATTGTTTCTAGTAGCTAGGAAATACAAGCACAGGAAAACTACACAATCTGAACTTGAGTTCTGATAGTTTCCAAGTGTATTCGCATTCAGAGTTGACAATTTGTACGGTTCCCTCAGCCCTGAGATTCTGACTGGCATATTAATGTATAGCTGCAGTCATGAGAAGGTTTCGTGGGAAGTTTGACTTTTGCCTAGTTGCTAAACTGGCTAAATAGCATGTAATGTAGCATTCAGACTTATTTCATGGTTCTTAGGTGCTCATTGCCTCATGGAACCATGGAATACCCATTAGAAAAATTTCATTTTTTAAGAGAACCAAATAATGCAGATCAACTCTGCCAGGCTAATAGCTTTGGTTTCAAAGATTTTAAAAATTAATAATAGAATTAACTCATTATCTTTAAGTGTTATTTTCATACCATCATAGCATAAGATCATTATATTCATGAAAGCTTGTTCATTTTAACACGTGGATCAATTTGTATTATGACACCTATAGTAGGGTCATAGAACAATTGTAATAACCCTACATGCCCTCTTTGTTGTGCTTTTATAGCATGTTCTTGCCTCACACATGGCAGATATTGACCTGACAGTTCTATGTGAAAAGATTGGAAGAGTGTAATCATATAGGTATTTATTTCTGGAGGAAGAAAATCTACATAGGTAATAGGTCCTATATGTGCATTCTAGATTGTGGGACACGGAAAAATGGCAGAAATGTTGTTGTTCAGGGATTTGACAGACTGAATTTCATGGAACAAGTCATGTGTACAAGAAATGCAATCTCTTAAGTTCATATAAAAATAATACAAAATAATGCAGTGAATAGTTAAGGAAATGAGAACATAGTGATTAGAAGAAGAGTATTTAGACATCTTTGATGGTTCCTAAGCTGAGAACATGATCAGTGGTTTCTACAGATTAATTATGGTGGCATATGTGATGTGTTCTCTTGCATATAGTATTTTGAAGATGAGGGGGGTATTTACGACTGGAGAGCAGATTAACTCTGTTAAGAATAAAAGGCAGAAGGCAATTCACAGAGTCAAAGACTAACCCATGAGTGACATCTGGGGTTTGTGAATATAAAGGAATCTTGAAGGAACACACAAAAAGATCAGAAAAGGCAATTGTAGATGTTAGATAAAAACAGGCCCTCAACAGTCAGTCAAGTGAACATAACAATACATGCCATACAGATTTTCAAAGATTGTGGCATGGAGGAACTGTCTAGTAAACTTAGAGAACTGTGGTTACTGTGCAATAATGGAGGCAAAGGGGAACTACAAAGGGAAGTCATAGTTGTTCTGCAGATAAAGGTGAAATCAAAGCAAGCTAGATTGTGAGTTAGACCTTTGCAGAGAAGAAATGGCAGGGTGGGGTAAGAGTTTGTAAAACAAGACATAAAAATCAAGCCCCTTTTTCCCCAGGGTCTAGTTTTCCCAGTACAAGAAGGCGCTATATAAGCTTCAGATGCAGAAAAAGAGTTAATTTTCTAACTCATGTGTGGCTCAGCACATCAGCATAGCCCTAATGATGCAATAGAGGTACTTATGTCTTGGCAGTAACCAACTTCTGTCTAATTGGACTTAAGGCCAGCTCTGTAAGAGGGAATCTGTGCCATGGAACCTAGAAGAAAACCTTCTACTGACACTTTCCTAAACCAGTATAAATGCTAACTGCATTCTTAATTCTTACCATCACATTTGCAGAAAAGTCTAGCTCTCATTCATCATTGAAGAAGTTTCTTTTTGCAGCAGTCTGTTCTCCATTACAGAACGCTACAACTGATAAAAATGCAAATGTAAAGAAAAATTGACCACAGGATGCCCAGCCCTAGTGAATACATCTACAATACAGCCATCATACATAAGGTTCAGGGAACATCACAAAAAAGGATACAGAAAATTTCTAAGAGCAAGATTAGGACATCTTCTGTGAGACTGTCTTCTATATATGATAGAAAGGTGTATCTATGAAATATCACCATTATGTCTGCCTATACAGGACTTGAACATTGATACCACCACTTGATATGTCAACATGGATAGGGGAAATCTCACAAGGCCCTGTCCTTAGACAAGGAGTTAAAGAGTTAATGACTACAGTGAGTGGGAGAATTTGTTTTCCTCAGGGGTGCATCCTCAAAGTTAATAGACTATCCAATACCAAGTGATCAGCCTTAAAATTATATATCTGAGTAAGATTATGTGCAATCATTATGTTATGTATACACACATGCATATATATGTATATATTAATCTTATATAATAAGATAATAGACCATAAATTTAACAAAAGATATAGGAAGAGTTGGAAAGAGATGAGAAAGGTGATTAAATATAGCTTACATACGTGAAACTTGTAAAAATGACAAAAAGAAAAAAGCATTGAAATTCAAGTTTGCTATGAGAGATACAATGGAGCCACAATGTTTTCCCCATGTAGCAGAGACATTGAGAGTTTTGAATTAAGTGTGTCTATATATCTCTATCTCCATCTCTATATCTATATAATTAGGGTCATGGACCAAGTAGAACTCCAATAGCATCCATCTGTTTCTCTTATCACCTCAAACAGAGCTATTAAAATTGTTTCCTTAGTTCAGTTTTTCAGTTGTTACAGAAAATATTCTCATATGTCACAAACTTTGATTTAATAAAATGACTTCAACTTCAAATTCTCAAAGAATTAATTGATATTATAGTAGATATTGTGCTACTTGGAATAGTAATTTCTTCAAAGTTTCTTTAAAAACTTTCATAATAATTTCTACTTTTCCTAGGAACAATAATCTTGAAATGATAATAAAAATCTCTAGTGTGGCAATGTAGGGAAATTTTCTCCATCTCCTTATGAAGACACCACATTAGTTTCCTGGAAATGAAACATGTTGTTCACACAATACTATTCCTAAGAATTTGTCTCCAATTTTCTAAAATTGAAGAAACTCTCATAGCTCAGTATATAGCAAGCTGAAATTTTAAACAAGGCTTTGCTTGCAACCAAAATTGATCTCATAGCTATTCCTAGACTATTCAGTGTTTGTGCTTAGCTCCTGTTGCTTATGCAACTTTAATTCTTGCCTCTAAGCTGCTGCCTGATTCCTCTGCCAATCATGACTGGAAGCATCCTCCATGTTACAGACCTTTTTTATCATCTGGGCTCTACCAATCAGTACTATCGACCCTCTAGTCCTCATAAAATAAAAGGAAAGATTTTGAGAACTTCTTGACATTTTGCTCTGGTTCCCTGAAGACCCATGTAGGACACATCCATGGAAATGCTTTACTCTGTAAGGATGATCTATTTCACGAAGACTCTACCATAATTCAAAGTAATCTTTAAAATAAACCTTGCAGGACAGGCTAGGGTATATTGATTATTTCTCCTCCACATTCTGGTCCTGGATAGAAGCCAACCAGACTCCTGTGAATTCTGAATGATGCTTAAAACCTGTTAAAGAGGAATGGCAGTATAGTATAGCTAGCACCTGTGATACAACCAGAATTGAAAACTATTAATCTCAGGTACCCTTTCAGATGCCGTTCTGGCACAAGCTGAATGTCATATGTATTAGTCAGTGTTCTCTAGAGTAGATAGATAGATAGATAGATAGATAGATAGATAGATAGATAGATAGATAGAGTATGTATATCACAAAGACACATAGACATAATTTATTCAATCTACATTCAGATAGTAACAACAGTAACAATGACTAAGCTACAGATAAGAATCTGAGATCCTGTTAGTTTCTCAGTCCATAGGGTTGGTTGTCTTCAGAAGCCCTTGTCTGATACCAAAAAGCCTGGAGGTTCCCAGAGAGCTGCTGATCCTCAGTCTATGGTAGATGCTTAGAAACACTGGTTGTTACATACATGAAAGAAACAGCAACAACAGTAGCAGCAGCAACAGGATACATTCACTTGATGGTTAGAGGGAAGGCCAAGTGAGCAAGAAGTGACTAAGTTTCCTTCTGCTATACTCCTTTTCAATCTTGGCTACTGGAAGGCACTATTCACCTTTGACATGATTGTCCCACATCAAATAAGGCAATTTGGAAAATTCCCCAACTGGAATTCCCTACTCAGATTATTCTAATCTGTGGCAAATTGACATTCAAAACAACCATCACAGAATGTAAATTCAGTTCTTGATTTCTTAAAGTGTATTTAAAATAATTTCATATATGAGTAAAGTTATCTTTAAGAAGTTATATCTTTATTGTTAAAGTTACATGGATTTTGCAAAACCCTACAAACCTTTGGTGCTTTTTTCTATGTGGAATTCATGTCTTTTCCACTTTTGTGTATCTTATTACAGTTTTTTGAGCCATTAAACATGACAAAATTAATAATTAGGGTACATGATAGTCAACTCTTATAGATGACAATTGTCCATATTCCATTAAGTCTAAGGTATAGGATGTTACCCTTTGATTTTTATAGAGAACTAAGTTGTAACTAAATAGGATGCTCATGCCTAATAATAAATGCAAACTTTAGAACATGGATCTCCTTGCAGAGGCAAGTAAATGAAGACTTTTTAGATTGGGCTTTTGATCATATCTCTGTGATCATACACATCAGCTATATTCCTCATGTACTGAAAGACTCTTCTGCTTCTATTACCTTTACTGAAATATTTCTTGACTTTCCCAGTAAATGTAAATCATTTGAATTAAATATTACCCTTTGTTTCCTATAAATTTCTCTTAAAAGATAACACTCTGAAGCCATTAACACACCTGCAACCAATAAGCTATTAGGCTGGTCTTTCCCAGGTCAATACTGATCGAAGGGTTAACAATTGAAAACTTTGAAAATTCTTTCTCTTGCTTTTGCTGGCTGTGATTCTTTTATGAGTGTCATGGCCGCTCTTGTAGGCAGGGCACTATAGTATTCTATGGCATGTCCCAGAAAGAAATGGAGAGACAATCAAAGCCTATTCAGTGAGGGCCCAGAAATCAAACAGAACTTCCAAGTTATTAGTATCATTTGTTTTTCATAAGTCAGAAAGTTTTATGAATGGAAAAATTAATAATAAATATTATTTAACTAGAATAAATAATAGTATTATTCGTTGCCATAGTGTGAGAATAGTATTTATTACATGGTACTCTTGCTCAGTACGTAGTAAAAAGTGAAGTGACTGCAAGGAAAGTATCTAATATTTCAGGAAATAAAAAAAAGCTGTCTTAATAAGAAGCGTGCTTAAACTGGGTCACTATTTTTCGGCAGCAGAGAGGTCAATAGAGAATAATGGCGAGAGAAAAAGTGTACACCCTGCTGAAATCTGAAGGGACTTCTGACGCGGGATAGCTACAGGGCTCGAAAGCTCGTATCGAAGAGTCAAGAATCATGCAGATATGCCAAAGACAAAGGGCAAGTGAACATGAAGGATTTACCCAAAGGCCAAGGGTATCCTTGAAAACTAAGGAGGAATGGACACTAGAGAGAATGAATTAGATGAGAGGTCAGTGAAGACTGAATCAGGGTAGTGTCAGAAGAGAATAAGTTGGAATATAAACCAGGGGAAGTGGAAGATCAGGAAAGTTAGATTTAAGACCTCTTAGTAAAAGAACCCCCCGGAAGAGAAGGCTACAGCTAAGAGTAACTGTCTCCTGGTGTGAAGCTGTGAATGATGGAGAGGGAAGAGGGTGGCAGGTAACTAGTTTAGTACTTCTACACATATCTTAAATGAAGACATCTCTCTCACAATCATTAGCCAAAATTCAGAACAAAAGTTCTTGGAACCAGGAGCAAAGAGAATTATTCAGAGTGAGACAAGGAAAGTTAAGGTCAAGAGACTAGCCATAATTAAGGATGGCAGTTCCCCCAAAGAACTTAGTTTTAATTGTACTCCATGCAAGAAAAATAACAAAGACAACATCTTTCTTCTGTTAGGAAAGAACATAAAGTAAAGATAACAAATAAAGTGAAGCTCACCCCAAATTTGCTTGTTCGGTCATGAAGGAGTGTAGATAGATTTAACAGAGTTTAGAAAAAAATTTCTTTCTCTTCTACTAAAATTTAATTTTGTGCATATAGATTCACTTCATGTCCTGCCAGTAGAAGCCAGAAGAATGCCCACAGAAACACACTAACACAAAGTTGTTAGCCACCATCTAGGTGCTGGGCATCACACAATGTGCCTCTGAAGAACAAGTGCTCCTAACCACTCAACCATGCCCACAGTTCCAACAAATAGCTATGGAATACAGGTTTTCAAATTCTATCCATCACGTTTAAGAAGAAACGTGGCCTTCAATCTACCTCAGGGAGTAAAGGCACTTGCCAAATATGCTCTGATTCCATCTCCAAGACCCACATGGTGAAAGAAGAGAACCAACACTTTTCAACTATTGCTTCCCAGCTTCAAGGTTTTATTTTTGTTGCTGTGTTGTTAGTATTTTAATTGTTATTACCTAGCGAGTCTACTTAGCGCTGGCAGTCTGTGTATAGGTACAGGACCTTGATTGGAGCATGGAGCACACTCTTGGGGGGGGGGGGGCGGGGTTCATCTGTGAAAAAAATTGAATCTCCCTTTCCCAGTGGCTGTTAGTTGCTAATAGCTTCTCCGCTAGGAGTGGAACTTTGTTACCATACTCCTCCTCATCCATGGAGGGATTTGTCTGGCTTGATTTTGCTCAGGTTTTATGCTTGCTGACAGACTCCTTTTCTTTGTCTAAATCTTTACTCATTCTTCAGTGAGCTCCCATAAATTTCATACGTGGACCTGCCCTGCTGTGTTAGCACACAGCCTTTTCTGCTTTCATTGTACTTAGTTTCAAAGTTAGTAGGAGGAAAAAACTTAGATATGAAGACTACATTTAGACCAGACTTGATGACCAAGCATAGGCCTAAAATACGCTGTTATTTCTAGCTTGGAATTCTTTGCATTCCAAACTTTTGTGTAGTAGAAAGTCATTTACCTGTAGATTTCAGAACCTCTTTCTTTCTTTTTTTTTTTTTAAAGATGGAAACATGTTTTGTTATTATTATTATTATTATTATTATTATTATTATTATTATTATTATTTTCTTTATTTACATTTCAAATGCTATCCCGAAAGTTCCCGAT